>NC_057861.1:202852155-203170370 GCF_019393635.1 Dromiciops gliroides | reverse complement strand
ATAATGAAGTAATATCCATATTAAATATCTATGCACCAAGTGGTATAGCATCCAAATTCTTAGAGGAGAAGTTAAATGAGTTACAAGAGGAATTAGACAGTAATACTATACTAGTGGGGAATCTGAATCTCTCCCTCTCAGAATTAGATAAATCTAGCCAAAAAATAAATAAGAAAGAAGTGAAAGAGGTGAATAGATTACTAGAAAAGTTAGACATGATAGATATCTGGAGAAAATTGAATGGGGAGAGAAAGGAATATACCTTTTCTCAGCAGTACATGGCACATTTTCAAAAATTGACCATGTATTAGGGCACAAAATCATCATAGTCAAATGTAGAAAGGCAGAAATAGTAAATGCATCCTTCTCAGATCATGATGCAATAAAAATTACATGTAAGAAAGAGCCAGGGAAAAGTAGAATGAAAATCAATTGGAAACTAAATAATATCATTCTAAAGAATGAATGGGCCAAACAACAAATCATAGAAACAATCAATAATTATATCCAAGAGAATGACAATAATGAGACAACATACCAAAATCTATGGGATGCCACCAAAGCAGTACTTAGGGGAAAATGTAGAGCTCTAAATGCTTACATGAATAAAAAAGAGAAAGAGGAGATTAATGAATTGGGCATGCAACTTAAAAAGCTAGAAAAAGAACAAATTAGAAATCCCCAATTAGACACTACACTAGAGATCCTGAAAATCAAAGGAGAAATTAATAAGATGGAAAGCAAAAAAACTATAGAATTAATCAATAAAACTAAGAGCTGGTTTTATGAAAAAAACCAATAAAATAGATAAAATATTGGTTAATTTGATTTAAAAAAGGAAAGAAGAAAACTAAATTACCATATCAAAAATGAAAAGGGTGATGTTACCACCAATGAAGTGGAAATTAAATCAATAATTAGGAATTATTTTGCCCAACTGTATGCCAATAAATTTGACAATCTAAATGAAATGGATGAATATTTACAAAAATACAAACTGTCTAGGTTAACTGATAAAGAAATAAAATCCTTAAATAAACCCATATTAGAAAAAGAAATTGAACAAGCCATTAATGAACATACTAAGAAAAATTCCCAGGGCGAGATGGGTTTATGGGTGAGTTTTACCAAACATTTAAAGAACAATTAATTTCAATATTATACAAATTATTTGGAAAAATAGGTGAAGAAAGAGTTCTACCAAATTCGTTTTATGACACAAATATGGTGGTGATACCAAAACCAGGCAAAGCAAAAATAGAGAAAAAAATTATAGACCAATTTCCTAATGGATATTGATGCTAAAATCTTAAATAAGATATTAGCAAGGAGATTACAGCAAGTGATCACCAGGATAATACATTATGACCAGGTGGGATTTATACCAGGAATGCAGGGCTGGTTCAACATTAGGAAATCTTTTAACATAATTAACCACATCAATAAGAAAACCAACCAAAATCATATGATTATCTCAAGAGATGCAGAGAAAGCTTTTGACAAAATACAGCACCCATTCTTAATAAAAACACTAGAGAGTTTAGGAATAGATGGAGCTTTCCTTAAAATAATAAACAGTATCTACCTAAAACCATCAGCAAGTATTATATGCAATGGAAATAAATTACAGGCCTTCCCAATAAGATCAGGGGTGAAACAGGAATGTCCATTATCACCCCTATTATTTAATATTGTACTAGAAATGTTAGGTTTAGCAATCAGAGAAGAAAAAAGAATTAAAGGAATTAGAATAGGCAAGGAGGAAACAAAACTATCAATCTTTGCAGATGATATGATAGTATACTTAAAAGAATTCTAGAGAATCAAGTCAAAAATTACTTGAAACAATTAACATTTTTAGCAAAGTAGCAGGATATAAAATAAATACACATAAATCATCAGCGTTTCTATACATGACCAACAAAGTCCAGCAGCATGAGATAGAAAGAGAAATTCCATTTAAAGTAACAGTAGATAATATCAAATACTTTGGAGTCTACTTGCCAAGACAAACCCAGGAACTCTATGAACACAACTACCAAACCCTCTTCACACAAATCAAATCAGATCTAAATAATTGGAAAGATATCAATTGCTCACGGATAGGCAGAGCTAATATAGTAAAAATGACAATACTGCCTAAATTAATTTACTTATTCAGTGCCATACCAATCAGAATACCTAAAAATTATTGTATAGAGCTAGAAAAAATAATAACAAAATTCATCTGGAAAAACAAAAAATCAAGAATATCCAGGGAAATAATGAAAAAAAAAATGCACAGGAAGGTAGTTTAGTGGTACCA
This sequence comes from Dromiciops gliroides, assembly GCF_019393635.1. Classification (NCBI taxonomy): domain Eukaryota; kingdom Metazoa; phylum Chordata; class Mammalia; order Microbiotheria; family Microbiotheriidae; genus Dromiciops; species Dromiciops gliroides. The sequence goes on along the minus strand of NC_057861.1, from coordinate 203,168,065 downwards.
AACCTAGAGCTTTACAATAAAGTGGCAGTCATCAAAACTATCTGAAATAAGAAATAGAATGGAGGACGAATGGAATAGGCTAGGCACAGGAAACACAGTAGTAAATGACACTAGTAATGTAGTGTTTGATAAACCCAAAGACTCCAGCTTCTGGGATAGGAACTCAGTATTTGACAAAAACTGCTGGGAAAACTGGAAGATAGTATGGCAGAAATTAGGCATACACCAACATCTGACACCTTATACTAAAATAAGGTCATAATGGATACATGATTTAGACATAAGAGGTGATACCATAGGTAAATTAGGAAAGAAAGGAATAGTTTACCTATCAGATCTTTGGAAAGGAAAACAGTTTATGAACAAACAAGAGATAGAGTATACTATAAAATGCAAAATGGATGATTTTGATTACATTAAATTAAAAAAAAAAACTTGTACAAACAGAGGGAATGTATCCAAAATTAGAAGGGAGGCAGAAAGCTAGGAAACATTTTTTGTGGCAAGTACTTCTGATAAAGGCCTCATTTCTAAAATATATAGGGAACTAAATCAAATTTATAAGAATCCAAGTCATTTCCCAATTGAGAAATGGTCAAAGGATATGAACAGGAAGTTTTCTGATGAAGAAACCAAAGCTATCTATTTCCATATGAAAAAATGCTCTAAATCTCTAATGACTAGAGAGATGCAAATTAAAATAACTCTGAGGTACCACTTGACACCTATCAGATTGACTAAAATGCCAAAAAAGGAAAATAATAAATGTTGGAAAAGCTGGGGAAAAATTGGAACACTATTGCATTGTTGGTGGAGCTGTGAACTGACCCAACCATTCTGGAGAGCAATTTGGAACTATGCCAAAAGGGTAATAAAGGGGTCCATACCCTTTGGCCCAGCAATACCATTTTGGGGTCTTTTTCCCAAAGAGATCATGGAAAGGGGAGAAGGACCCACATGTACAAAAATATTTATAGCTGCTCTTTATGTGGTGGCAAGGAATTGGAAGTTGAGGGGATGCCCATCAATTGGGGAATGCCTGGACAAGTTGTGGTATATGAATACAATGGAATACTATTGTGCTGTAAGAAACAATGTGCAGGAGGCGTTCAGAAACCTGGAGGGTTTTGCGTGGGCTGATGATGAGTGAGATGAGCAGAACCAGAACATTTTACACAGTATCATCAACATTGAGTGTTGATGTATTGTGATGGACTATATTATTCTTACCAATGCAGTGGTACAGAAGAGTTTCAGGGAACTCATGATAGAAGAGGATCTCCAAATCCAAGAAAAAAAAAAAAAACACCTGCGGAGTATATATGCTGAATGAACCATAGTATTTCTTTTGTTTTTAGTGCTGTTTTTTTTTCCTATTTTGAGGTTTTCCATCATTGCCCTGATTTTTCTCTTATAACATGACTAATGCAGAAATAGGATTAATGTTACTATGTGTGTGTGTGTCTGTATGTATATATATATATATATATATATATATATATATATATATATATATATATAAAACCTATATCAGATTACCTGCTGTGTAGGGGAGGGAGGGAGGGAGAAAAATCTGAAATTGGAAAGCTTGTATAAACAAATTTGAGAACTATCTTTACATGTAATGGGAAAAAAAATAAAATACTTTATTAATAAAAAACCAACAAAAACAAAAACAAAAAAAAGATTGAATGGGAATGCACATATATATTACTCTTTAAATTTTAAAGTACTATATGGATGTTAGGTATTTATTATATATACCTGAATATTCATAATAAATAAACTGCAATGCAACCATATAACTTTGACCAACAAAATTGTTGTAGATGATTGTCAAGGCAAAACATTGATCCACAAAATTTAAAACTATTTAAAAACAAATGTTGCAGTACAAATACTTGTAATCTCTGAGCTGTGTGAGTGCAGGAAAAATGCTTCCATATCATAGATTTTTAAGATCTTCTGAGAATGGTTTGAACTACATATCATTCTCATCATCTTGTCTGCTACTGGATTTGTACCAAAGATGATTTCAATAAGCCTTCTGAAGATGAATTTACATCCTAACACTTTTATTCAACCCTAAATCAATCATTTGATGAAACTGTGACATAGTTTTCTGAAGATTAAATATAAAAGAATAATAATGATAGTGACATGTCCTGGAACTGATGCTATATCAAGGAAAGGAAAAGAATATTTTCTTTTTCTTCCTATAATGATGATGGTGATTTTGATGATTATAACTAGAAATTATAGTAAGATTATACTTAATAGGAAATCCAGACCCATTGATAGATACAAATTAAGCATGAAAATGACAGAACTCTATAAAATACTCAAAATGACACAGTGACATGGTCAGCATTACATACCAAAATCTTTCATAAATAAACAAATGGAAAAAAAATCCATACTTTAAATACAGCCTCTAATATATCCTTGAGAATTCATAGAAAAAAAATGTCTGGAATTTAAGTATCATCACAGGGAAGAAAAGAAACAAAACAAAACAAAAAAAAACCTTTTGCCCCATTTGCCAGGACAGAACACTGATACATGCAATTATAAAAGTGACATTTCAGTAGGTTTTGCTGATATATTTTGGTTTTATATCCCCTATATTTCTTTCTATATCCCTTGTTTTCTGCCTAGAGCAAAAATGATGAAGGATAGAAAAAAGAGGAAAAATCAGTAAAATTAATGAATATATTGAAAAACATTTAATTTCATACAGAAAGTTTCACATTCATGTATTCCTCAACTTTTGTAAAAAAGCAAGGAGTGGAAAGAATTATCTTCTCTTAGCTCTTCTTTGGCGCTTGAAAATTTTAAATTTCTATAGAATTCCCATAATTTTTAAAGCTTTCAATATATAGTAAGCCAACAAAACAAAAATTATGTGGGATCATTATAAGGTACTAATCTTCACTATCTGATTTGTAAGTAGAATTGTCCTTAAGACAGCTTGATTTAGTCTATTGAAAATGGCTTTACATCCTACTATTTTTATACAACTACATGATGACACTTCTATAATTTGAGTCACTGTATCCAACTGAGACTGTTTGCAGTGTGGTAAAAATTATTTGTGGTAAAGATTAATATTGAAAATTTTAGCTTTATCATTTGGGAGGGGCCACACCTGGCCCACCTTGAGACTGCACATGCTACTAAGCAGCTTTTGAAGGACCTCCCCTTTTGGGGACAAAAACGCCAGATGTCCCCTTCTGTGGGAAGAAAATTCCACTCAAAGAGAGGCAACTTTTAGTGGGTGGGGCGTGCACTCTTTTGGCCTGGAGAGCAGTCTCTGGTGACGCTCGGCTCGTAGTGGCATGTTTCATGCTTGGTCTTGGGTGTGCTAGTTCTTGACTAGCACGCCCAAGACCGGCCTAGCAGAAAGTTTGGGACTGGGGACTTTTATGAAGGAAAATCCTAAATTCCTTTGAACTACATTAATCTCTGGGATCACATAGACTAAGCTTAGATTTAAGACTTTCCATCTGTATTTCTACTTCCATATTTCCCTAAATGGTTTCAGCTTTGTGGTCTAATTAATTCCCAAGCAATAAAACCTGATCCTTTTTGAACTAAAGCTCAGAGGCTCAGTTTCTTATTGGCCTGGGAGGTATATATATATAAAAGGGAAAGTTTGATGGGGAGATTAATGCTCCGTATATCCAATTTTGGCCCTCACGGCAGAATATCATATATGTATATATGTGTGTATATATACATAAATATATGCACACACACACACATATATATATACACACATATACACATACTATTTTATACACACATATATATGCATAAAATAGTAGAAAAATAATTGGGCCCTTCATAATTTCTATCTGAATTCCATGGGAAAAGATAAGAATAGATCATGCTGCTACTGCTTTTGATGTGTCATCTTTACCAAAGTCCTTCTTCAACTTGAGCTCCTGATAATTCACCCTTATCCATTCGAACATATGGCTCCCAACCTTCCATTTCCATAACTCTTCCAGACCAAGTTAAAACCAGACAATATTCAATAAAACATAATTTTAAAGTAGTTGAAAGACTTTGTTTGGATGGAATGCAATGTTGCACAATTCCCCAAGACTTCCACAGTCTACATTCTTAACATGAGCGAAAAAAGAACACAGGTAATTTAAATCACATAATAGGGCTACATCTAAGGAGCCTAATCTAGTTATATCCTCTGCCATCTAGCTCAACCAGTTCAAAAGCACTGGCAGCCAATGATTAGAGCACCAAAGGCTCTTGATTCTTTGTTGCTTGGCTCTGCACTGCTCATATTACTCGTCTTATCATTTCTTTACTGACATATCAGTTGTGCTGCTTCTCACTATTGTGCTCCTGTCACTCCTGTGTATTCTGGCTCAACATCCTATGATATCAGATGCATCTGTTCCAGTGACCAGTGCTTTTAACGCTTGAAATCTACTCCATCTTTTGGTCATGTATCATCCCAACCCCAAATCTCTTCCCATCCACCTCCTTTTCATCTATTTCAGCAATACTTTCCCCGTGACTTTCAAAATCTTCCATTTTATCTAATCCCACTTCATGAAATAATGCAAAACCTTTTGAGAATGTAGTTCCAAATTAAATATACCATGAATGCAAGGACTTCTTCTTTTCCATTAATTATTTGTCCAGTAAAACAAAAGTAAAACAAACAAACAAAAACAACATTGAAATATTGAATTCCTGAAAAACTATACTGAATACAAGAACAAATCCATAACTAAGTACCATAAACATTCATCATTTGGCATGCAGTATAGTCACAGAAAATCTTCTAAATACACAGAATACATGAAGTTACCTAGAATATAAAATCCAAATTAGAAATACATGCAGCATAATAGGGAAAAATGTTTTCTTAAAAATTCCAAGATCTAAAAGTTGAATGGACTAACTTGGGAAATTTTGGCTACATTTCCTATCCTTGGTGGTCTTCAATTAGAAGTTACATGAAAACTTGTTGGTTATATTACAGTGGAAGCTTTCTTTCATGATTTGGCTTAACTAGATAGCTGCTGAGATCCCTGCCTGCTCTCAAATGTGATGATTCTCACTTTAGTTGAATATAATTTAATGATGAAATTCTATAAATGGGGAAAGAAAATGACAATATATCCTGATACCCTTAAAAATTAATTGCTCTCACTCTCCTTAGCATTTTACTTCCAAGAAGTAGTTTTAACTAGTTGAAATACATCAATTTGTCCCTCTGAAACAATCTTCTTTATTCTGCATATTCTAAGAAGTTTGCAAACATTATTTCAAGAATTCCCACATCTCTCTTTTAGGCAAGATATCAAAGAAAAATAATATTCCTTTAATTCTTAAAAAGAAAAGAGTCTAAGGTATTAAATTTTTAAAAGAAACTTATCCAAGAGTATACAGCAAGAGCCTAGAATAGAATTTCAGTCTTCTGATCCTTTCTTTCATATTCAAATTAATAGATAAAAATTGGACTCAAATATAAATAAACAGTAGTAGATCATAAATCTCCAGGGAAACTTCAATACTTAGTGGCCTGAGAATCTTATTCATTTTTACTTTGTTTATATATATATATATATCCCCTGAATGTGTATTGGGGTGAGGGAGTTGAGTTGGTGGGGTGAGAGGGGGCAAGAGTTGTCCAAATAACTTTCTTCTTTAAGGAGTTAGTAACTATCAAGACTAAGAAAGTGAGAGGATGAGACCTTGCAAGCATTAAGGAAGGGAAAACAAATTCTGAGAAAAGGCAAAAGGAATAATGAATTAAAATTTGGTCTGAAGTGAAATTTTCAATTTGGGATCCAATACGGGTAATTATTTCCCAGTGTTATTGATGAGGAGCATAGTTAATTAAGCCATCACTAGAAAAAGATTTGGATATTTTTGACCAAAGGAAGGATGAAACAATTAAACCAGGGGTTTTGTTTGTTTGTTTTTGTCTGAGACTGTGTCCCTGATGCTCCTCTGACTCAACCTCCATGGAATAATCCCAGGAACATATAACTCTCAGATTATCCTAGTACAAATCTAGTTGCTACTAGAAGCACACTAGGACTCCTAAATAAATACAGTGAGGAGCAGCAGAAGTAACAGAACATACTTGAAAGACCTGGGTTCAAAACCTGCTTTTTAAACCTACTGGCAGTGCAAATCACTAAACCCATACTCTAGGCAACTCATTGAGACTGGAAATTGCAGAAAAGATGCTAACCTTAATTAGTAGAGGAGACTTTCCTCACCTGGGAGTTCCCTTTACCAATTAAATCACAGGTATAGTTCCTACCTTCATTGATACAGTGCCAAATAGTTATAATATTTAGCTCTATTTTTTCTAATAATGTAATTTTTCATGCCAATTCAGAATACATGTCAAAAAATTAAGTGCATTGCACATTTTCCCCATTATCTGCTAAATTAAATGAGATTGGTTCCTCCTGAAATAATAGAGCATATCCAAACAATTTGCAACAAGTGTAAAAATATCAACTCTCAAACTCATTAATTGTATCATCAATGACCAAAATAGTCTTCTGTATGAAAACATTTATTTTCAAAAATTTCAATCCATGACCATAAAATAATAATTCTATATTCAAGGGGATAAAATGATAGTCGTGCAAACATAAGTAACTTTAGTATATCCTTCAGTTAAAATAGCTGGTTCTAGTGTTACTAGATGCTCTACAGAAATACCATGATACTAATAGAAGAAATGTTTTCTCACATTTCAGAACAGATCCAAAATGGAGTTTATGTAGCTATTAAGTTCCTATATGCAGGCACACACATACATTATATGAATAATGATTTTCAGATATATTTTACAAAATATTGATCAAAATTTATTTTCCATTTTGGAAATCCTGATGTAATCTTATTGGAAGGAAAGAAGGAAGGAAGGAAGGAAGGAAGGAAGGAAGGAAGGAAGGAAGGAAGGAAGGAAGGAAGGAAGGAAGGAAGGAAGGAAGGAAAGAAGAATTTACTGCTTACCATATATTAGAGAGCATCCTAAACACTTAACAGATATTAACTCATTTGATCTTCACAATAAACCTAGGATGTAGGTGCTAATATTATCCCTATTTTACAGTTGAGGAAACTAAGTCAAAAAGAGACTAAGTATTTTGCTCAAGGTCACACAGTTGGTAAGTATGGAATGCTAAATTTGAACTCAAATCTTATTGACTTCAGACCCAATGCTCTCTCTATTATGTCACAGCATTAAAACTTTATGTAATAAATATTTAAACTTTATGAACCTTAAACTATTAAATAAAATTAGTTATTGTGTCATTGTCAATACTCTACTAAGTCTTATATGAAGTAAACAAAGAATATAGATCAAAGAATATAGACTCTAGTTAGGGACACTAAACAGTAAACACAAAACCTTTGAAAAAATTTGTAAAATACCTTATTAACATTTATTGTCAACTCAAAATTTGAATTGAGTAATACTAAGTAATCCTTAGTAAAATAAAGAGATAAGAAGAACAATATTTCCCTAAAGGAATTCAATATTGAGGTAGACCCTGAGGATGAGGAACATGCATTGGTCTGTTAGCTCCATAATGTAGTATCAACAGAATTAGGGATTAAAGTATTTGTGAGAATGTGGCAAAGGTATTTAAAGTATGTGTTAATTTCAGCCTCCTAAAAACAGACACCTTCAATGTTCCATCATGATATGGAAGTGCTGTTGGATTCTCAGAGACTAGCCTGACAGGCTGGCAAGTCTTTCCAATATAGTATGGCATTGAATATTGACGTGGCCACAGGCACTTTTGTTGTCTGAGGACCAGCATCCCAGATGATTTTTCCCCATTGTCCCCTACCATTGTTGAAGATTGCTGACTTAGAAGGGAAGACGATATGAACAAGGTAGGGAAGGTAATACCACTGTAGAATTCATAGAACTTTTGAATTAAGAAGGAATTAATTTCAAGATTTCTTACATTTTTACTATATCTATAGCATTTATAAAATGTGTATTTGGTAATTGATTCATATATTAAGTACAAAAACTTAAATTTTTCTGTTGAAATTAAATTATTTTCAAATGTCTGAAAAATTAGTATGCACAGTTGCTTCTAGAATTTTGAACACACTCAGGTACGTCTGTAGCCACTGTGATAATACTTACTTCCTTTAGTTAATGTAACAATTAAAAAAAATGTTCCTTTGCAGTTGTGAAAATCAGTAATAGTCTTATGGAATTCATACAATGTCCTTTGCTGCAATCTCTAGACAGAATACAGTCTGCACATACATTCTTAAAATGATATAAAACAAACTAAAATCCTCAATGCCCAAATTTTGATGTGTTTGGGAGCATCTTTTTTCAATGTAACATCAGGGCAGAAACTTTGAACTGCAGCATGGAAGACATTTGTCTTTTATTTTCCTATTAAATCACAATCGATCTTTGATTCTTTTTCTAAATTTGAAAAATGAACCAGCTATTATTTCTTATCATATCTGTTTTAGGGCTTTTCATTGTTCTAAACTGACACAGCAAACTAAATTGTTGAGATTAATGAGAGTTCTTTTCAAGAGTGAAGGACAGTGAGCAGTTCTGCTTTAAGTGTTTGATGAGACATTTCTAATTGTAATGCAAGATGAAAACCACTCTGGGTTCTGCATCAGTTTCCATCTGATCCATTTTTCATTAGCTTTTACTTATAGAGTTTGTTTAACAGACTGAGTCCCCAAAGAAATATACATACTGAGGTTGTCTTAAAAAAGGATAGTTAAAGTAGTTACCCTATAGTAGAGAAGGCATCTCAACATTACTTATTTCATTCCCAGAAAATTCTAATTTAACTTAAAGCTCTTGTCACTCTAACCAATTTGCCAAATCCATTTCTGAGGAAAATGGAAAGTAATTGATCACACTACCACATATGGAAAAAGAAAATACTTAACAGCTCTAGATATCTGCCATTCAGCAGTTTCTGAAGAACTACTTTTTGAAGTGACTTGAATAATGTACTCCTTTCATTATCTTAAGTATTTTTTGTTTGTTTTCTTGATTTCTAATAGGTACATATTTTCATTGTTAAGGAGATGTTCCAGGGGATCTTATCAGGATTCTCTGTAACTCTAAGATGCTAAATTGCCAGCAATCTGTAGTGGTAGAAGGAGTATCTTTCTCTGAGGATCACAGGTCTCATCATCAGTATCCCTAATCCTCACTTACCTTTTTTATTTTTTAATTTTTTAATTTTTTGGCGAGGCAATGAGTGTTAAGTGACTTGCCCAGGGTCACACAGCTAGTAAGTGTCAAGTGTCTGAGGCCGGATTTGAACTCAGGTCTTCCTGAATCCAGGGCCAATGCTTTATCCACTGTGCCACCTAGCTTTCCCCCTCACTTAGCTTCTAATACATTTTAACAGTTTTTCTATGGCTTTCATCTATCAAGTTTTCCACTCTAGATTACACAGCACAGTTGCATAATGCAGAATTCAAGCAACGTCTGATGAGTGTGATGGTAAAATTATCAAGGATTCTAGATTGTGTACTGACTCCTAAGACAGTGTGATATTATGATTCTTTGAGAGTATGACTCATATTCAGACAGTGATTTACAATGACTCACAGTCCTTTTAAAAAATAATAAAATAAATTTTACAATATTTTCAGCCTGTATGTAGGCAATGTCAAGATAACCAGTTGAGATGTCTTAAAATCCAGTGCACTGAGCAGTTTCTTGTCTATATACAATGAAAAATAACTTGTTTGATTTTTTTTCCATTGAATTGAATTTCTGTTATACTGTTATACAGCTGCTGTCTTAGGCAACAAATAGTTCCTACACAGAGTACTCATAAGCAAAAGGAAGTAAGTATTTAAAGAAGATATACTACTGTCTAAACCAACTAAGTATCTGACATGGAATATACATAGAATCAGGAAAATCTATTACGATGTTGCTTCCTATTATTTTTTAGGAATTATGTTTCCAAAGTTTGGGTAGACTATCATTGAGCACAACTTTTGCATTTCTTGTAAATAGGGCCACAAATTGTGATATTCAAATGAGATAATGGATGTAAATACCTTTGCAAACCTTAAAGTACTAAATAAATGTGTTGTTGCTATTGATATTTATTATTAATTTAATTCTTATCATTATTGTTATTGTTCTTGTTACCCTGCTGCCACCATGACAGCCTTCTGGTGATGACTTAATTTCCTAAGCCTTCTAGGGCACTCTTGCTAAGCTCCAGAAAAATTTATAGAACAATACAAGGGTGTTCTAGTAAATTTTTAACAGATTCTCTAGTGGGGGTGAGGGGTAATATGCACACAAGTCTAGATAATCAACAAAAAAATAAATTAAGGACTGATTTGTAACAGACTAAGTACTTACTAATGTAAAAGTGATTACACTTGAAATTGAACAATTAGAGCTTATTAAGTCTGTTCAAGCTGGTTCTGACTCACTCCTGACTGGAAGACAATAAAAAATCATTTAGTGCAAAATCTTCCTTTTAGATATTAGATAACTGAGGTTTAAAGATAAATTTACTAGAGTTTCATGGGTAATACACAGCAGAAGTGGGGATCAATTCACTAAAGCAAGCAGTGGTAGCTGCTGTGCTGAGACATGAGTGCAGCCCAACCCCACAGTCATGTTGACACAGATCAAGTCCTAAGAAAGCCTCACCAGAGAAAGAGACTCCCAGAGGCACCAAATCAGCTGCAACAGCAGTGTTGTCTGGAACTAAGCACACAGTTTGGTGAGAGGGCTAAGCCCTTGGCAGGGAGGAAATTACATGGGTCTCTGCTGATACTGAGGTGGAACTTGGATTTTTCACCCCTGCTGGGATCCAGGAGGTGGACTTGAGTAGCAATGGCCCAGGTGGGGAAATGGCACAGGCTTGTCTGTGCTGACAACCACAGCACACAAAGTTTTGCTTTCTGGTTGATTAGCAAGTTGACTTGGGGTTATCTACAGACCATGGAATAGGTCAGGTGAGTGAAGAACCTACTCATCCTTAAATCATACCACCTGGGACCCCCTGAAGCTTGGGACAGTGCAGCCTGGAAACAGTGCCCTACTTTAAGGAACTAAAAGTCAAGTCAAAGAAAGAAAAGATGAGCAGACAGAGAAAGGTAAGGACCATAGGAAGTTTCTTTAGTGACAATGAAGTTTGAGGTGCACCCTCAGAGGAGGATGGCAACATCAGGGCCCCTATTTCTAAAGCTTCTTAGAAAAATAGGAATTGGTCTCAGGCCAAAGAGGTGCTCAAAAAGGACTCTGAAGATAAATTTAGAGAGTCAGAAGTAAAAATGGAAAGAGAAATGAGGGTGAGCAGGAAAGATATGAGAAAAAAGTCAATATCTTGAAGAACCAAGTGGAAAAGGATATACAAAAGCTCTCTGATGAAAATAATTGCCTAAGAATAAGGTCTGAACAAATGGAAGCTAGTGACTTTGTTAGAAACCCATACACAGTAAAGCAAATCCAAATGAATAAAAAATAGAGGCTAATGTGAAATATCTTCTTGGAAAAACTGCTGACCTGGAAAATAGATCCAGGAGAGATAATTTTAAAATTATTGGACTATCTGAATACCATGATCAAGGAAAGAGCTTAAACATCATCTTCCAAGAAATTGTCAGGGAAAATTGCCCTAATATTCTAGAAGCAGAAGGTAAAATAAAAATTGAAAGAATCCACCAATCACCTACTGAGAGAGATACAAAAATGAAAACATCCAGGAATATTATAGCCAAATTCCAGAGCTCCCAGGTCAAGGAGTAAATATAGCAAACTACCAAAAAGAAAAAATTCAAGTACTGTGGAGCCCCAGTCAGGATAGCACAAGATCTAGCAGCTTCTACATTCAAGGACTGGAGGGCATGGAATATGATATTCCAGACAGCAAAGGAATTAGGACAACAACCAAAAATCACCTATCCAGCAAAACTTAGTGTAATCCTTAATAGGAAAAAATGGGACTTCAATGAAAAAGAGGACTTTCAGATATTCATGATGAAAAGACTTGAACTGAATGGAAAATTTACCTTTCAAATACAAAACCCTAGAGAACCTTACAAAGTTGGAGTTACGGGACATACCTGGGGTCCGGCAATGGGTGAGTATCTTGTGTCTGAGGCTGGGTTTTGGCTGGGTTCCTCCTTTGTCTAGGGTGGATGCTTTGTGCACTGTGTCACCTAGCTGCCCCATGATGACATCTTTAGGGTAAAATTGAGGGGTGAGAGGGATGTACTGGGGGAGGGGGAAGGGAATAGGTAGCATGGGGTGAAATCCCACGTCAAAGAAACAAGAAAGGGTTTATGGAATGGGAGAGAGATGGGGAAGGAGCAGGGTAGTAAATGAACTTTATACTCATCAGAATAGGTTCAAAGACCTTAATCTCATTAGAGTTGGCTCAAGGAGGGAATAACATACAAACTCAACTGGGTGGATTAATCTCTCTAACCCTGCAGGAAAATAGGAGGGGAAGGGTATAAGGAGGGAGGGGCAAAAGAAGGGAGGGCAGATTGGGGGAGGGGGCAGTCAGAAGCAAATCCCTTTTGAGGAAGGATAGGGTGAAAGATGTTAGATAAGAGAGTAAATATCATGGGGAAAGGAATAGGATGGAGGAAAACAATTAACAATAGTAATTGTGAAAAAGAGAAAAGGGAAAAACATTGGACAAAAATATTTATAGCAACTCTTTCTGGTGGTTAAGAATTGGAAATCAAAGGAATGTCCATCAATTGGGGAATGACTGAAGAAGCTGTAGTATATGATTGTAATGTAATATTATTGTGCTATAAGAAATGATGAGCAGGATGATTCCAGAAACCTTGGAAAGACTTATATGAACTGATGTATAGAGAAGTGAGCAGAACCCAAAGGACATTATGCACAATCACAGCAGTATTTTTCTATGAGCGATTGTGAATGACTTAATTACTCTCAGCAATACAATGATCCAAGAGATTCCCAAAGGGCTAATAGTGAAGCATACTATCTACCTCCAGAGAAAGAACTGATATTGATTGAACACAGACTTAAAAAGAAAAAAAGAGTACTTGTGGATTGTACATACATAACTTACATCAGATTGGTTGCTGTCTTGTGGTGGTGGGTAGGAAAGGTAGGGAGGGAGAAAAATTTAGAACTCTAAATCTTATGAAAATTAATGTTGAAAACTACCTTTACATGCAACTGGAAAAAATAAAATAAATGTTTGTTGCAAAAAAAGCAGACAGTTAGTTAGAAGAATACTGAATTTTGAATCACAAGACATAAAATCAAATTCTTAATCAGGTGCCTTATACTGCGGGATTTTGGACAAGTCACTTAATTTCTCTGAGTCTATCTCCTTAGTAAAATGAGGATGTTGAACTTAATAACCTTTAACATCACCTCCAACTCTAAATCTATCATCTTCTGACTCAAGATAAAGAACATTTTCTATTAGCCAATGTTGCAGTATTATTTTTGTCTTCTGAAACTCTCAGTGAGAGCAATATATTGAGAATGCAGTCAGTCATTTTTTTTTTTTGCAGGTCAATGAGGGTTAAGTGACTTACCCAGCATCACATAGCTAGTAAGTGTAAAGTGTCTGAGGTCAGATTAGAACTCAGGTCTTCCTGAATCCATGGCTGCTGCTTTATCCACTGCACCACCTAGCTGCCCCAGTCAAATTTTCTAAGAAACACTACTATAAAAATATAATTTAGACAAAAGTCTATTTATTAATTAAAGAAATTCCTGAAAACAGAACTACTATTTTTAAAACCAATGTAAAGAACTGCATTAAAAATTGGAAGAGAGGGGGCAGCTAGGTGGCGCAGTGGATAGAGCACTGGCCCTGGAGTCAGGAGTACCTGAGTTCAAATCCGGCCTCAGACTCTTAACACTTACTAGCTGTGTGACCCTGGGCAAGTCACTTAACCCCAATTGCCTCACTTAAAAAAAAATTGCAAGAGAATAGATTATAAAAATAGCTTCTCTAAACTTGTTCTCACATTGTCTTTTAAAGTAAGGTAGCACAGAATCGGAAGAAAATGCTGTCTGGCATCAGGGTGAAAGTTCAAATCCTACTTCTGATATTATACCTTTATGGCCTTGTACAAATCACACAAATTCTGTATTACTCAGTTTCCTCATCTACAAAATTAAGGGGTTGTCCTCTGAGTTCTATTCTTGTTATAAATCTATTATATCTAAGTCTTAATGCTCCAATGCCTTTAAGTCAGAAGAATTCAATGAGTTTTCTTCCTGATTATAGCATCTCTCCTTGCTCACAGCTACTCTATGGAGACCAAAACTCACAACAATGACAGTTAGATTCAGAAATTCAGTCTTCTTTTAAATTAACTTAGTATTCAATTTATTTAGTATAAATCTGTCCTTTGTGTCTTCCCATTGCTGGATTTGTTGTTATTCAATTATTTCAGTTCCGTCCAACACTTTGTGAACCATTTAGTGTTTTCTTCACAAAGATACTAGATTGTTTTATCATTTCCTTCTCCAGTTAACTTTACAGATACAGAAACTGAAGCAAACAGGGTTAAATGATTTGGTCAGGCTTATATAGTTAGAAAGTTTTTGAGACAGGATATAAATCCTGCTCCTGGGCTATGCTCTATCCACTGTGCCATCTAGTGGGAGATTTACAACAAAGCTAAATTCCTAAGGCAAAACATGAAAACATTTTAAAGTTCTTTGTTCCTGTGATATACTTTTTAGGAAGGAGAATTTCAGTCAGTATGAGAACTCTGCTCAATGCTTTCTAACCTCTAAATTCTGTTTATTTCAACCCCGCCCTTAGCTTCTGCCCAAACAAATTCTAGAAAAGTAAATTTGGATTCTTTATGTTGACATGTGATGTCAGAATTTAATCTGCCTTTATCTGCCAAGACTTTCTCTGCATTTGTTATATTTTAATATAATACAATAAATATAATAAATTTGATCTAATATATATTTTAAAATGTACTTTAAATACCTTTTAAACATGAGCATCTCAACTGTATAGTTTCTCCACATCAGTTAACATTATTTTCTTTCCTTTACCAAATCTTTACTGATTTGTTGTAGTATTTAAATATTGACTGATTGATACATTACAATGTGTATATCATCAAAAAAGTCTTGTACTTTATTTTCTAACATTGTAATATAGCAGACTGGTGCAGATGAATTTTATTCCATGTTCAACTTTAAATACTCTACAAATGCATTTAATGTCACCCCTTATTTACAGTTTTCTGAACTAAAACTAACTGAATTACTTTTTATAACAATTTGGTTACCAGAAATCATAAATGAGAGGCTCTTTGGCACAGTGGAAGGTTGACCTTAGAATCAGGAAGATATAGGTTCAAGTCTTACCTCTGACACATAGAATCTGAATCACAATGCCCTAGTACCTCAGACAACTCTCTAAGATCATAAGTTGCAGTAGAATGAGTTTCTACACTGAGATGTCCCTATTCCAGTGAAAGCATAGATCTTGATTTAAAAAAAAATAAGTTTTATATATCTGTGGGATATTTCCAATTTATAATTAAAGAGGAGTGATATGGTAATCATAAAGTATGGCATTGTCCATCACTATAACATTTGTAGGCCTAAAATTAATTAAAATAAACAATACTTTGAGATTTATCACATCTAATAGGTAGTAAAATGTTTCAATAACCCAAGAAATTTCAGCTATTTAACATAATGCATTAAAAAGTCTCTACTGGTAAGTAAGAGTTGCTGGTTTTTTAGGCCTTTTTAAATTAATTTAATAGACATTTACTAAATCCTACCTTTTTTTTAGTCACTGTGCTGGGTACTAGGGATGCAAATACAAAATTGAAACAATCTCTGTCCTTAACATATTTAAATTCTATTTGGGGAAAAGAATGTATGCAAAAGAAATATATATATGTGTGTGTATACACAAATATATATGCATATACATATACATACATACATATACATATGTATATATATAAAATATATATGAGACAGAGAGAGAGTTGAGAGAGATGAGAGAGATAAAGTATATACAAAATATGTACCTTGGTAGGGTCCTAGAAATTGGGGAGGGGATTAAGAGAAGCTTCTCTTACAGGAGTAAGGACTGAATTTTGAAAGAAGCTAGGAATTCTAAGAAGTAAAAGTAATGGGGGACACATTCTAGGGATGGGCATAGCTCAAATTCATAGAAAAAGGAAATGGAATGTTTTGTACTTTAGATATAAGAAGTCAAGTTTGGCTGGTACAGAAAGTAAAGGAAATAGAGTAATGTGTAATAATAAGGTTATGTTTTATTCTGTCAGCAACTGAAAACTTCTTATGTGATAGTCAGATCTGTGCTTTAGAAATATCATTTACCAAGGTGTATGTAAAATGAATTTGAGAGGGGAGAAACTCTATAAGGGAGAAGGTGGGAACAATAATTAAAATGTTATTGTGATAGTTTAAGAAAGAATTGATGAAGTCCTGAACTAGTGGGGTGAGAATTTGAGTGAGAGAAAGTGGAACAAATGCAAGAGACTTTGTGGGGGATAGGATAAATTAGATTCTGAACTGAACTACAAATGAGAATGAGGGAGAAGTAAAACTCCAGGATTATTTGAAGGTTATTCATAATATACTCAACAGAAATAGAGAACTTCGGGAGAAGAAAGACTTTATGTATTGTTTTGAATAGGCTAAATTTGTGATACTTATAAGATATTTAGTTGACATTGTCCAAAAAGCAGATGGTTATGTAGTACTGTAGAACAGGAGAAAAAATCAGGCTGCCTATAAAGGTCTATGTGTTACCTTCATAAATAACTTCCATCCAGTGAAAGCTAAAGTGAAATATCGTTGGAGTTGGCAAGATTCACAGAGGAATAAAAGGACATCACCATAAAGAAAACAGAGTATTCTGTTCAAGGAACTGTGAAGTAGGCCAGTGTAGTGAGAATGTAAAGGGTATGGAAGGAAGTGAAGTGCACAAAGACTGGAAAGGCAGGAAGGAGCCTGGCTGTGAAGTGATTTAAATGCTAAACATGAAATTAAATTTTATACAGAGAGAGATAAGGAAACCCTGGATTTTATGGTTTTGGGGTGTGACATGGTCAGATTTGTGCTTTAGAAAAACATGTCTGGCATGTAAATAAAGGATGGATTAGAGAGAGATGAGGAAAAGACACTGCTTAGCAGGACATTGCAATGGTCCAAATGAGGGTTGATGATGAGGACCTAAAGTAGGATAGTTCTTACATAAGTAGAGAGAATGAGACTTTTAGGATAAATAATGTGAAATGGAAAAAATATCAAGATTTGGCAGTAGTTAGGATATGTGGGATGAGTGTGATTGAGAAGTTAAGCATAATACTGACATTGGGAGCCCTTGTGATTTTTGAGACTGAGGTTATTCTTGACTGTAATAATGAAGTTGTAAATAGGATAAGGTGTTTTGGAAAAGGATAATGGGGCCTGTTTAGACAAATTGAGTATCTGATGTATATGGGACATCCAGTTAGAATGTCCAAAAAGCAGTTGATGATGTGTAATTATAGTTCAAGTGAGATATTATGTTTGGGTAAATAGATCTGGGAATCTGTATAGAGATGACAGCTGCACAGATATAATTAGAGATGATAACTGAATCCATAAGAGTTTATAGGATCATCAAGTGAGATAGAATAGAGGGAAAAAAGAAGAACCAGGGTAAAACCTTGCTTCACAGCCTTTGATAGTGGGTATGACATTTATGAAGATTCAATGAGATAGCAGACAATAGCAAGCAAAGACTATCAGATTAAGTGAGAGTTTTATTTTTATGTGTTTGTGTCTGATTTGAGATGAGAATAATGCAAGAAAAGGGAGAGAAGGCAGGAGATTTGAGTGAAGGATAACATAGATTTGAACTCATTCATCAAGAATTTGAGATAGGCAAAGGAGGAGACTGTACACAGTGAAGGACTGAAGATTTGGGAAAGAACTAGGAGGAGGGAAAGTGTAGGAAATGAAAGTAATGATGAGGATGAATCACAGAGTTGGGTGTCATAATTTATACAGAAATATGAAATAGTAAAATTATAATCACATGATTTCATAATTTCATAAAGAGTTTACTTGATAAATGCAGAAATGGAAGACATGAATGATAGAATAAGATTATGACAATGTGTATAGCTGAGGTGACATGTAAAAGTAGGTGATAAGAACTCAATAGAATGAGAAACTAAAGATATAGGTTCTTTTCCTATTTCCCTAATCATCTTTGGAAATAGACCAAGTAGTGAGTGGTATTGCTGGGTCAAAGGGAATATGCAGTTTAATAACTCTTATTAAATTATAAAATTATAGATTGATCTCTAAAATGCTTAGATAATTTAAAAATTCTATCAACAATGAATTAGTGGGGGCAGTTAGGTAGTGCAGTGGATAAAGCACTTGCCTTGGATTCAGGAGGACCTGAGTTCAAATCAAGCTTCAGACACTTGACACTTACTAGCTGTGTGACCCTGGGTAAGTCTCTTAACCCTCATTGCAGCACAAAAAAAGCCAAAAAACAAAAAACAAAAACAATGAATTAGTGTCCCAATTTTTCCACATCTTCAACATTTCTCATTTTACCATTTTATCATTTTAGACAATCTGGTAGATATAAAATGATATCTCAATATGGTTTAAATCTTTAATTCTCTAATCAACAATCAATTTAGAGTATTTTTATATGACAATGAATTGTTTTGATTTATTCATTGGAAAATTGCCTGTTCATATCCTTTGACCTTTTATCAAATGGGGAATGACTTGTATTCTTATTAATTTAACAAGGTTCTTTATATATTTTAGATATGAGTCCTATAAAGTGTCTATAAATTTTTTTCAATTTTATGCTTTCATTCTAATCTTCACTATAGTTGTTTTATTAGTACATTTCCTTTTTAATTTAATGTAATCATAATTATCCATTTTATACTTAATTTTGCTCTTTGTCTCTTTTATTCATAAATTTTTCACCTATCCATGAGTCTGATAAGTAACATCTTCCTAGTTATAATTTTCTTGTAAAATCTCTCTTTATACCCAGGTCATATATCCATTTATCTTGGTAAATGGTGTGAAATATTTATCCATGCCCAGTTTTTTTTTTTACCAAATAATGAATTCTTATCCCCAAATCTTGTCTTTACAATTGTCAAATACAAGGTAATTATGTTTATTTGCTTCTGTATTTAAGAGAGTATCAATATATATGTTGAAGTCCCTTTGTAGATGGGTCTTGGAGATTATGAAACAGGGTCTGAATTCATTTAGGAAGAAAGAAGGATAATTACTGGGTGTTCATTAGGTTATGGATTGGGTGATAAATGTGGATATCATGAGTATAAAAGGAGGAGATGCTGCTGAGAGAGGTCTGTGGTAGAAATGTTTGCAAATTTCATTGAAAAGCAAAGCAAATCTTGACTACCTAATTATAATCATTGAGTTGTGGTCATGAAAGAATATGAAACCAGTACTAGAAAAGGTATTCAGAAACGCAATGTCATCAAGAAAGATGTAGCTTTCATTGACAGCTAAAAGATGGAGGATATATGAAAAGATAAATGCTTAAGATGAAAGGGAGTATACTGATTTTGGAGTAGGCTTTCCAGAGAGTACAGTGGAAGGGTTGGGCACATCTAGAGTCGCTATTTGTTGAGTAAGGTTGAGGGAGATGGGAAAAAGAGTACAAATCACTGGGGATTGGAAATATACTTTGTACACGAGAAACTGGAGTTCAGAATAACTGAGATTGGGAGAGCCTAAGGGGATGGATACAAGTGTGCTAACTATTGAGGAATAGGTACAAATTGAGTATCAGTGGATGAAGAGAGATTCATTAAGGGGAGCAGATGAATACTGCACAAGGTTTTACACTGAGGTCTAACTATTTGGTAGGTGTTGATATTATCTCCTGTGAGGCCTCAGGAGGATTGCCTCATATGACGCAGGAACAGGCAGGAGTACTGCTCAGGGAGTTCGGGAGTAAAGTAAGTAAGCAAGAAGAGGCAATGTTAGTTTGGCATGCTGGAGAAGAGACTGGGAGCTAAAAGAAGCTGGTCATCAAGTAGAAGGGAGAGAGTAGAGTTTTGTCCTAGGGCAGAGAGAAAATGGAAGGAAGGTAAAAGGTCTTTTTCCTACTGGTCCTGCATTCATGCTGAAAAAGGGCCTGAGAATTGATGGTAATTCATGCAGTTTCCATTCTTTGTTATTTCACATTTTCCCAGTCTGCTTAGAAGTCAGGATCCATTTTTCACTTTTTAAGATTTTTAGCCACTTCTTCTAGTTGCTATCCATGATGGAACAAGTTAAAGCAACAGCTCAATCAAAGCACAAAAAATTTTAAAACTAATACTTCTCCTCCTGGCAAAGACAGTGTGTGTGTGTGTGTGTGTGTGTGTGTGTGTGTGTAGCAATTTAGCGTTAAGTGACTTACCCAGGGTTACACAGCTAGTAAGTATTAAGCATCTACAGATTTGAACTCAAGACCTCCTGACTTCAGGGCTGATTCTCTATCCACTGTGCCATCTACCTGCCCCAAGACAAAAATCTTCACGAAGATATTACAATTAATTTTACAAATTGCCTAGAAAATTGCTATATTATAAATCAAAAGACCTGGTTTTGAGTACTGGTTCTGATAATTATTAGCTTCTTGACCTTAGGTAAGTCACAAACAGTTTTTGTTTAGTAAAAGAGGAAATAAGCATGCCTTCTTCACTGGTTTATTTTCTTGGAAAAATCAGGTACTATATTCCTATCAATTTGTAAATAGTAGACTAGCACCTTGTCTCTCTACTTTTTCACCTTTCCACATTCAGTCTTGATTTGTGAATTCATTAACATGACATAGTACATCTCTCCCTACCAATAGACATGTTTCTTGAGGACATATCTGTTATTTTTGATCTTTGTAATACTAGCAGCTAGCTAGTACCCTTGAATGTTGTCAATGCTTAAAAAGTGTTGTAATTAATATATTAAATTTTATTAATGTTTTAAATAATAATTTAATTCATTAGTAAATGAATTAATTTTAAAGTAAATAATAATTATGAATCTCATTACTAATGACATAATTTATTAATAATTAGATAATTACTATTTTTAAGTAGTAGTAAAGCACAATAACAACAAAATAGTATGTCATGTTATTTCAAGTCATATAAAAGAACCAATTCATTGTAATATAACCTGTGCTTGGCATTCAAGACCAAAATTTAACCCTGATGGCTCCTGCCTTTTTGCTGAATTATTGTTTATCAAAATTCTCAACAGCCTCCCAATAGAACAAAAAATAAACTTGGTATTTTTGGGTGGTCATTTTACAGATGGGTGAATAAGAGAATTCTCAAAAAAGTGATTAAAAGGGTAGTTAGGTGGCACATTGGATAAATTGCTGGGCCAGCAGTTGGGAAGACTCATCTTCCTAAATTCAAATCTGGCTTTGGACACTACTAGCTTTGTGACCCTGGGCAAGTCATTTAATCCTGTTCAGTTTCCTCATCCATAAAATGAGCTGAAGAAGGAAATGGAACACCATTCTAGTATCTTTGCCAAGAAAACCCCAAATGGGGTCATAAAGAAGTGGACATGAGAAACAACTCAACAACAACAAAAGTGATTCCAATGAGATTAACCTATCTTCTTGCTTTTTCAGAGATTACTATATTCCTCTGTAAAAGTAAACAAAGAAATCTAAAATAAGTGGTTAAATGGAAGAACTACTACATGCTATTTTGTTTATCTCTTCCAATTTCAGCCTATAAAAAGAAGTTCCAAATGTAATAGACTCTTGTTCTGATATGTTATTCACCATATTTAAGGAACATGTTTAAAGCATCACCAGCAATCCAAAAAGTGTCATAAAGCTCTTTCTCCTTACCTTCTAAAGCAGTAGCAATCATATGAATGAGTTTCAGAATAAGTATTAAGGAGGAAAAATAAATTCCGCACTTATCAGACTCACAGAATTGTAATTCCTTTTTGTTTATGTGAGAAGCCTTCTATGTTTTCTTCAGGGGATAAGTCAAATTCTTTACTTTGAATTTATGAGTCATATTTCTTATTTCTCTCTCATATATTTGCCATTATAGACAAGTTATTCTGCTAGGTCTTCCTAATACAGTATTTTACATCTTTCACCTATATGTAATTGAATATCTGGTCCTCCACATCTGAAAGAAATTTACCTTCACCTTTTGCTATCCTCAATTTCCTTTAAAGCAGGGGTCAAGAATGGCTTCTTACACAAAATCATTCCTGATTCTTTGTTATACCTATATTGCTCTCTCATACTTGAAATTAGTTTTTATAGGTATTGTATATTTCTTTATTTGTAGAGGGAGAGCCTATCCTCTCAGCAGAACATAAGCTCTTTAACGACAGGGACCTTCCCTGTCCCCCACAAATTCTGAGTTCCTATCATAGTAAATGTAGAAGGAGTTAAGAATACTTTATTAAACTGGGTGGATTTAAAATAAGCAAATAACAATAACAAACCTAAAACATTTAAAATGTCAGAAAATAACTGGTTGACAGTAAACTTTTTATTTCAAACGACTTGGTAGAAATAAATAAATCTTAGAAGAAAAACACTGTGCTTATAAAAATTGTATCCTAGAAATTGTAATTACAAATGTTAGTAGTAGTAAGAAAAAACACACTGGTAGTGCTAGAACTTTAAAATACACAGATTGCATTAGCAATATTTTTTCCTCAAATTGACTTCTTATAGCACATCCTTATATTGCTTTTTGTACTGAAAATTAAAGTGTTTCTTGAAAAAATATTCAACATGTATAACCTATATCTGATTGCTTATCCCCTGGGGGGTGAAGAGGGGAGGGGGGAGGAGGGAAAGAGAGATAGAATTTTGAATGTAAAACTTCAAATAAAAAAATAAAGAAAAATATGCAAGATTTAGAGAAATGCCTGTGTCACTTAAGTATTCTTCTAAAATAAATATTTCTCTTATAAAAAACTAATAGTAATGTTATATGCATGTTAAAGAGGGAAGTTATTTTATAGGGAATTTTTAAAGAGAGATTTGAGGAAAAAAATTGTGTGGTATAGTGAAAAATGCACTAGGCTAAGGTGTTAGGAATCAGCCCCTAGTGCTGATGTCATGTGATCTTGAGAAAGTCAATTAGCCTCTTACATCTTAACTTCTTCATGAAAAAATTTAGAAATAATTGAAATACCATAGTAGATCTTTAAATCTCATGCAGTTTCAACAATTAATATAGCTTTCAGACAGGAATTCAGTTTTCCAAAACTAATAAAATCTACTTTGCTCATAATCTATTTCAGATACTTTGAAATTGATTCTTCTCCCTATATCAGTTCCTTACAACATAATATAGTCAATACTTTCAAGTCAACCTCATTTTACCCACAATTTATTTTATTCCTATTTTTAAAATCACCCTTTATCTAATAATAATGAACATCATCTTATGTTTTGAAATTTCAAAATGACATAACATTGTCCATTCTTGGTTATTGTTCACAATTTTCTGAGGTGCTATTTTTGAGTTTTTGAGAAAAAATAAATATCATCTTTCCTTATGACTAAATCTACAGAAAGCAAAGCAGTTCCTACAAATTAAAAAAAAAACCTTTATTTGATCATATGCACAGTGGTAAGCCTTAAAGTCATGAGTTTTGTGATTAAGATATGGGTTTAGAGGCAGCTAGGTATTGTAGCAGAAAAAGCTTACGACTTAGAGTAAGGAGGATCTGAATTTGAATTCTGCTTCAAACACATACTAGACTTTTGACACTGGGCAAGACACAACCTCTGTGGGCTTCAATTACCTCATCTGCAAAGGTAGGATAATAATAGTACTTATAGCATCATTGTAAGAATTAAATGAGATCATATATGCAAAGAAATTTGTAAACCTTTAAGTGTTATAGAAATTATTATTGTTGTTTCTGATATACGCTAGCTACTTGACCATGGGCAGTATCTATTACAGAGGCTTTCTAAAAATATAAGTTACAGAGGAGTAAAAGATTTGCATAAGTGAAATAGCTAAATCTTCATAGTGATGAAAATAGATGTCTAAACTTCTCCAACCTTTCAAAATTTTTTAGAAAGCCATCCTCAGTAAGTCTGAGTCCATTTATTGTAGTTATTTTTATGAACTAATCTGTTGTTGGCACAGAAAATTCAAAATTCTTTTGCAACATAGTGGTTTCTATATTCATGAGTACAGAAAACTTGGTTTCTGAAATAACCATGCTCTATAAAAATAATTAAAATAAAATTATATATTGAATCCTTTTACTGCCCATTGATTTATGAGATAAAATTAAACATATGCTTCATGGCAAATATATAGAACTGGAAGGTAGCTTATAGAACATTTAATCTAGCCTCACATCTTTGATTTTATAGATGAGAAAACTGTAGTCCAGATAAATTAAGTGATTTGACCAAAATCACAGAGTTGATAAAAAAGTAGAAAAGTCAGGATCCAAATGCATATACTCTGGCAACAAATGCAACACTCTTTCTTCAATACCATGCTGCCTCTTTGATATTTTAGTTTCATCAGCAATTTATTTTTCAAAAAATCAATAAAAGTGATTTAATCATCTCTCTCACATACACACACACAGATAAAGACATGCACACATTCAAAACAAATTGCTAGCTAGTGGTCTGATTAACATATTTGAGCTGCTGGAAGAGCAAGGACAAAATAACATGGGGAAGATATCTTTAAAATCTGTTATATTTCAGGTAATATATAATGAAATTTATGTCTATTATATAAATTTCATTATCACATTTTTCATAATGAATTAGCTTATATGCATAGTGTACACTTTACACTAGATTTGTAAATTGGATTATATTTTCTGATTTCTTTAAATGCCTCCTTTTTGTATTTTCCCCCTTCAATCCATTCTTAGTACTGCTTCTAAAAATCTTCTAAAAGGATTGGTCTTCTCGTGTTGCCAATGTGTTTTATTAAAATTTTTGATGGCTTTCCATAGATCTACTAAATAAAATTCAAAATCCTTTGTTAGTCCTTCAAAATTTGTCATGAATATATATTTCCCTTCTAATGTCCTATCATTCTACATTTCAGCCAAGCTTGTCAACCAGAACACTTGCTACAGTTTCCTACCTCTTTTCTCTGCCTCACATGATCTTTCTTGCTCTGCCTGTCTAATTCTTCTTCATCTTTCAATTTCAAGCTGAAATCCTCTCCTTCATGAAAGCATCTCTGATTATTCCAAATGAAAATTATTTCTCATTTCTCTGAACTGACATAGTTTTGTACCTTTCACAATTTCACGTTTTACCTTGTGCCATGGTTTTATTTTCCTTTTTATGCCTCATCTTCCCTCCTTAGGATATAAGTTCCATGAGGTCTGGAAAACTAACTGGTCCTTCTTTTTATGTCTCTTTTTTGCAGAATATCTTGAAGATAGATGTAGCTCAATGGATATTTGTTGATTTGTACTTTTTCATATCTACAGTACGTAGTGCCACCTGCCACTTCAATTTTAAATGCTTTTGTTTCTGGACCATATATAAATAGTAAATGATATACTTATTATCTTGTTGGACATTCCTACATAAAAACAGACTTGCAGTTTTAATTTAGATATAAAAATTTTGTGATATACCAAGCCATTATTAGTAAAAGAATATACATATTTGCATGTATATAATTATACATAGATATAAGTGTGTGTTGATACACATATGTACACATATGTATTTCAATGTGAATACTATAGAAGCTACAATAATATTTTAAAGATAAAAATTTTCTGTGTATCTAGATAGCACAGTAGATGAAACACTATCCCTACGTTCAGGAGGACCTGAGTTCAAATACAGCCACAGACACTTGACACTTACCAGCAATGTGACCCTGGGCAAGTCACTTAACCCTCATTGCTGCACAAATAAAAATAAATATAAAATAAAGACAAATATTTTCTAACTTGTTTTTCACTAGCTAAGAATGCATTATTTGTTTCTCTTACATCAGCAATTATAAGTTATTGTTTTACAATATTAAACTAAAGATTTATATGAGAGATCTTGCATTTATGAAGAAATTATATTTATTCTTAAATGATTTCAAATATTCATTAAAATTGTGGAGATGAAATAATAATAAAAACTTAAATGCATAAATGCCATTAGTATGCTGCTAAAGCACCAGGGAAAAAGTACTTTTATTTTGAAAACCTTTCTAAATGTGAATAATCTGAAAGTATTAGCAATTATACATATGTGTGTATCTGTGTATATACACATACATGTATGCATATACACATGCGTACAAGCACATGTACATACACATATGTGTGTATAGTTATAGATACACCCATATATTAGTTATTGCATTGGATACACATAGTTCATTAGAGATTATGGAATTTATAAACTCTGAGAATATAATTGTCTAACGAGCTTATGGTATATTCCAAATGAATTGGGACATCAATTATAGAACGGTAAAAAACTGAGAACTTATGATTCTATAAATTCTATTTTGCTGTTCACTCATTCAGTGGTATCCAACTCTCATGACTCCATACGGGGTTTTCTTGGCAAAGGTACTGGAGTGGCTTGCCATTTCTTTCTCCAATCTACAAATTCTATCCTCTCACTATCATCCTGTGTCCAGAGGGATTCCTTTATGGAAATCTAAAATGTAAAATGAAACCAAAAGTGTGTATAACATCTAGCAATCATACTGCAGCAGAAAGAAGATTGGGTCTGAGAATGAAAAGAGTAGGCTGCAATCTTAACTTTGCAGCTTATTAGTTATGTGGCTTGAAATATGTGGCCTAAACTTTATCAACTTGTTTTCTCTCATACTACTTTTGAGCACGTGCAGACATTCTGAAACTGGTTCTAGTCTATAACCATTTGATGAAGAGGAGCTTTTATGATTGATTATGGAGCAGGAATTAGAGCACATTCAAAAGTCACTAAGCATACAAAATGAAACTCTTTTTTCCCCCTGGATCTTTCTTTCCTGGCTGATATTTGAGGAGGATGAACTACTATAGTCATCCAGAGGGAGAGGCCACCTAGTCTCTCCCTCATCGATAATATGCATGGGGCTAAATATGCATGGTTCTGCAATTCCTTATTTCTCTGTTGTATTTCTTTTCTACTTGTAGGTGGAGTTTGAAAACTGCTATGCCTTGTGAGCTTAGGAACTTCTTGAGAAAAAGCCACTTTAAAGTCTGAGAGCCAGAATCCTTGCCAAAATTTACTAGAAGTCAGATAGTGAAGATAAAAGTTCTTTTTTTTTTTTTTTTTTAGTGAGGCGATTGGGGTTAAGTGACTTGCCCAGGGTCAAACAGCTAGTAAGTGTTAAGTGTCTGAGGCCAAATTTGAACTTAGGTACTCCTGACTCCAGGGCTGGTGCTCTATTCACTGCACCACCTATCCACCCCGGAAGACCAAAGTTCTAAGAAACTTGCTTGATCTAGCCTAGCACTAGCAGTGAGCTGTAGATTGTCCATAAATTAGCTTTGTCATTTGGAAGTAAATTTGGTAGGGAGGAATGCTAAGTAGAAACAACTTTATATCTAAGCCCACTCTTCCAAGGGCCTGAAGTAGGGTCTGCCTTTCACATATTGGAAGAACAAAATCAGTATTTACTTATCTTTTCAAGAAATAATCCTGTGTAAAATTAACTTGATGCTAAATGGTTCAATAGAACTAAGGCACCAAATGACTAGCAGTTAATGGGGGTAGTGGGAAGATACAATGATATAGGTACTAAAGCCTTAGCATTAGAAAAAAAAAAACATCATTCTTTCAGTGGTACCCTAGAGACTTAAGGAAAACATTTAGCTTTCTTTCATCCAGTAGAAAAAGAAAAAAAAAACACAAAAAATACAAAAAAATATATAATATGGAGATTGAACTAGATAATTTCTAAAATACTTTTCGTTATTGAACTTTAAAATTCTTAAAGCATGAATCCTGAGTAAGTAAATAAAAGATTTTATGTTAAACAGGGACTATACCACAAAAGCAAAAAAAATGGCCTACCTATAATTTAAGATCTTAAAACAACTCAGATTCTGGGATGTCTATTCAAAACTCGTGTTGGTGGACTGTAGTGGTAAGGAAACATATTTAAGTCAGAGGCTCTGTGTTCTAGTTGTAGCTATGCCAAGTTATTAAGCTTATTTGGACTGCAATTGATTCATCTGTAAAATTAAGAAGTTCAACTAAGTGTTTTCCCCAACTATAGAATGGGATTAACAATGCTTGCCCTACTAATCTTGTTGGACTTGGGGAAAGGTCAGATGAGATAATATATATGACATTGATATCAACAGTTAAGGTCTTTTTTCTGGATCTAGTATTAACTAGCTCTTTGGAACCAAATGATTTCTGTTTTAAGTAATAAACATTTTTATTTGTAGTTTTGAGTTCCAAATTTTACTCCTCCTTCCCTCCATGCCCTTCCCAATCCTGGTGGCAGTAAGCAATCAGATATGGTTTATACATGAGCAGTTATGTGAAACATTACTCTATTAGTTATTTTGTACAAGAAAACATAAATAAAAGGAAAAAAAGGAAAGAAAGTGAAAAAGAGGATGCATTAGTCTTTGTTCCAGCAATATTAGTTTGTTTTTATTTTTTTTAAGAGGTGGATAATATGTTTCATCAATAATCCTTTGGGATTTTTGGATCATGGTATCGTTGAGAATAACTGTCATTCACAGTTTTCATCAAAACATATTGCTCTCTCTGTGGACAATGTTCTCTTGGTTCTGTTCAGTTCACTATATATCAGTTCATAAAAGTCTTTCCAGGCCTTTCTGAAATCACCCTGCTTGTCATTTCTTATAACACAATAATGTTCCTTCACCGTCATATGCCACAGTTTGTTTAACCATTTTTAAGTCCCTTCTGGTTCAGAAAAATTCTAATGTTTTTTTTTTCTGATTTTAAGTATATCTTATTGGACACAGGAAAATTAGATAGGATTTCTAAATTCCTCCCAATTCTGCAGTTCTCTCTTTCTTGAACTTTCATGAAAACTATAACAAAATCTCAAAGATGAAAGGAACCACCAAGGCCATATAGAACAACCAATACCTAAACAAAAAAGTATCCTCTAAAGCAGTCGCCCAGACTTTCATCAAAGATCTTTAGCAAACATGAGACAACTACCTCCTGGGAAAGTCTATTCCATTTGTAAATGGCTCAAATTATTAATATTTTCCCTTTCTTCAAGGTTAAAATTGCTTTTTTTGCCATTTCTTTTACGTCTCCTGAAAGACTAAAGGTAGAAAAGATTTCCTCAAACTTAAGTTTCCAACTGAACTCCATTTGTAAACTTAAACTAGAGTTTCTTAAAAGTGAATTTGGGGAGGGAGAGGAGGGGGCAGAGCCAAGACGGCAGAGAATAGCCAGCAAATCGCTTAAGCTCTCCTTCTATTCCCTTAAAAAGAACATTAAATCAATCCTACAGACAGATTCTGAAACTACAGAACCTGAAAAGAGACAGAGAGACACAGTTTTCCAACCAGAGATAATTTAGAAGACTTCAGGAAAGGTCAGTCTCACTGAGGCAAAAGGGAGGCATGGCACAATGTAGAGGGGGTCAGGGCAAGTCAGCAGGATGCTGTGGGCCATAGCCGAGTAACTGAGGCCCCTGGATCCTGGCTCAAAAGGTGGTGTTGCAGCAGGACAGTGGTGAAACCTACCTGCACCACCCGGGAGGGCAGGTTGCGAGCAGGACAGCCACCCAAAGGACACGCTTGACCAGGCCTACCTATCCCAGCATGCAGCCAGCAGGGCCAGGGTGGGGAGAAATTCACAAGGCTTAGAGGCCTCAGTGTAGAAAGCCAGTGACAAAGCCCCTCAGCACAAGAAGATTGAAAGAGGGACCCTGGTGCCCCAAGAGCAGACCTCAACTTTAAAAAAAAAAAAGAAGCGGGAGTATGAGTTAGAAACAAAAAGAGCTTTCACCATTGAGAGCTTCTGTATCAACTAGGAAGAGGCAAACACAAACTCAGAAGAGGACAATTCTCCCAAAGTGCCTACATGTGAAGCCTCAAGAGGGAAGATGAATTGTTCTCAAGAACAAAAAAACTTCTTGGAAGAGCTTAAAAAGGATTTTAAAAATCAACTGAGAGAAATGGGGAGAGAAATGAAAGCAACACAAGAAAATTAAGAAAAAAAGAATCATCAGCTTGGAAAAGCAAACACAAAGAATCAGCAGCTTAGAAAAGGAAGGACAAAGATTGACTGAAGAAAATATTTCCTTAAAAAAAATGATCTTGGGGCAGCTAGGTGGGATAGTGGATGTAGCACCAGCCCTGGGTTCAGGAAGACCTGGGTTCAAATTCGGACTCATACATGTGACATTTACTAGCTGTGTTACCCTGGACAAGTCATTTAACCCCAATTGCCTCACACACACACAAAATAAAACCTAAAAAAATGATCTGGCTAAATGGAAAAAAAGGTGCAAAACATCACTGAAGAAAACAATGCTTTAAAAATTAAAATTGGACAGTTGGGAGGTAATGAATTCTTGAGACACCAGGAATCAGTCAAGCAGAATCAGAAGAATGAAAAAATAGAAGAAAATGTGAAATACCTCATTGGAAAGACAACTGACCTGGAAAGCAGATCCAGGATAGACAATTTGAGAATCATTGGACTGCCTGAAAGCCATGATCAGAAAAAGAGTCTAGACACCATATTCCAGGAAATTATTAAGGAGAACTGCCCTGATATTATAGAATCAGAGGATGAAATTTTCATTGAAAGAATCTACCAATCACCTCCTGAAAGAGACCCCAAAAGGAAAACTCCGAGGAATCTTGTAGCCAAAATCCAGAATTATCAGGTGAAGGAGACAATACTCCAAGCAGCCAGAAAGAAGCAATTTAAATATAATGGAGCCATAGTCACGACTGCTCAGGAACTGACAGCTTCAGCATTAAAGGATCTCAAGGCTTGGAATATGATATTCCGGAAGACAAAGGAGCTTGGATTGCAGCCAAGAATCTATTACCCATAAAAGCTGATCATTCTCTTTCACGGGAAAAGATGGATATTCAATGACATTGGGGATTTTCAAGGTTTCCTGATGAAAAGATCAGACCAGAATAGAAAATTTGATCTTAATATACAAGAGTCAAGAGAAGTTTAAAAAGGTAAACAGAGGGGGAAAAAAAGTTACTCAATTAGGTTAAACTATTTATATCCCTACATGGGAAGATAAAACTTATAAGTCTTGAGAACTGTATATGTATTTGGGCAGACAGAAGGATTATACACAGAGGTTATAAATATAAACTGTCTCTGATGTGATGGTATGAAGAAAAGTAGTGGATTAAAAAGGGAATTTATGGAGAGAAAAGGAAAAGGGAGGTGGAATGAGGTGAATTACATCATATAAAGAGGTAAAGAAAACCTATTACAATAGAGGGAAAGAAGGGAGGGGTGAACATTGTTTCAACCCTACTCTCAATAGATTTGATTCAAAGAGGGAATAACAAATAGACTCATTTGGATAAAGAAACTTAGCTTATTCTTTACGGAAGTAAAAGGGGAAGGGGAAAGGGGGTGACTGATAGAAGGGAGGACAAAAGCAAGGGAGAAAAGGGAGGGGGGTGATAAAAAGGATGGGGAGATTGGGGGTGGCAGGGGTAAGAAGCAAGATCTTGGTGAGGAGGACTAGTGGGAAAGAAGGGGGGAAATAGAATGGAGGGGAATAGACAGCTAGTAATAATAACTGTGAATGTGAATGGGATGAACTCTGCCATAAAACAGAAGCAAATTGCAGAGTGGATTAAAAACCAGAATCCTGCAATATGCTGTTTACAAGAAATACATTTGAAGCAGAGAGATACACACCGAGTAAAGGTAAAAGGCTAGATCAAAATATATTATTCTTCAACTAAAGTCAAAAAAGCAGGGATAGCAATCCTTATCTCAGACAAAGCAAGGGCAAAAATAGATCTAATTAAAAGAGATAAGGAAGGAAACTATATATTGCTAAAAGTTACTGTAGATAATGAAGTAATATCAATATGAAATATATATGCACCAAGTGTTATAGCATCCAAATTCTTAGAGAAGTTAAATGAGTTACAAGAGGAATTAGACAGTAATACTATACTAGTAGGGGATTTGAATCTTCCCCTCTCAGAATTCTATAAATCTAGCCACAAAATAAATAAGAAAGAAGTGAAAGAGGTGAATAGAGTACTAGAAAAGTTAGACATGATAGATGTCTTTAGAAAACTGAATGGAGATAGAAAGGAATATGTCTTTTTCTGAGCAGTACATGGCACATTTTTAAAAAATTGACCATGTGGGCAGCTAGATGGCACAGTAGATAAAGCACCGGCCCTGAATTCAGGAGTACCTGAGTTCAAATCCGGCCTCAGACACTTAACACTTACTAGCTGTGTGACCCTGGGCAAGTCACTTAACCCCAATTGCCTCACCAAAAAAAAAAAAAATTGACCATGTATTAGGGCACAAAAACATCATAGTCAAATGTAGAAAGGCAGAAATAGTAAATGCATCCTTCTCAAGTCATGATGCAATAAAAATTACATGTAATAAAGATCCAGGAAAAGGTAGACTGAAAATCAATTGGAAATTAAATAATTTCATTCTAAAGAATGAGTAGGTCAAACAACAAATCATAGAAACATTCAATAATTTTATCCAAGAGAATGACAATAATGAGACAACATACCAAAAGTTATGGGATACAGCAAAGCAGTGCTTAAAGGGAATTTTATATCTCTAACAGCTTACATGAATAAAAAAGAGAAAGAGGAGTTCAATGAATTGGCATGCAACTTAAAAAGCTAGAAAAATTAAATACTAAATTAGAAATCCTTAAAATTTAAGGAGAAATTAATAAAATTGAAAACAAGAAAACTATAGAATTAATCAATAAAACTAAGAGCTTGTTTTATGAAAAAAAAACATTAAAATACATAACCCACTCGTTAATTTGATGAGAAAAAAGAAAGAAGAAAACCAAATTACCAGTATCAAAAATGAAAGGGGTGATTCTACCACCAATGAAATAGAAATTAAAGCAATAATGTGGAAATCTTTTAGCCAACTGTATGTCAATAAATTGGACAGGCTAAATGAAATGGATAAATATTTACAAAAATACAAACTGCCCAGGTTATATGAAGAGGAAATAAAATCCTTAAATAAGCCCATATTAGGAAAACAAATTGAACAAGTTATTAATGAACTCCCTAAGAAAAAATCTCCAGGGTCAGATGGATTTATAAGTGAATTCTACCAAACATTTAAAGAACAATTAATTCCAATATTATACAAATTATTTGGAAAAATAGGTGAAGAAGGAGTTCTACCAAATTTGTTTTATGACACAAATATAGTGGTGACACCAAAATCAGGCACAGCAAAAACAAAGAAAGAAAATTATAGACCAATTTCTCTAATGAATATTGATGTTAAAATCTTCAATAAGATATTATCAAGGAGATTACAGCAAGTGATCACTGGGATAATACACTATGACCAGGTGGGATTTATACCAGGAATGCAGGGCTGGTTCAACATTAGGAAAACTATTAACATAATCAACCACATCAATAAGAAAATTAACCAAAATCATATGATTATCTCAATAGATGCAGAGAAAGTTTTTGACAAAACAGAGCACCCATTCCTAATTAACAAACTAGAAAGCTTAAGAAAAGGTGGAGCTTTCCTAAAAATAATAAGCAGTATCTAACTAAAACCATTAGCAAACATTATATGTAATGAAGATAAGTTAGAGGCCTTCCCAATAAGATCAGGGGTGAAACAGGAATGTCCATTATCACCTCTATTATTTAATATTGTACTAGACATGTTAGCTTTAGCAATCAGAGAAGAAAAAGGAATTAAAGAATTAGAATGGGCAAGGAGGAAACAAAACTATCACTCTTTGCAGATGATATGATGGTGTTAAGGTTAAAATTCTAGCTAGTCTGTCTAAAATATCTAATGAGTGGTCGCCAATAAATTATAAACTTTAGCAAGAGTTAGGCTTTTAAGCATTTATTAAGGAAAACAAGAATTTGGTAAAGAGAGAGAGAAAGGCCTAGATTTCTATCTATTAAAGGGAGAGCACATTTTTAGCTCCCTTCTCCTCCAGCGTCCCCAGGAAAGAGCCCCAGAGTCAGCGCCAGTCTCTTCCTTCCTCCTCCCACTAGTCCGCGTCACTTCCTCCCGCCAAAGAAAAGACTCCTGGTCTTGCCCTCAAAGACCTTCGCTTCATGGGCAGAACTCTTCTACAGTAAGTATCCAGCAGGTGGCGTCATTCCAATCGTTACAATGGTATACTTAGAGAAATCTAGAGAATCAATTCAAAAATTACTTGAAACAATTAACAACTTTAGCAAGGCAGCAGGATATAAAATAAATTCCCATAAATCATCAGCATTTCTACACATGACCAACAAAGGCCAGCAGCAAGAGATAGAAAGAGAAATTCCATTTAAAGTAATGGTAGAAAATATAAAATACTTGGGAGTGTACTTGACAAGACAAACCCAGGAACTCCATGAACACAATTACAATACACTTTTCGCAGAAATCAAATAAGATCTACATAATTGGAAGATATCAAGATATCATGGATAGGTCAAGCTAATATAGTAAAAATGACAATCCTACCTAAATTAACTTACTTATTCAGTGCCATACCAGTCAGACTACCTGAAAATTATTTTATAGAGCTAGAAAAAATAATAACAAAATTAATCTGGAAAAACAAAAAGGCAAGCATAACAAGGGAAATAATGAAAAAAATGCACAGGAAGGTGGGTTAGCTGTACCAAATCTTAATCTCTATTATAAAGTGGGAGTCATCAAAACTATCTAGTACTGGCTAAGAAATAGAATGGAAGATCAATGGAATAGACTAGGCACAGGAGACACAGTAGTATATGACATTAGTAATGTACTGTTCGATAAACCCAAAGACTCAGGATTCTGGGATAGGAATTCGGAATTTGATGAAAACTGCTGGGAAAACTGGAAGATAGT
The DNA here is from genome assembly GCF_019393635.1 of Dromiciops gliroides. NCBI lineage: Eukaryota > Metazoa > Chordata > Mammalia > Microbiotheria > Microbiotheriidae > Dromiciops > Dromiciops gliroides. The sequence continues at coordinate 203,132,966 of NC_057861.1, read as the reverse complement.
ATGGCAGAAATTAGGCATAGACCAGCATCTTACACCTTATACTAAAATAAGGTCAAAATGGGTACATGATTTAGACATAAGAGGTGATACCATAGGTAAATTAGTAGAAGAAGGAATAGTCTACTCTTCAGATCTTTGGAAAGGACCAAAGAAGAGATAGAGGATATTATGAAATGCAAAATGGATGATTTTGATTACATTAAATTAAAAAGTTTTTGTACAAACAGAAGCAATGCATCCAAAATTAGAAGGTATGCAGAAATCTGGCAAAAAAATTTTATGGCCAATCCTTCTGATAAAGCCCTCATTTCTAAAATATATAGGGAATTTATAAAGAATCATAGTCATTCCCCAACTGAGCAATGGTCAAAGGATATGAACAGGCAGTTTTATGATGAAGAAATCAAAACTATCTATTGCCATATGAAAAAAAGGCTCTAAATCACTATTGATTAGAAAGATGCAAATTAAAACAACTCTGAGGTACCACCTGACACATATCAGATTGGCTAATGACAAAAAAAGAAAATAATAAATGTTGGAGAAGCTGTGGAAAAGTTGGAACATTATTGAATTGTTGGTGGTGCTGTGAAATTAGCCGACCATTTTGGAAAACAATTTGGAATTATGCCCAAATGTCGATAAAGCTGTGCATACCCTTTGACCCAGCAATACCACTTTTGGGTCTTTTTCCCAAAGAGATCATGGAAAAGGGAAAAGGACCCACATGTACAAAAATATTTATAGTGGCTCTTTTTGTGGTGGCATGGTATTGGAAATTGTGGGGATGCCCATCAATTGGGGAATGGCTGAACAAGTTGTGGTATATGAATGTAATGGAATTGTGCTTTAAGAAACAATGAGCAGGAGGAGTTCAGAGAAACCTGGAAGGACTTGCATGAACTGATGATGAGTGAGATCAGCAGAACCAAAAGAACATTATACACAGTATCATCAACATTATGTGTTGATCAACTGTAATAGACTAGATTCTTCTCACTAATCCAATGGTATAAGAAAGTTCCAAAGGACTCATGATGGAAAAGCCTCTCCAAATCCAGAAAAATAAAAGGAACTCTGGAATATCGACGCTGATTGAACCATGTTATTTCTTTTGTTTTTGGTGCTGTTGTTTCTCTTTTTTGAAGTTTTTACTTTTGGCTCTGATTCTTCTCATATAACATAATTAATGCAGAAATATGTTTAATGTTATTATATATATACGTATATATGTGTATATATGTACAAATAAAACCTATATGAGATTACCTGCTGTCTACGGAAGGGGCGAGGGGGAGAGGGAGGGAGAAAAATTTGAAACTGGAAATCTTATCTAAACAAATGTTGAAAACTAAAATTAATTAATTAATTTAAAAAAATTGAATTCAGAATAAATTCTCCCCTTCCGTCTACTGTCAGATACTTGCCCCATTCCCATTGTGCTGACTCTTCATGTACTTCAAATTCCAGTAGTGGCACCTAGATCACATTTAAGAACCAAAGTTCTAAAATTGAAATACAGTATTAAATATAAATAGTAGCTTGATACAAAAAAGTTTCAATGAGTAAATATAGCCATGCTACATTTGAGAAACACATCATAAGTCTTAGTAAGAATTTTAATATTGGTATTTCTTGTTGACATGAAAGATGATTATTAGTAGATAATGTATTTACTTGAATAATCTGTATGAATTTATTTTTGTTCATGTTATCATTAGAATGAGCAGATGTACCACAACATAAGTAAAACAAAAAAATGTATTCCCAAGATTTCTGAACATTATTATCAAAACAAAAGCTTACTTATATTATAATCACTTTGTGCTGCTTAAAATCTTTTTAAGAATGACTTTATATAATCTAATGATAAGCCTTAAATTTGTAATCACTGTTAAAAACAAGAACAACAAGAACAACAATATGATGTATTACTTTACCAAGGATTAAAATGTTTCTGGACAAATGGGCATTTTTCAAGTGATTTTGAATTTTCAGTTCTTATTTTACTTATCTGGGCTTTGGTTTCATTAATCTGTATGAGAAGAGACTATTTTATATTAAACCAGAAAAAATGAAATGTAAATAAGTATTGAGCTTTATTCTTTTATTACTCCACATGCTACAATAAGTAGATCTTCTAATACCATCTCTTGAGTTTGTAGATAACATCTGGCTATTACTGTTCATGAGTCTTATTGCTTGTTTGTTCTAGGGAAATAGTATGTGATCAAACTAACCAAATATATTATTCTGCCAGATTCAGTTCCAACTTAGTTTTAGGACTGGATTCAATACCTCATTTTTTTTTCTTTTAAATTTTATTGAGCCCTTTTTTTTTTTTTTACTTACATATACCACAATTACTTCTCAATAAATCCTCTCCTCTCCATGGAACCTTCTGTCATAACAATGGAAAAATAATTAGAAAAAAACCCATCCCACATTTTGACTACATCTGACAGCACATGAAACTTTCCACACCAGTAGTCCTTTATCTGTCTTCTAAGGGGAAGGAAATGATCAGTTTCTTATGCATAGTAATTATATGTGAATTTTTCTTTTAATTAAAATGTCAATGAAAAGTTCTTCTAATTCCTGCATTTCTTTTCTAAGCAAATTATTTAGATAAACATATCATCTCATCTACAGTGACTTTTGGATCAGGGTGGTAACCATTATACTTTGATCCACAGAGAATTTTGAATATGTAGGGATGTATTGATGAAGGTTTATATTTATTTTGATTGTGATCTTCAATTTAATTACTCTAGTGTCTACCATAATTTGTTTTACAATAAAATTAATAAAAAAGGCTTTCCTGTGTCTGCAAGATTGATTTGGTCTCTTCCAAGCTCTGTTCTTAGATGCAGTCATCCTTCTGATGGCATAAATAGTAAATTCAATCCTTCTAGAAAGAATCTGGTAATGATGAATAGAGAGAACACTCTCCTCCCACCAGGATTCTCACAGGACATACAATTTCCTTATTCTTTATATAGATATATAATAGAGACATCCTTGCTTTCCTGGGGGACAATCTCCTCTTGCCATATAACACAGAAGATTTGTCAGCTTTTGTATGAGAAGGAGATGCTCTCCCTTGTAGATCTGTTCTGTTATGGATTTAGCAGCAGGCATTTTGCCATAGGAGAGGAGCCAAATGCTATTCAAAACCTCTTCTTCAGTTGGAGGTTTCTTTAGAGAGGGATTGACTTCAACCTGAGGTAAATCATCAATGGTTTCAGCATTGGTTGAGAATACTATGGAAGTATTTAGTCCATCTCTCTAGGATCATGTCCTTATCATTGATTAGTGTGGCTCCAACAGAGTTGAGTAATTGAGATGCGCCGGACATCTTTGTTCCATAAATAGCCTTCAGGATACTGTAATAGTACTTTAGATTGTTTATATCAGCATGAAACTGAATTTCACCTGCCTTCTTACTGAGCCAAGAAATCTTCATCTCTCTCATCTTTGTTTACCTTTTACTTTTTATGGAGTTAAGCATTGCCTTTTTAGAGATGGATGGAAATTCCTGCTGGTAGACCCAGTAGAGTTCTCATTTTTCATTTAATAGCTTTTGAATTTCCCCATCAGTTTCATCAAACCAAACATGATTTTTTGTGAGTGTTCTGGCCCCCATGAGTAAATGCAGTGCTGTACGCCAAATCTCTAAAACCTGCCCAGTGTTTTTCTCCTTCATTGTTGCAAAAAGTATGTTGGTTTAGTTTTCCCCCGAAATCAGTAAAAACAAAACAAAACAAAACAAACTTCACACATGAAGAAGAGCTCTAATCTATTATGCTTGAGTCTTCCAGAAGTCAGCATTACTTGGAGTCACCATTTTTGTTAATATTTCATTTAGAGAGAATGTCTATTATTGGTCAAGCACTCTCTGCCATACATTGCTTCTATCACTTTTACATCCTGTCTGTCTCTTGTCCTTACAGGGATTTAATCTATTAAATATCAATATTCATAGTGAGGGTACATCCATGAAGTTTTGTTGCATTTAGGTAAATGGAAGACAATGTTGGTGATGAGGTCATAAGGCACACAAGTCTTTAATAGTATTTGACTATTGTTGTTATTTCCAACTCCATTCCTCCCAAGGACTTCCTTCCATGTCTGATAATCTGTGTCTACTCTGGGGTTAAAGCCACCCAGAATTCCACAATTATAAGCTTATCCTCTTTCAGTACATTGACAATGAAGGTGTCTACATCTTCATAAAATTTTCCTTTGACCTCGACAGGAATTGTCATGGTGGGAGCATAGACACTAATGATGGCATCATGGTGCTTTCTTGCAAGGAACAATTGCATTATCATGAGTTTGTCATTCATTTCTTTTTCGGGGGGGTGGGGGGGAGGGGGGACATACAAGCTTGTTGAATAGATTAGCTTTGATTGCAAAACTATACTAGCTTCATAGTGCTCTCCATCATGTTGTCCACTACAAAAAATGCAATTCCAGTTCCAACATTAGTAAGCTGGACATCATTTGCCAGCTTCATTTCACTTAGAGCTACTGTTTGGATGTGATATCCTCTGAGTTCTCTGGGGAAAAAAAGAGCTATTGTCTTTCAGGTTTACTGGATTTCTTCTTGTCCATAAGCATCCACATATTCCATGTACCAATGGTGAGTGGACTCATCTTTACAAGTTTTTATACATACTTTTGTGTTTTAACCACAGGGTGGTATCTCTACCTGCTGTTTAGTAAGCAGGCCAGGGTTAAGTGAAACAGATAATTTTTAGGGCACCTTTTTCTTGCCCCTTCCTCACACCAGGTAGTAAGCAGTGTGGTTCTGAGACATCCAGAGGTTTGCCAAATCCCATTGATGCTTCAGTCCAGTGAGAAGATCATTCTCTGGCCTGGGCCACTTGTGTGCATGATTATGACTACAGCCCCCAATGTATCTGTACCTATTGCTTAATCACTAGATAATTGGCATAATACTTCAAGATAGGTAAATAATAAGATAGTAAAAGAGTAATATAGCAAAATAATAAATAATAAAATAGTTGAATAATGAAATAATAAAATTATCAAATAGCAAAATAAGAAAATAGTAAAATGGTATGGGTGATGTCTTTTGACTTCTACAGAAACTGGATTTAAGTGAGGCAGAGTTGTGTGAAGTCTACACCCTCTCTGTTCCACAATCCTCAGAGCCCAGTGGCAAGATAAAAGTCAAAATGAGTGGTGGTGACTCTGGATGCAGTGGATAATCTTGGCGTCTTTGGTGTCTGACTAAGCTCTAAGTGTTCCACAATGCCTGATTCTATTGCCTTTATGGTTCCTTGAAACAAAATATTCACATCTGTCTATTCCACTGATGAAATCTTCCCAGGCTAAACTTAGACATCCCCCTAACTCATATGTGTTTATGTTAATTACATACCTTGTATGTAATAGCCTATATTATAGTCATCTGTGTTTCTGTATTATTTCCCTTCCAGGCTATTGATTCCATGATGGCAGGGACTGTCTTACCAAATACTTAATTTCTTACTTCACCTAGAAGAGTGTTCCTCAAAATAGGAACTTACAAAAAAGTGTTAAATAAATAAACTTCCCCAACCCTTCCAAACCCTTTTCTGTCATTACATTCCTAATTCAGCCATAATTTCTCAAGTTATGCTGGTGGGAAACTTTTGGCACAATGTGTTGACATTTCTATTTCATTGTACTGCACAATCAAATTTTATAAATCCTCCAAAATTTCTTTTTTTAAAAAAAGTCCCTAATATTCATCTATTACTTTCTATTCATGTTGCCAGCACTTGTTCTACAGAGCATTCTGACCCAGAGTTTGTATTACTATAATGGCTTCCTATCAATTCTCTCTGCTCTTCCTTAACACAGAATTTGATAGTAGTAATTAGCTTCAGTAACTCATTCGCAAAAGAAATACTTATAACATACTTAACAAGTGTTCATCTAGTTTCTTCTTGAAGAAGTTCAATAAAGGAAAATACATGCCTTTTTGAAGTAGTCAATTCCACTTTGGGGGCAACTCTAATTATTAAGAAATTTTGTTTATTTTATTATCCCTTCATATCAAATTTAAATTTGCCCTTTAGGCACTTTCAGCCATTACTCCTGGATCCTCAGGGGTTAAACAGAAAAAAACTAATCTCTCTTCTGCATAAATGTGCATACATTTGAGAATATCTACCAAGTCCCACCAAACCTTCTATTCTCAGGGTTAATCATCCTCAGTTTCTTCACCAGTTAATATGACCTATGTGGAAATTTATTTTGATTTCCACACCCTACCTTTAGGCTGAGATTAGAAAGCCTTAGGCCCTCAGGGTCTCTCCCCTTCCTCCTCAGCTTCAGCTGAGAGAAAAAGCCCCGTGGGCTATACAAGACCCCAGGTCATACAGCTGGGGAGAAAAAAAAGCCCCCAGCTCCCTCAGACCTGAGCGGAGCTATCTCAAAGATCCCGGATAGCCTGTGCTGAGGCATGAGGCTCGAGAGCAATCCCCCCCCCCCCCCACGAACTGCAGCTTTGGCTGGTAGATTAGCTTAGTCTGTGGGGGCGAAGGAAGCCCTGAGATTTGAGTGGAGAGAAGAAAGGGTATATATAGACCTGGGAGTGAAACAAGAGAGGGGAGACGGACCACAAAGAAGGGGGGCTGACTAGAGGAGGACAGACTAGAGGAGGACAGACTAGAGGAGACTCGACTAGAGGAGACTCGACTAGAGGAGACTCGGAGACTTGGAGACTCGGAGACGGACTAAAGGAGCGAGGAGGGGCTGGACTAGAAAGACTAGAGGGGAGCACGGACAAGGACGGAGGAGAGTTTGGTTCAGAAAAGGAGAGACAGGCTGACAAGGTGACAGGCCTTAATACAAACCAGGGAAAGTGTAACATGCCCTGAGGCCGGAGGCGGCTAAGGCCCTTATTGTATTCAAGAAGTTCAAGGTGCAGCAGGTGGGAAAGAGAGGCAGTGGAAAGAGACCACAGGAAAGCAGTCGGGTTGTACTTTATTTCCCTATATTCCTAATTTGAAATAGTATCTCATAAATAAACACTGCTTTGATTATTTGGTTAAGAGGCTTCTTAATCTTTAGTCTATCAGTTTGGGAGCAATGTGGTAGAACTTTATAAACGGCCCACATTAAATTAACGAAGTCAGATAGCCAAATAGTCAAAAGTCCCCAGTTTAGTCCTCCAGTCAGATTAGCCCCCCAAATTAGGCTAGTCAATTTAAAAATATTCTAACACCTGAAATCATTGACCTTCACATTTCAATGGCTGATTTAGGAATGTCATGAGAGAGAAAAGGTTTGGAAATGTGGGTGAAGTTGGAATCGTGGAAGTACTTTATCAAATGGTATGCTAAAATTTCTATACCAATTCCCCAACTACTAGTTTAGTAACCCTTTAAAAAAATAAATGAAGTTAATCCAGCATGAAGTATTATGGATAAAGTTGTCATGGGCTTTTGCAAAAACAGTTTCCATTTCTAAATGTTCACTCTCTATTTACCCATTCTATAATGTTCCAAGTAATTAATATCATATTCACCTGTTTGTATAGTATGAAAATTCTGTCCTCTTCCTTTCCCTTTTCTATTTTTTTTTATGGGGCAATGGGGTTAAGTGACTTGCCCAGGGTCACACAGCCAGTAAGTGTCAAGTGTCTGAGGCCGGATTTGAACTCAGGAACTCCTGAATCCAGGGCCGGTGCTTTATCCACTGTGCCACCTAGCCGCCCCTCTTCCTTTCCCTTTTAAAAATAAATAATTATTTGCCCTTCTCCAATATTATAGCATGTTTCATTTTCTATGTATGACCCTTCAAAAATTACTGAGAATGGCTTAGCAATCACATCTGTCAATTCTTTCAGGAGCTGAAAATTATTTTCATATGGTCCAGGTAATTTGAATTTATCAAAGGAAACTAGGAAATGTATTATTATTTTTTTACTTATACTATATGTCAAATTCATGCTTGCCATTTTTGTTTATTTCTTTTCAATGCAAAGGTCATTCTCCTTGGCATAGAAAATGGAAGCAAAATATGAATCAAGCAGTTCTTTCTCTTTGCTATAAGTTATTATTATTCTATTACTTCATTATTATATCCCCCCATTTTCCTCCCACCGCCAGCTAGATATTTTAATGAAAATTTGTCTTATGGAGGGGAGTGGGGCAGTATATAAAGCTATTGGATAATATATAATACACAGTTATTCCCTGCTAGTTTTCACTTATTAGAGCATATACAGACATGTTCTCTGCTTGCTTCCAATACAATCGCATAAAGAGAGTTAATAGGAAATGGCTTCAAGTGATTAGTGATGCAGTGGTAGATACAGTGTACTGTCTTCTGAGTGGTTGAAGAGCAGAGTTACACAGCTTTAACTCATTGTATAGATGAAAGAAGAGAACTGCCTACATCAGCCTTTTATGCTTCATTTTTTCCCCTTCCAGGTAGTGAAAAAGGCACAATTGCTCTCAGGTGCTAGGTGGGGGATGGGTAGCTTCTCTATCTTCCATGAGCCACCATATGTCTGTGAGTAGATGATGACTCTGTTTCTCTGAGTTTTTAAACAACTAGGAGATCCAGCAGAAGTCATACTGGAAACCAGAAACAGTAGCATACTCCACCATAGTAAAAGTAGCCAATTAGAGAAAAAGTGCTTGTAGAGATATGGAGAAAAATAATCCCCTGGATATGGTAGCAGCTTCAGGAATTAGGCTAACATTGAAATCTAAGAAAGTACTGTTCCTTTATGCCAAGCGAAGAACTACATCTAAGGGGACCTCATGAAGAAAGAAAAAAAATTGAAAGATGCCACTAGGTCAACATGTATTCGCTAAAGAAATGTATGTCACTAATAGTTTAACACCAGACTACACATGATATTTGTATTACAAAGGGGAATGCATCCAAGTGGGGGGGACTGTTATGTAATGACTATTCTTGTTATGTCTTCATAATCACAATAAAATCCATTTCCAAAAGCTAATGGAATTTTACTGGTTGATAATGGGAGCACATTGAATGGGAGCTGCAAGAAAACTTGAGACCACAATCTTATCTATAGGCATCTGGGTAATAGGATGAGGAGAATTCTGGTCTGGAGTCAGGAAGACTTAAGTTCAAATCTAACCTCAGGTAGTTACTCGCTGTGTGACTCTTGGCATATCACTTAATTTCTTTTTGCTTCAGTTTCCTCAACTGTAAAAGAAAATTAATAACTATAACCACATCACAGGGTTGTTGTGAAGAGGAAATGAGATAAAATTTGTAGTGTTTAGCAGAGTGCCTGGCACTTAATGTTTGTTCCCTTTCCTATTCTCCCTCCCTTTCCCTAGTTAGCACTAGAAACCTAAAGGCAATAGTAGTCAACCAGTGTTAATAAGTGTCATTAGGGGAAGCTGCTAAGAGGCACAATGGATAGAGTGCCAGACCTGGAATCAGTAAGATTTGAGTTCAAATATGATGTCAGATACTTACTAGTTGTTTGTTCCTGGGCAAGTCACTGTAAAACGAGGTGGACAAGGAAATGGCAAACCATTCTAGTGTCTTTGCCAAGAAAACCCCAAATGGGAGCACAAAGAGTCAACAAGACTAAAACAACCGAACAAAAATGCCACATTAGCTTTAAAACAATCAAATTTTTTATATTTTGTTGTTCAGCTTAGTATTCTTCATTAGATTCAGTACAATCTGAGCTTATTGATACTGCTTTTTTGAGATGGAAGAATTTATTATGCTTCAGTTAAATGTTTTTAAATAATAAACATTTTAATTTAAAGTTTTGAATTCCAAGTTTTATTCCTCCTTGCCTCTCTCCCCTCTCATCTCACTGAGATGCTAAGCAATGAAACATAGGTTATACATGTGCAATTATGTAAAACATTACCATATTAGTCATTTTGTATAAGAAAACTTGAATACAAGAAAAAAATGAAAGAAAGAGAAAAATAACATGTTTCAGTCTGTGTTCAAGCAATATCAGTTCTTTCAAGGTGCATAGTATGTTTCATCACTAGACTTTTGGAACTGTCTTGGATTATTGTATTGCTGAAAATAGTTGGCATTCAAAATTCTTCATCAAATAATATTGCTGTCAGTGCGCACAATATTCTCTTGGTTCTGCTCACTTCATTATACATTGGTTCATATGAATCTTTCCAGGCCTTTCTGAAATCATCCTACTTATTTCTCATAGAACAGTAACATTCCGTCACCATCATATACAACAGCTAGTTTAGCCATTCCACAATTGATAGGTATTCATTTGATTTACAAGTATTAGCCACTACAAAAAGAGCTGCTATAAATATTTTTGTACAAATAGGTCTTTTTTCTTTTTTATGGAATGACTTTGGAGTATAAACCTAGCAGTGGTATTGCGGATCAAAGGATATGCACAGTTCTATAGCCCTTTGGGCATTGTTCCAAATTGCTCTCCAGAATCTTTGGATCTTTTCACAACTCCACCAACAATGGATTAGCATCCCAGTTTCCACACATCCCCTTCAACGTCCAATATTTTCCTTTTCTTTTATATTTGCCACTCTGACAGGCATGAGGTAATAACTCAGAGGTGTTTTAATTTGCATTTCTATGATCAATAGTAATCTAGATAATTTTTTCATATGATTAGAGTTATGGCTTTTGTTTTTACAGAGCTAATTTTCATGTTCTTATATTTTCTTATATTTCTTGTCTTTTTCTTAATCTTTTGTACATTAAAAAAATTACTTTGATTGGAGAGTTCCCTGTATATCCACATTAGTTTCTTCCAATATTCTTTATCACTACAACTATTTTCCTTTATATCTTCAGTTTAGTTTTTGAGCCCTATTGGGCTGATTCCTCCTGGAGAAATTCTACATGGACTCTTATGTATCTTTCTTCTGAATCTTTTTAAGTAAGTTTTCTGAATTCAGAAACTTTGGATTCATTCAGTAAATTTTTGCTGAATTTAATTAAAAGGATGACTAAGAAAACTACACATACATGCATGTATACATATACACATACACACATACATATATACACATAAACATACAAACATAAATATGAGAGGGATTGTGCTGTGCTGGTGATATGTTCAGTTTTATACTATATTTCCATACATTTTGGTCTTTATGAAGGAACATGCTTAGACACATGTTTTGTTTTGTCTGTGGAGAGAACAAAATTATGGCCCCTTTAAAAAGTCTTCTGTGTGAAGCAAAAAAAGTTCTGAGAAAAGAAATTAAAAACATCTGGAAGAAACACATTGCTTCATGCCTGATGCTTGAATCCAGATGGTCAGAGAGAGAGATTATTACAGGAGAATTTAAAAGCTGCTTAAGGGCAATTAGTGCTCAGACCAAGTAGCAGAAAAAGTGTTTATGAGATACTTAGCACCTGCAGGTCTAACTAAAAGCTATGTATGAGCTAAAGAAAAAAAATCTATGTTATACGAATTAAAAATTTCCAAGTATCAAATGATTATAATGATAATAATAATAATAAGTTACAATGAAAACAGTAACATTTATATAGCACTTACTATATACCAGGCACTGTATTAAGTGCTTCATACTTATTTCATTTGAATATAACTTGGGAGAAAAGGAAAACTAATATTTAGAATAGGGGATGCTAAAAGTTCAAGTTAGTAATAAAGTATACCCCTTATACTTAGAAGTGTTTATCCTTTCTTTCATTTCTCTCCCCATTTTTCTTCTACCTATCTCAATTGATTTTTTTTTTTTAGTTTTCAACATTTGTTTTTGGAAGATTTCTAGTTTCAAATCTTTCTCTCTCCCTCCCCTCCCTCCTCCATCTCTAAGACAGCAAGTAATCTGATATAGGTTATATATGTAAAATCACATTAAACATATTTCTGCCTTAGTCCTGTTATGAGAGAAGAATCAGAGCAAAAAGGAAAAACCTCAAAAAAGAAAAACAACAACAACAGAAATAGTATCTCAATTTATTTTTTAAATACTTGTTGAGCTCTTCCAAAAAGGCTTTTTGGTCTTGAAACCAATTCATCTTCCTTCTTGAGGCTTCACATGTAGGCAATTTGAGAGTATTGTCCTCATCTGAGTTTGTGTTTTGCACTTCCCTGTCTACATAGAAGCTCTCAATGGTAAGAGCCCTTTTTCTGTTTCTTACTCATATTGTGGCTTATTTTTTAAAGTTGAGGTCTGCTCCTGGGGCACAAGGGTCACTATTTCAGGCTTCTTGTGCTGGGAGATTGGGACTGTCACTGGCTTTCTACTCTGTGGCCTCTGTGGCTTGTGGATTCCTCACTGGCCTGGGCTTGCTCCCTAAATTTTCTCCAGGTGGTGGGATGTCATAGCCCAGTCATGCCTGTCCTGTGGTTGGCCCTTCAGCTGGCAGCCTGCCCTCTCAGCTGGTGCTGATAGATCTTACAACTGGCCCACTGTGTCCCCAGCTTGCTGAGCCAGGATCAAGGGGCCTCAGTTTCTGTGCTGTGGCCAAGAGCCCCCTGCTGACTTGCCCAGACAACCTCCATGCTGTTCTGCGAGCTGCGCTGTGCTCCCCTTTTCCCGAATAAGGTGGACCCTTCCTGAAGTCTTCTAAATTATCTCTAGTTGAAATATTGTGTCTCTCTGTCATTTTGTAGGTTCTGTAGTTACAGAATCTGTTTAGAGGGTTGATTTAATTTTCTTTTTGAGAGAACCACAGGAGAGCTTAGGCAAAATGCTGGCTTCTCTCAGACATCTTTGCTCTCCCTTCCACTGTTTGATCCTTTCAAAATTCATTCTATACACTATTTTATTTTTTAATTTGTGAAGAGAAAATGATGCTAATTATGTGTGTCAATTAAACAAATTTAATTTCATTTTATAAAAAGGACTAAGTGTTCTACTAAAGATTTATTCTGATTTTTATCCAGGTGTTATGAGTTACTCAAAAACTACACCACAACAACTGAAGTTCTAATTAGTTTAACAGAACTTTCAATATATACTGAAGGATAGTAAGTATATTTTCTACAAGGCAAGCCAAGTTCAGAAAAAAAAAAAAAAGCTTATCACCAGAAGACTGGCCACAAGAAAAATCACCTTCTCTTCCTCCTCCTCCTCGGCCTTTTTTGATAAACACAGAAAAATATCTAACACTTATACAGTATTTACAATGTGTCAGCTACTATACTAAATATTTTATAATTATTATTTCATTCAAAACAACCCTGGAGGAGGTGCTATTATTATGCCTATTTAAGAGGAGGAAACTAAGGAAACAGAGTTTAAATTACTTTCCCAAGGTCACACATCTAGTAAGTGTTCAACACTAGGATGAGAATTTAAGTCTTCTTTACTATAGGTGTGGTACTATATCTAATGCCCCACCTGGATACCCCAATCATATCATCATTGGAGTCTTTATTTCAGATTCATCCAAAACTAATGATGGTCACTGTTTTCACAAAGTCCATGACATTTTTTCTCTTCTTTCCAATATAATCACAGACTTTTAGAGTTAAAAGTTATCTTTATGGTTAATTACTCCAACATCCCATTTTTTGGTCAGTTCTTAATTTTCTAAACTAAAAACTGGCACTCTCATCTATAGGATTTCATTTCCTATTATGAATTCCTTTTGAGAAATGACAAAACTTTGTACCCTGGATATGTTTCAGTCAGGTCTGATGTCTAGATAAGCAGGAACCAGTTAAAGTTGTGCATGCAATCCTCAAACCCCAGGCAGTGGAAGGCAAATAGCTGGGAGATGAGAGGATGAGAGTACCAGTAAGTTAATACATGGGTTCAGATGGGTTTTTATCAGGTAGACCTGAAAATTGCTCCTGGAAGTCATCAGAGTGGAACACCATATTAGGGCTAGAAGGTATTAGAGAGATCATCTAGGCATCTCAATGCCACAGTGGATAGTTTTGGATCTCAAGTTAGGAAGTTTCTTGTTATTCAGTTGTTTTCAGTCATGTCTGACTCTTCATGACACCATTTAGGGTTTTCTTGGCAAAGATATTAGAGTACTTTGCCATTTCCTTTTGCAGCTCATTTTAAAGATGTGGAAAACCGTGGCTAACAGGGTAAAGTGACTTGCCCAGCATCACACAGCTAGCAAATTTCTGAAGCCAGATATGAACTCAGGGAGATGAGTTTTCCTGACTCTAGGCCTGGCACTCTGTCTTCTGTATCACCTAGTTGTCCAGGAAGTCAGGAGGACATGAATTCAAATCCTTACTTTGTAATAGGCTAGCTATTTGAACCTGAACAACAGACTTAACCTTTCTTAAAGCATCATCTGCAAAATGGGGATAATACTAGAACCTCCCTCTCAGAGTTATTGTGAGGATCAAATGAGGTAGCATATAAAACATTTTGCAAATCTTAATGTGATATAAAAATTCTCCCTCTTATCATCTAATCTAATTCTCTATTTGAAAAAAAACAGAGGCATACAGATGTAAACTTACTTGCCTTATATCTCACCATAAGTTAATGGCAGTTTTATACCAGGAACCAAGTCTGTCCTTCTAGAACATGAAAGCTCAGACTTGACCTGAAATATGTAACAGAAATTACTGCCAGGAATAACAGAATTTGACAGGTTAAATGAATGAGATGGTGGTATTAAAAAACACTGAAAAATATGAAAAAAAAAAGATCTAGTTTCTTCTCTCACAGAACTTATATTCTTTTAGGGGAAGATAACAAATATAATGAGATACTGGCCAGGGAAAGCAGGCTTGATCTGGTGGGTAATAAGAATAGTGTATTAATTCTGAAGACAATTGATAAAACTTTTCAAGAAGCAATTGTAAAATTGTAAAATTGATATGATTACTGTTCCCAGTATAAACAGGAATGAAAGTTAGGTTAAGGGGTGGATTCAATAAGAACAGCAAGATTTAATAAGTACGTATGATGTGCAAGAAAATTCTAGGTTCTGGGAAAAATACAAAAATTAAATAGCCACATTTTCTAGCCTCAAGGAGTTTATAAGAAATTATGTATTAAAAATCAAAATACAATATAAGTGCATAATGCCACATCATGATTGAAGTATATGATTAACAAATGTTTGCTGATTTACATTAATATTTAGGGTTTAGAATAGAGGGGGTAATCCTAAACATTAGTCTAAGTAACTTAATTTAGACTATAAGTAGTGGAAGTAAAAACAAAATTTAAGAAGGATTGACATGAGGCCCAAAGGAGCAACATAATCCAAACAACATTCACAGTTAAAACTGGCAAGAGTTCAACAAATACACATAAAATGGAACAGATTTTTCAATTTTCCTAAAACAACCTATGTTCATCACCAGTGACAGAGGAACTGCCACATGTGGATTCATTCTACCACCTCAGTAACATTCTAACACCAAAGTACTATACAAAACACTACAAATGTCACTTAAGACAAAGATGGGAATAGAGACTGGAACAGGGCAAGTATATGCTAAGGAAATCTGTGGTAAAAGTGAAGTTTTTTTGTTCTGTTTTGTTTTGGTTTTTTTGCAGGACAGTGGGGGTTAAGTGAGTTGCCCAGTGTCACACAGCTAGTAAGTGTCAAGTGTCTAAGGCTGAATTTGAACTCAGGTCCTCCTGAATTCAGGGCCAGTGCTCTATCCACTGCACCACCTAGCTGCCCCAGGTGATGTATTCTTGAAAGAAAGCATCCAAGGATCACTTTTCAAGGTTTCTCAGGGAATAAATAGGGGGAGATCACAGATAATATTAATGCCCTCCAATAAGTCAATTACAAGAACATTGATGATTACTAACTTGTGGGAGTGAGATTTTCCACACCCCTTAGATATAAATGATTTAACAATGGTACTAATCAGTTTATAGACTAAAAACTGTGATTTTAAAATATTTAGATATCTTTAGTAGCTTAAGCAAATAATCATGAAGTAAGATAGATATTGGTAGAGCAAATACAAATGGTATATTTTCAACTTGTCTAGAATCCATCTATCTGACTTCCAATTTTGGTTATTTTTCATCTGCACTGTCTGACTATGAAAAATGTACTGAGGGATTAGTTCTATGGGCTGTCCATGCAATACAATGCCATAGTATAGCTACCAATCAACTTAAAGGTCAAATATCAAAAATAGCAATTTTTGATCTGAAATGGAACAATCAGAGCTACAGAGAAGTTGGAAAATCATGCTTATAGCAATATGGTAGAAAGCCTTGCCAATAGAAAACAAATAAGAGGAATGGGGCAAGAGAGGCTTCACCCAAGATGGTAAAGACATTCCAATAGATGGTTTCTTATGTTTTGAATCTGTTTCTTAGTAACAGGGCTATTTTAAATAAAGTATATAAGATGGCAAGTGACTTTACTGATATCAGACTGGTGGTTTCTTCTCCTTATTCCATATTTATTGTATATGTACCACTTGGATTGTGGTAAATTATGGGAGGAGTCATTGTGTATAAATATCCAAGGATCCTGAGGCTCAGGGTCTTTGGGTCCTAGACCTGAGACTGGCTTTATTGTGAGACAGGATCTCTCTCTCAATAAACCTATTTTATTTGGTTGGATACTTTTTTTTTTCTTCATCTAACATCATGACTGAGAATTTTCTAAACAATTACATACATTACATTATTTTCCTATTTTATAAAGTCTTTTTTACAAAGTTATCAAGGTTATAGTCAATGAAAATATGAGATGTAAACAGGCCAGCTTTCACAAACAATTATCTACCATAAGTTGTAATGCTGAAGCAGTCACACAATTGACTAATATCATTTAAAATGTGTTCATTATTGGGGCAGCTAGGTGGAGCAGTGGATAAAGCACTGGCCCTAGGTTCAGGAGGACCTGAGTTCAAATTTGGGATCAGAAACTTGACACTTGCTAGTTGTGTGACTCTGGGCAAGTTACTTAATCCTAATTGCCCCACAAAACAAATAAACAAACAAGCAAGCAAAAACCCTAAAATTTGTTCATTACAAAAAAGAAAATAATTTGACTTGATAGAGTAAAATACAACCCTAAAGTCTTTCTTCTAACAAGGTGATATTCATGGATATGTTATTATATGATTCCTTGACAAACACAAACACAGAGAAAACTCTTCAATGGCTTTACTTATTATAATCAAGTAAGACATCAAGCAGAGAAATGTATATTAACTAATGGCATTACCCATTGTCATAAAAAAAATTCTGCTTAAACTCCAAATGGAAGGGGAATTCTATACTTAGCAGAATGTCTGTCATGGAGTAGGCACTTAATAAATGTTTAATAAAAGATTGATTGATATCTGTGGTAAAATCTTCTAAATAATTTCTGCAAATGATATCAAGCCCCAGTAATGCTATAGAGTCTTCTAAATGAGGTTCATAACCATTTAATTAATTTGATTTAAAAATCTATTCAGGAAAATTTAAGAAAAAGAATGTCTATTTTCCTATACTATGACATTCTGTTGCATGGACAGCCCATAGAACTGGTCCCTCAGTACATTTTTCTTAGGCAGACACTGCTTATGAACAATAAACTGGGTCCAGAATTTATAGGAACAAGAGAGATAGCTTAATAGCATATAGGGAATTGTGCAGTTCCTTCAAAGACCCTAAATTTCTCCTTGAAACTGAAATATAGATGTAAATATAGATGTAGATATCAATACACATTTGGATATCTTTAAATCTATTAATATATTTTCTGGTAATGGCACCTTAATGCAAAATATATTTCAAAAATCTCCAAAGAATCACAGTTATAAGTAATTCAAAGGGTAATGAAATATACATGGCAGTCATAAGTAGGTGGCAACACATCACAATGAATTGCAGGAACAAAGTCCCATAAAACATATGATCAAGGAGCAAAAGGATGAGGATACTAGTTTGGCCTTTCTACAGAAGGAAAACAAACAAACAAGTAAATAACAAGTGGCTATTGTCTAATTTGTGCCATGCAGTTGGATAAGAGTGTCCATCATTTTCTGTTTTTTATGTTTGGTTCAAGTTCTGCAGAAGGACATTGTGTTGGGACCAGAAATATTTAGCTTGGGTAGCATTTGGAAAACAATCTAGTATCAAATCCCTAAATTGCGCCCCAGTGGAATGACATCATTTTAAGGAAGCGTTCTCCCAGCAATGGTCAATGGCTGAAAATCTTAAAAAATCATTCTATTACAAATTAAAATTGCCAAGTTACCAAAAATACCAAGCAAGTTGTGTAACGAGTATAAGTAAGCTAAGCATATTTTCAGTAATGTTAAGCTTAAGAAGTAACATGAGACTTTTATTCATTTAATAGTATGAAGAATCAAATAAGGTAATATATACTAAGAGCTTCCCAGAACTTCAAAAGTGATAAATAAGTTCTACTTTTTATTATTATTGTTTTGAGACTGGACTTGGGATCTCATTGTTAAAGGAAACTACTAGTAAGGCAACTACCTCTGACTATACTCTGCTAGGTCAATGGAATATTAAGGGTCATTCCATGGGTCCATAAGTTGGATATGTCAGAGGGAAGACCTGAACACAGATCTTTCTGACTTCAAGGCAAGATATCTTTCCATTCTGTAATGTTGCATAAGGAATCTCATCAATAAAATATCTGATGAGAAGAAAGAAGTATGTTGATTAAAGGGACCAAAAAATGGAAGTTAAAGCAGTTCATATGGAACCATCTCATATGGACAGATTAAATGTTCTACTGCTAGCCTCAAAACACTTAAAAACCTTGAGGAAGCTTTTTAAAATCTTCCTCTAGAACAATGGAAAGATCTTTGTAGTGTTGAATATTAAATGCGGTTTTCATACCCATACTCCTAAAAGATAATAAACAGGTCAGAGATATCAATAATACCTCCTATAATCTGTTCACCCAGATCAGAGAAGGCTAATTCTGCCTCTCTTACCAGAAGTAGGTACCTCACAGAAACAAGATCAGAGAATGGATAGGAAATATATGATATCGGTTTAATATTTTGTCCCAAGAAGAAATATATAACATGATCATGTGGAGACTCCCCTCCTAAGAAGAGAGCTCAGAGATTCTCTCCTCTTTTGTCCACTGATTACAGGGTGTTGTCAGTTTCAATACTATGATACAGAAGCAAAGGCAGTTTAACAATTTCAATTATAACAAGTATAGAGGAAATACTGAAGCATCATGATAGGATTACAGGATTCCAAAAAAAAAAAAAAAAGGGTTTGGCAAGGATGAGGACACTCAGATGTTACCATAAGATAGGGACTTACTATCCTGAGGGAAAAGAAGTCACTAGGTAGGGTCTTTTATCTGCTAGCTATCTGGATTCAGTTTGGAGTTCAGTTGAAGGACACTTTGCTCCTATTAATCCAGGGTTTCATAAAAATACTTTTGGATAATCAGGTACCTCCATTAGATCCAGGTGATCCATATATTCATGTTAACAATAGGAATAACACAGATAGGAATCAGCAAAAAATGAGTAAAGGAGATGAGATGGGATATGTATTTAACAAATATGTACCCAAATCAATAAGAACAGAAAGAGGTAGAAAACTTTAAGCAAATAATTTTTCTTAGGATAGCATATCTTACCTAAAATTCATCTTTCTTCCCATGTACCTTATATGCTGTTCTACATATACACTAGACATGAAAGCTGTTGTAGGGGGTGGGAGGGATAGCGTAGAGTGAGGAAGACCTAAATGCAAATTTGGCTTCAGACACTATCAGTGTGACCCTGGGCAGGACATTTAATCTCAGTCTCTTCTTCTGAAAAATGGATATAATAATGGGATCAACATTGTGAGGATCAATTGAGAATACACTTTTAATACTCTTAGTATAGTATCTGGCACATAGTAAACCCTATTCAAATGTTAGCTATTATTATGATAATTAGGTAGTACAATTCAACTAGGAATTAGAAAGACCTAAATTCAAATTCAGCTTTAGATATTTACTAGCTAAGGAACCCTAAGCAAGTAATCTCTGTAAATCTTAGATTCCTCATCTATAAAATGGGAATAATTATATCACCTTCCTTCCTCCCAGGATAGATCTTAGGATAAAATATTTTTAAAGTCATTTGCAAAACTTATAACTTGAAGCAGTGCTTCATTGCTTTCTTTCCATTTATTTTTTTAAATTTATTATATTGAAATCTAATTAAATGAATAAAATGACCTTTCCTTGCTTAAATACTATACTGGTTTACAAAGGAAGATTTGAAAATAATGGGGTTTTTTTATTCATTTTAAAGACAGAATACAATGGCAAAGTTTCTTAACCTTGTGTGTATAAATTTTTGTATTTTTGAAAGAATTTTGATAATTCTACTTCAATATTATAGGTTTCCTTTGAATGTTTTGAAAGTTCACATATTTTGTTTTATGCATTTTAAAACAATATTCTGAGGAATTCATAAAATTTTCCAGGTTGCCAAAGTGTAATTTGAAGTAAAACTGTTCAAGAAACCTTGATCTATAATTTGGGATGATGTTAGTGTGAAGGTGAGGCTATAGACAATAGATATATGCTCTCAGTCCTAGTCATCATGTAATACTCATAGATTTTGGCAATAACAGATTATCCAATTTGAAAAATATTTTAGACTTCACCAGTTTTTAGATTTGTGTGGAAACAGGAATAGTAAATATGCCAGATTATAAATGTATTTCTTTCTAGAAAGTATGAAATTCTTTCCATTTTTGCTATAGCTTATCTCAAAGGACCAAATTTAATAAATTAATGTTTGCCTGTGATCAGACTGATTTTTTTTAAGCTAACATATGACCCAATTAATGTAAGCACCTTTCAGTTAGAAACTTCCTCAGCTAGTACAGATTCACACATCCTTTACAACTTATTCTTAGAGAGTTAATTGGAACACTGAGACCTAAATGACTTGCTCTCAGTCAAGCAGTCAAGATGTGACAGGGGTAAAATTTGAACTCAGGTCTTCCTGATTCCATGATCAGCTCTATATCCCTTAAACCATATAATTTCTCATGGTATTAAAATAATATTAAATATTTTATTTAGTACTGATTTTGGTTACAATATCCAATGATCTTGTAAAAATATCTGATAGATTATTGAAAGGAAATACTGAATAAGTACAGAAAGGTAGGGTAGAGTGAAATCCTTTATAATGTCAGATATATGCATTATGTAGATTATTTTGACAGCTGAGTTAAGGATAGATTAGAGAGAGGAAAACTTTAAGAAGAGGGAAAGAACTGAGGCAAGAGGGTCTAAACGAGGTGATGTTAGAGAAATCCTGCTTGACTACTCATTACTCAATCAAAGTCTAATTTGTACTACTTTTGACAGACCACGATCTTGTGTACATAAAATCAGAGTGGTAACAAGAAAATAAGTGTGCCATTTTTTTATATCTGTATATCCATTTTCAAGGACCATTTTAATTCATGGTGAAATAGAGTAATTAAAATCTAGGTATTATAATGATTTTGGATCACAAACTTTAGTTACTTTGGGGTTATTCAAATTAGCCATTAAAAATGATGAGAAATGTTTATCTTTAAGATGTAGGAAGATCAACTTAACTAAAGAGAAAATTTGCAAGTATTCCAAAAGCAGATTCATTAGTATAAACACACTAAGCTTTCTGGAACTTACTCTTTTCAGCTTAGCCAATATTAATTATGTGATCTTAACATTTCATCAGAGATACCTTGTTAGAGGAAAGATATTAAGATAAATTTATTTTACTTGTTTAAATGCTATTGTAGTTTTGTTTTGTTTTGTTTTTCAGTCAACAAACACTAAGCACAGTGCCAAGAAGTAAATAAATGGTTTATAGCTAGGCTAAAATAGGTGTGATTTGGTTTTTAGCCCCTACCTGTACACCTCTGGAGGAAGAAAAACTATTATATATTTGTTGATTTATTTAATAAGTTATCATGGCCAAACATTTCATCATCTAATAACCAAAGTACTATATTGACAAGCGTCTTAACCAGACTGATCCTCAGAGAAGAGGCCTAGTACTGTGGACATTACAGCTTATTAGAAGCCAGCAGAGTTTCTGCTCTCCTAACAGCTTTCATGATCACTCCCATATCTTGGTGAGGCTTCTGAATAGAACTTTGAGAAAATTAATATAAATATCCCCCCTTTCAAAATTACAGAGAAAAATTAGATAGTTATGAGAAACTGAAGGAAGTATGAAAACTCTGTGTTGGAGTTAATGTTGAAGCTAAAATATTGGTATTTTATACATGCCAGAGAAATTAGAAAACAGGGTTATGAAATTATGTAGATTCAGTTAAGGTATAACATGAAATACTGTTATCAATAACAATATCATGATGATTAACATCACAGATTCAGTTTGCCCTAGCTTGCTATAGTAACTGCTATCTTTTCTATTTGAAAGAATTCAGTAGAATATAACTAAAAAATAAAAATTCCATGTCAAGTGGGGTACAATGTAAGCAAATAACATCCAGAATAGTTAATACAATCATGTGAAAAAAAAATGTCAGGGATGCATGGCACCTTAGGTACCATAATCATATCTTGCCAATGGAAGTCACGTGGAGCAGAAGACAGAAGCAACATCCACAAAATAATATACCTAGAAGTGGGGAATAATGACATTTTCTTCTGTTTTTATTATATATTCATTAAAATATATATATATATACATATGTAGTATACGCATTTTTATTTGTGTATATATTTGTAAATATATATATATATACATATGCATACACATATATATGTGTGTGTGTGTGTATATATATATATATATATATATATATATATATATATACACACACACATGTATTGCATATTACATATCTTCCTTGGGTGCATTTCAAGATATGTTGTAAAAGAAATTAATTTCTTATTTGTCATAGTCTTACATTAAATATTTTGATATGTAGCCAGGTTCTTGGGTCAACAACTAACACTGATAAAATGATTGAACATTTGAAATTATTTTCTTTATAACAATTCTGTGAAGTTTAAAAAAAATGTAGGTATCCGCAGTTTAGAGGAAATTCTCCTCCCTCCCAAGAAAAGGAGGCCTAGGAAGGTTACATAAGCAAACCACAGGCATGCAAAATCAAGATTCTGATGAATTCAAATTCAGGTCTCTTAACTTCTAGTTCAATGTATTTTTTATTATATCACACTGCTTTTCAGAAGCCGAGGTTTGAAAGTGATTTGAAAGGCTATTTAGTTCAACCTCTTGCCTTAAATAAGAATCCATTTCTAACTGGATTTCCCAAAGGTATCATAATGTCAACATCATCAGAATAGAATTCATTTTCTCCCATATCCTGTTGGTTAGGTATCCATCAAACTGGTAGGCTGGCAAATGTTTAACACCTCCTCCCCCAAAAAATGCATGTAGGACACACTTTTAAGTTTAATCTGAGTTATTAACTTTTTCATCACTTTCTTAAGTCTAGACAATCAATAAAAAGATATCAACCCTTTATTTTCAGCATTTACTCATTTTAAAGGTGAAAATACTCACACTTCAAATGTAATAACATGCTCTGGTGAGCAAAGACAAACTGGTTCCACTATACCCTGGCTTCCAGATTCACAACATTGGAGTTATTTTCTATTCTTTCTTCTCCTTTATTGCAGTCCTCCACCATCTGCCCATAAGATGCAATATATTGCCAAATTATGAATTCTACTTCCATCTACATTTCTTATATCAATATGCTTTTTTCTACTCCAGTGGTCACCAATCCAGACCTTTATTATCTCTCTCCTAGACTATTACAAAAGTTTCCTAACTGGTCTCCTAGCCTCCAATCTCTCCCTTTCAAAATCTATCTTACATAGAGTTGCCGTATTAATAATCCTAAACTATGGAACTGGTTGTTTTACTCGTTTGTTATTCTTACTGCCTGTCCTTTATTCTCAAAGATGATGATATCAGGTTGAGGTAATAACTTGCAGTGAACTAGATTTAAATGAGGGGGTTGGGGGCTTTTCAAAGTCACTAACTTCATTCTTTATACCAGAGCCATCTGGATCCCGTAGCGAGATATGTATCAGGATGACTGAAGATGGTCAGGGCCAGTGATGTATCCACCATGCCACCTAGCTGCCCCATTATTTTACTACTCTGCTAATGCAGCTCTAATGGTTACTAATTGTCTCTCAGATAAAAACAAAAAAACACAACCAAACAAACAAAAAGCTCCACCTTCTATTTGATACTTAAAGTTACTTACAACCTGGGTCCAGCCTACTTTTTCCAGGCTTATTTTGCATTAAATTTCTTCACATACACATTATATCCCAGACAAACTGGCTTGCTTCCTCTTCTTCATACACATTATTCCATCATCTATCTGTATCTTTGTAGAGGTTGCTGGAATGCATTTCCTCCTCTCTCTGACTCACAAAATATCTTCAAGGCTAAGTACAAGTTCAATAGAAGATATTTACTAATGTATTTAGCTGCTAGCATTTCCCCCACCAAAAACAAGACAAAACAAATTTTGTCTTTCCTCAGTATATTTATACTCATCACTTACCTAACTATATTCATGCTGTTTTCTTCTTAATACAGTATAAGTTCCTTGATGGGTGAAACTTTTGTTTTTGCCTTTGTATTTCTATTTCCTAGCATAGCACCAAATACCTAGTAGGTAGTTAATTAATTCTTATAGAAATAATGAATGAATCCTGTTTACAGCACCCAAAAGAGATTACCATTCTGTTTCCACTTTTTTCCCAATTTTGAACATTTTAAATTATTAAGGAGTCATTCCTTAAATTAGCTTCCTTTCATTGGTCATATCTTCCCTACTTTAGAGATTATGACATTCCATATATAGCCTGACTAGGGCAGAGTACTACAGGACTATCATTATCTTGAATGCTATTGTAACGATTGGAATGACGCCACCTGCTGGAGACTTACTGTAGAAGAGTTCCGCCCATGAAGCAAAGGTCTTTGAGGGCAAGACCAGGAATCTTTTCTTTGGCGTCAGGAAGTGACGCGGGCTAGTGGGAGGAGGAAGGAAGAGACTGGCGCTCAGTCTCAGGCTCTTTCCTTTGGACTCTGGTGGAGAGCAGAGCTAGAAATGTGCTCTCCCTTTAATAGATAGAGGAATGTAGGCCTTTCTCTCTCTCTTTACCAAATTCTTATTCTCCTTAATAAATGCTTAAAAGTCTAACTCTTGCTAAAGTTTATAATTTATTGGCGACCACTCATTAGATATTTTAGACAGACTAGCTAGAATTTTAGCCCTTAACAGATGGCTGACCATGAAGAGGAAAGCTAAACCTCAGTCTTCTGATCTTCTGGTTGGGTAAGAAATTTCCCCTACCCTCTCCTTTTAACTGCTAAGTACTGGCTACTGGCTGTGTTTTCCCTTTAAATTTTTTCCAATGGACCTTTTAAACTCCCTAATTACCCTATTTTTGAGTTTAGTTTGTTTAACCAGACATGGGAGATAAGATCATGTTAATGCTTTGTTTCTGTGGATTTTCTATTTTTCTTTTTATTTTTGTTGGAGGAGCCAGCAAGGTACTTACACAAGGGAATATAAATATCCCCCCCTCTCCCAGCCATGCTTTTTCAGAGAACCCTTGCACTCCAGTATTTTTTTCAAATTCTAATGCTGAGAGATTCTCTAATTTTGCATGCCTGGAGGCAATGACCCACCCTCTAGAAGCTTTTAATCCCCTAGCACCAGGAGGCAAAGTGGGGGAAAAGGAATCCAGGCCTGAGTTCAAAATCAAGTCTGATTCAAATTGCGATGGTCCCTCCCCTCCTCTCCAGACCCCACCTTCTACTCCTCCCATGGCCAAGCCCATTGCTTCTCCAGCCTGGGAAGTCCAGAGATCTAATGCTCATGCACAACTTTCTCTAACTACATTTGCAGGTTCAGGCTCAGCCCTTCCCCAGCCTGGCTGTGCTTCTGAGACAACCTTAGAAAGCCCTTTAAATTCCACATATGCCCGTTTTGTTCATAATTTTGCTAACCTGCTTTTGTCTTTAATTAGTAATCTTATAAAGCATTTGTATGGTGAAAAGACTGACAGACAATATAGAGGGGTTAAAGAAGAAAAACTTAAGCTGAATAAGAATGACAATCATCACCATAGTTCAAGATTCCACTTCTTTTGCCATGGAAGGGTATATATTTTACAGAAATGTAGAAGTAAGCAGCAAGGTATTGATATGAGTATTGGGGATTTTAGATATCGGAATCAAAAGTGTTCTGAATTCACTCAGAGTAATAGTATCAGTTCAGAGGTTACATAGGATTTCTATGCTATTATATATACATTTTGAAATTAATGGTATCGGTTTATTTTCATAGAGATTTTCATGCTTTTGAGATTGTGTTTTATACTTAGTTTTTAAAACAAGGAGAATATTTGTAAAAGTTTTTTATAGTCATGTGATCAAGTTTATATTTTATAATACTCTTATTAATATAAGTTCATATTCATTTAGATTTCCCTAGTTTGAATTTCATTGTCTTTTATTGTTCCATGTGTATTTTCTTCTATTCATTCATCTATTAATTTTGAAACATTGAAAGATGGTTTTGATTTCATAATACAATGCTAATTCTAAGAATATTGTGCTCCCATATTGAGTTGTTTTTGTTATTTTTTCTCAACTGATTATTTGATCAAACTCTATAAAGCATTTCCCTGGCAAATTGGTTGCCATGGCAAGTGTAAATTGATTCCAGAAGTATTATTTTTGATAAGCATATTCCAAAAAAAAAAAAAAAGAGGGGAACATTTGTAAAAGTTTTCTTTTTTCAAAAAAAGTTTTCTTTGAGATTGTGTTGTGCTTTAAAGAATGTTTCAATTTTTGTTTTATTATATGTTTCATGTGTAACAACCAAGATTCTGAATTCCCTTAGACATGTTTTTGAGAACTTTCAATGTTTGATTTAATTATTGACAAAGCTATTTTAAAGTTGTGTTAAGCTCAATTTTGTAGGAAATTTTCCTGGCTGATTACCAGCATCCACACATCAACCCCTGAAAAGACTTCCATTCCACGACTACACCTAGAGGACATCTGAGAAAAGACTTTCAGAGACTTTAAATGAACAGTTTTGTGTTGTTGTTTTTTCTTTTCTCTTTCTGTTATAATATACACCATCTGTAACATATTGTTAGTTAGCATAGGTTATTATATTCTGTTATTTTTGACTGTTTCATCAAGGAAACGTACCATTTCTTGAGGAAACAAAGCGGGGAACTGTAATGATTGGAATGACGCCACCTGCTGGAGACTTACTGTAGAAGAGTTCTGCCCATGAAGCGAAGGTCTTTGAGGGCAAGACCAGGAGTCTTTTCTTTGATGTCAGGAAGTGATGCGGGCTAGTGGGAGGAGGAAGGAAGAGACTGGTGCTCAGTCTCGGGCTCTTTCCTTTGGACTCTGGTGGAGAGCGGAGCTAGAAATGTGCTCTCCCTTTAATAGATAGGAATCTAGGCCTTTCTCTCTCTCTTTACCAAATTCTTATTCTCCTTAATAAATGCTTAAAAGTCTAACTCTTGCTAAAGTTTATAATTTATTGGCAACCACTCATTCGATATTTTAGACAGACTAGCTAGAATTTGAGCCCTTAACACTATGATTCGACTAATGCAGTCCTCCATCACATTAGCTTTATTGGCAACCATATCACAGAGCTGACTCATATTGAGTTTGCACAGTCAACTAAAACAATTCCCTAAAGTACTTCTGTGCTTAATTATCAAATTTTAATCATATTTATAGATAAATACTATTTATTCCTGTGAATAAATAGGTTATTTGTAGCAAAATCTTTTGATATCTTTTTATTAGCCTTTTTTGAAACTCTGAAATCACTACATGAGAGAATCAAACTCATTGTTGACATTTGCAATTTGTTTAAAACAAGTAATATAGAAGTATTTAAAGAAAGGAATTAAAGGAGGAAAGAGAAAGGGAATGAGAGAGGAAACCAGGAGAGGAAGGAGGGAGGGCAAATCATTCATAAAGACTTAGAAAAATAATTCAGCAAGTTCTGAAAATGATTTGGGTAAAACTGATTTTTCCTGCCAATAAAATTCTCCTCCTTTTACTTTCTGCTCCTTATTTTACCTTTGAGACAATTACAATGGGTCTTCAGGGACACCTCCTAGGTATCATTTGTAAAAGAACAGAACTAAAGTGATTATCACCATAAAAAATAAGACCAAAGACAAATTACAAAGGCAGAGGGTTAGGTCTTCAAAGAAACCTGATCCTTAGCTAACCTCACCATTTCACTTAATGGCCTTGCAATTCTCCCAGGCCTCTAAGTCTAGTGACCATTGAGTTCTCACTTGGTCTTACCCAACACCTCCAGTCAGCAAGTTCTTTCAATTTTACTCCTGAAATATCCACTATGCATATCTTCTAATTTTCACTCCCACTAATACTATATTAATTTTAACATTCATTATCTCTAGCCTTGACTATTGTTATTTGTTTTTGTTCAGTCTTTTCAGTCCTATGGTTTTTCTTGGTAAAGATAGTGGAGTGCTTTGCCATTTCCTTTTCCGGTTCATTTTACAGATGAAAAAACTAAGGCAAGCAGGGTTAAGTATTTTGGACAGGGTCACAGAGTTAGTAAGCTTCTGAGGCAGATTTGAACTCAAGAAGATGACTCTTATTCAAATTCAGATCTGATACTCTATCCACTGTGCCATCTAGCTACCCTAGACTATAGACTATTGTTACAGCCTCCTCTTTAATGATATCCTTGTGCCAACCAATCCTTCATATTACCAGATTAACCTTCCTAATTCACAGCTATGATGATTTCTCTTCCCCTTCCTTCCACTTGAAAATGGTCATCATCTACTGAATAAAGTCTAATCTCAACAGTCTAGCATTCCCACTTCACTACAATTTGGCTAAAATCAACATTGCAGGCTTTAACCTCACACTACTCTCCATGGGAATGCTATGCTCCAGCCAAAGTGCACTCTTCAGTGCTTTTTAAATTTATCCCATCTTTTTATTCCACTATGTCTTTGCTCAGACCCTCTTTTACAACTAAAATGCACTGTCTTCAATACACTGAATACAATGATAAAATGAATACATTGATTGAAATCTTTATTATCTCTCAAGGACACCTCATGTTCTATCCAACTTCAAGTGATTTCTGATTCTCTTAGATCAAAGATTCTTATACTTTTAAAACTGTGTCCTGGATCGCTTTAGCTGTCTGGTAAATCCTATGGATTCCTTCTCAGAAAAAAAAAAAAGCTTTTAAGTGTTTTAAACAAAATTAAATAGAGGATTACAAAGGAAAGTTTTATTAAAATCCAGTTATAAAAATGTTCAATAGATTACAAATGTCCAAGATTAGAGACCCCCATGAAATCTATTCATGGGCATTAGGGTAAGTACCCATGACTTAGGTGAAAGCAGGCTCTTCCTTCTCAGCCCTTTAACAATGTTTGACACCTCCTTTATGCATCTATCATATATTTGTATTATATTTATTTGTGTCCTCAATTTATCTCTTCAACTAGATTGCAAACTCCTTTGGGCAGAGACCATGTATTTATTATTATTGTTATTTATTATTATTATTATTATTATTATTATTATTATTGCAGGGCAATGAGGGTTAAGTGACTTGCCCAGGGTCATACAGCTAGTGTCAAGTGTCTAAGGCCAAATTTGAACTCAGGTCCTCCTGAATCCAGGGCCAGTGTTTTATCCACTGTGCCACCTAGCTGTCCCCAACAATGTATTATTATTAGTTTTTCTGTTCCCTAGTCTCTAGTATAGGAACTTTCTAGCCAACACTTAAAATAAAATGTTGAAAAGATAACAAAAGCATATAGAAAGTCGAACCAGTGGCCACAAAAGATGGCAATTTCACTGGTCAGTTTATGACCAACAATATAATGGTCCTGCAATATATCTACATAGAGGTAGTACAGCATAGTGGATAGGGCACTTGACTTGAAATCAGGAGAATCTGGTTTCAGATTTTATCTTTTTTCACTTGCTAATTTTTTGACACTAGACAAATCACTTAATGTCTCTGGGCCTCAGTTTCCTCATTTGCAAAATAGGAAGAATTGGACTAAAAGCATATAAGGCCCCTTCCAGTTCTGAAGTTATTATCAGTTCTTTTCTAGTCCAGTTGTAAAAATTTATAAGGCAATTATTTTGTTTATGGTCTCACAGAGAACAAGTGTCAAGAAAATTATACTTTCCTCATTCTAGCAGAAATTTCAAGTTCAAAGAGAAAATGTAAAAGTAGATTTTTCTCTCCACTAAAGTCAATAAAATAATTTGCTAGACAGTACAGAGGCTGAAAGGTATAGTGGAAAGAATGCTGGATATGGAATCAAATTATTTGAGTACAAATCACAGATTTCCCAAATGTGTGTCCATGGTCAACTTACCTAACCTTTCATCTTGAAGATATTGAGGTATAATCTGTATGATGAGGGATTAAATCATATGGCCTCAATGGTCACTTCCAAAGTTAAATCTGTTATCGTATCATATAAACAAAAAGAGAGAATAACCCGACCTGTCCCATTGTCTTGGGGGCAGTCCTTTGGATGATATACAAGATGTTATGCGTTTCAATCTTGGCTAATAAGGAAAGAATATAGGATAGTGTAGTGAAAAGAGCACTGAACTTGGAGTCAAAAAGTTGAGTTTGAGTTCTGTTAACTAGCTATATAAAGAACATCATGTCATATTTCTATTCCTCAGTTTTATGAGTGGTAAAATGAAACTGATTATACTCATTGGACCTAACACACAGGATTGTTGACATGATTCATTGATTTATTTAGGATTTGTTAACCACCTGCTTTGTTTCAGGCATTTGGCTAGGTACTAGAGAAATAGATAAAAATAGTACTACAGGGAGCTTATTTATGATCAGGGGTGTGTATGTGAGATATGCATGTATATATAAATACATTGATTAACATATGTGTATATACATATGCTTACTTACATACAATTTTATATACATACATATCCATATATGTGTACACACACACACACACACACATACACATACATACAAAATAATTTCAGAGAAAAGGACACTATAGGACAACCAGTACAAATTCTCAGAGACAGGAGTTGGACTCCTTATATGGGGAAAGAAGCATAATCTGGCTGAATCAAATGAGGTAATGTCTATAAAGTGCCATATAAATGTCTTACTATTATCATAACATAATATTACAAGCCACACAACATATAGACATGGTCTTGGAAAATTATCATAGGTGAAAGAATGTCAATATTTGATTATAGCATCCAAAAGTTTGGATAGAGATTACAAAGTAAATGTTAGGACTGCAAGTGAACATTTCCCCCAGTCCTAATTTTTTTTAGTGATTTTAGACTTTACTTTAGTAGTTGATAATTCTTTGAGTGATAAACTTTTGGAAAAGACCTTGGTCTACTTCTGTTTTATGTATGTATCATTTTTATAGCTTCATTATATTATATAGTTTGTTTTAGAAGCTTCATTAGATGATGAAATAAATGTAGGAATTGTTTCTTTTAACTAGGGAGAAGATGCATAATAGCTAACAATATTAGAAACATACATATATAAGGTACATCTTTTTGGTTAAAAATGTGTTATCAAGTTAAAGATTAATTTACTAAAAATAGGTGGAATTAACCAATCAGAACTGTTAAAGGTAATACAAAGTTATGTGAAAAGTAGTTATGGCAAATGATGATGCCATGTATGCTGTTGAGGGATGAAATGTATGCTATTAAGGGAGGAAATGTGTGCTATTTCTTCATATTTGAGGCATTTATAATGCAAATGTTTACCCCTTATGCCTTGAAAAAAAGAGTATGATGCTGTCATAATATATACATGGAAAATACATTGTACTTCTTGATTTAGGGTATAAATATTTGTGGATCCTGAAGCTCAGGGTGTTTGGGTCCTAGACCTGATTCTGGCTTTATTGTGAGCCAGTATCCCTTTCTCAATAAACCTATTTTCTTTTGGCTTGGAG
Organism: Dromiciops gliroides; assembly: GCF_019393635.1. Classification (NCBI taxonomy): domain Eukaryota; kingdom Metazoa; phylum Chordata; class Mammalia; order Microbiotheria; family Microbiotheriidae; genus Dromiciops; species Dromiciops gliroides. The sequence goes on along the minus strand of NC_057861.1, from coordinate 203,101,004 downwards.
ACTTTGGCTTTTTCTTCGTCTAACATCGGGACTTAGAAATTTTCATGACAGGATGTCTAAGGTGACTTTCAGTAATCAATTCTATGATCCTATGAACTATGATGCCATCACCATCAAACAGCTCTCTTAATTAGAGTTATGTTGTTTTATTGGATGGGTTAATCTAAAGGCAAAAAATAGTATAAAAATTCTACTTAGTCACTTATCTGGTTTTTAAATTGACTTCAGTTGAAGGAAAGAATTGCTCTGAGAGTGAGACAAGGGAAGTTAAGCATAGCTTCCTCTTAGTTTTATGCTATGTGTTTAAGGTAAGATGAGTCATCCAATAATCAAACTCATCTATTTGGATTTTGGGGCTGCACAAGTCTCATTCAATCCAATAAAGAAAGGATATTCTTGGGGACAAAACAGCATACTATACTATAATGGATATTGTCCTGGACTGTACATCATATAACGTAGGCTTCTTTCTGGTCTCAGTTTTCTCTTTCCATATCATGAGAAGGTTTGACTCAGATCACTTCAAATGTCACTAAAATGACTTATAATATTCTAAAAAATATATCTAATAGTGGATAACATATAGAGATTTAGCCATAACTGTTCTATATATTCCCATACCATATTCATACACATAAAATTGTTTGTTTGCTTGCTTTTCATTACCTGTCATTACCATGGAGAATTATTTCTATGATTATTTTTGTTCATCAAGGCAACTGCTGACCATGTTGTCTCTACAAATTTGTTCTTGAGTAATAACCAGAAGGATGATAGCTCATTCTCCTTAAAGAAATAGACATTCGGGGGCAGCTAGGTGGCGCAGTGGATAGAACACCAGCCCTGGACTCAGGAGGACCTGAGTTCAAATCCAGCCTCAGACACTTAACACTTACTAGCTGTGTGACCCTGGGAAAGTCACAACCCCAATTGCCTCACCAAAAATAAAATAAAATAAAATAAAATAAAAAATAAGAAACAGATATTCCCCTCAGGTATTACTGACCAAAGAAACAGAGGCTTTGGGAAGTTTTTATGATGTTACATATTTCTGTATCTATCACACTTGTTCAAACCACATACATTACTTTCCTTCTGGATTCCTTACAGTAATTTCTTAGAGCTTTGAAGTGCAAATTTCAGAAGGAAAAGAATCCCAGGAAATAGAACATACTCTGGTTCTTGGTTTTGATCAACTGTGAAAGGAGGATTGTGACATTTATGACTAATAAGTCATTATGTTTTAAAAAGCTAAATATGGTCCTTTTTTGTCAGCGCAGGCATAGTTAATGGAGAACAGTCCTATCACATTATTATAATTCTTATACTGTAGTTGCTAAAGTGAGGCTCTTTAAAGGAGTCATACAGTAGAAATGTTATAAAAACAAGATTCAAGCTACTTGGTAGAGCTGTAGAAGTATGGGAAGCAAAAGTAAGAAACAAGTCAATTTGGCATGTAGTGATCAGAGACAGTAAGCAAGTGCCTTTTAAAACAAAGATATCAGGCTCATCAGGATGCGAAGAGGCAGAGTGAGGAGCAGTGAGGAGCAGTGAAGAGCTGTAGCAGCTATAGCCAGTGCGAAAAAGGACTCTCATTCTAGTCACATGCTTTGGAAAAGAATCACTGTTCAAGCACCTGTCTATTCTGCCTCAGCCATGCCTATATGCATGAATAATACCACATAGTCAGCAAGTTGAACACTCACAGGAAAGGTTTTTAAAGATAGGGAACCAATATGTATGTATATATGTAAATATATGAATATGCATCTTTATATAAACATGCATACACACATGTATGCAAATATACTTCCCCCCTCTGTGTTTATGCTTAGATATGTATGTACACATCTACACAAATACATTTAGTTCTTCACCTTTAAAAAAAACTGTCCTATTTCCCACATATGTATATATGCATATTTGTGTTTATATTGGCATACACATGTTATACACACATATATATTTTTCTACCTTCAAAAATATTTCCAATTTTTCATATATACATCTATATATACATATATATATGTGTATGTGTGTATGTATGTATGTGAGAAGTGAATATACAAGCAGAAATGTTCCCTCTTTCCCTAAATCCTACGGTTATATGACATCAGGAACAAAGTAGTTTGTCTTATAGAACTCTGCATACTCTTTGATCCAGCAATATCACTGCTAAGTTTATATCCCAAAGAAATCTCACAAAAGAGAAAAATGACTCATTCTTACAAAAATATTTACATCAGCTCTTTTTTGTAGTGGTTAAGAATTGGAAATGAAAGGAATGCCGATCAATTGGAGACTGATGGTGATGGAATAGTATTATTATGTTATATTATATTATAATTGTTATATTATTATAATTCTATTCTATTATTATTGTGGTATAAGAAATTAAAAGCAGGATGATTTCAGAAAGGGCTAGAGAGACTTGTATGAACTGATGTATAGTGAAATGAGCAGAACAAAGAGATTGTTGTGCATAACAGTAATATTGTTTGATGAAAAAATCTTTGAATGGCATAACTATTAGCAATACAATGATCCAAGACAATTCCAAAGGACTAATGATGAAGCATACTATCCAACTCCAAAGAAAGAACTGATATTGGTTGAACAGACAGAAGCATGGCATTTTTAACTTTCTTTCATTTGTTTTCTTGTATTCAAGTTTTCTTATACAAAATGACTAATGTGGTAATGTGTTACATAATTGCAAATTTATAAGTTATATCTGATTGCTTACCACTTCAGGGAGGGGTGAGGGGAGGGAGGAAAGAAGAAATAAAATTTGGAACTCAAAACTTTAAATTAAAATGTTTATTTTAAAAGAGGTTTGTCCCTGAAAAATCCCTCCTAAACACTCACTTTGCACTCTATTTATTGGGGTAAATTGTATTAGCCTAAATAGAATGTCAGCTCCTTGAGGACAGGAGCTAATTTTAGTTGTGTCCATGTATCCCTAGTGCTGAATGTGACACCTTTCATAGATATGGAACTTAATAAATGCTTGCTGAATGAACAATTAAGACCACAACAATCAAAAAACCCACAGAATTGCCTCTTGCTCTCCTTCTGGCTCAGTGTAGAGTTTTTAAAAATAGAGAACTTTAACAAAAATAGTTATAAGTTCTTGAGACCTCCTTAAGGTGTAATATAAAAGCTGATGTCAATATATATTCAGAAGCCTCTGAAAAATGCTTTCAACTGAAAAGTCCACAAATATCACTTAAAAGTTATTAAAATGTTTTTTTGGGGGGGGCAGTGAGGGTAACGTGACTTGGCCAGGGTCACACATCTAGTAAGTGCCAAGTCTTTGAGGTCAGATTTGAACTCAGGTCCTCCAGAATCCAGGACTGCTGCTTTATCCACTGTACCACCTAGCTGCACCCTAAAACATTCTTAATATATTCATATACTTTGAACTACTATTTTCAGGGACCTACATTCTGAAAGCAACCAATCAACATCGGTTTTTCAACATAAAAAACAACCTTATTAATTCTTTCTAATCATCTGAAAACTATGTACTCAGTTGAGATGAAATTTAGATATTGATAAAACACTTGTCTTCCTTTATTTAGACAGCAGATTCTTGGTATCTAGCTAGGGATGCTTACACTGGCTCATTAACAGAAAAAAAATGTCCTTGAGAAGAGGAAATACAAAGATTGGCTTAGGAAATTGAAATAATAATGTAGTGATAATACTATGTTTTAATTAATAAACACAGTTCATATGATAAGCTGAGGCCTTTATAGAGGCTCAACTTTTTTGCATCCTATTACACTGTATCTTTTCTGTGCACAAACCTCACTTGAAGTCAGTGTGGAGGTGTGTAGAGGGGGGTTGAGAATCTAGTCAGTTCTTTAAAACATCCTGAGTATTTCAGATGACAGGAGCTATTTAAGTACAAAGTTATCATAATCATTTCAACATATTTAATGACACCACTCACTTCATTGTCAAGGCCTATCTGGATCATCCAAAATGAAAGTTTGGGGACTGGTTCACTTTTATTTTTCTTGTCCCCTCTTCAAAAAAGAAAGAAAGAAAGAAATGTAAGGAGAAAATAATCTCCATTCAGAAAGAGATGAATGGAGAATGCCATATATGGTTAAATCTAGAACACAATTCTGTACAGGGATAGGCAATGTAAATAATTTAATTGAGAATGTGAAAACAGGGCATTGACAGGAAAGATTAACACTTACTTAAGGCATATTGTTATTTTTAAATGGTCTGCTTGCTCTCTGTCTGGTCCATTCCAATTCTATATGAAAGAATCAGCAGGATAAAATTATTTTGCTCATTTGTGGCAACTGTGTCTGGGCAGAGGAATAACTGTCATAATATTATTAGGTTTTCTTGGAGTTCTTTTTAAAGTTTTCCTTATACCTTTATTCAGATATTTTGTTGTTTTTTTTTTGCTATCATGATGCTCTGCTCTAACTGGGCATAAGTATAATTAAGGACAATTTGAATTAAGAATTTGGAAAGAGTAAGAAGAGAGGGTCTTTTCTAAAACTCAGTTTATAGCTGTAATATTAATGTTTCAAAGTAAAAAGAGGAATATCAAGATAATTCATTATTATTCACAGTGATATTTAAAAGTTAATATATTTTAGTAGAAGCAATATTATTTAATTCCTACTCCTATTTCTCACTGTGAAATAGAGGTGACCTTCTGCTCTTGAAAAATAGGAAGATTGAGTATAAACTTCCAGATTTTTAGAAAGTGCACAGGCTTTAGGTATGGGCCACAAAATGGCTATTGTATCATCCCAGAGATAATATAGGTATGTTCAAAATATACATTACCATAAAGATGGCTCTCTGGTGAATATTTTTCACATAACGATTCATGAATTTCTTTTAATAAATTAAAGGATGAAGCCATTACATACTGCAAAGGTGGAAGGTATACCCATGCTGATTAAGTTAATATCTTCTGAGGTACTAAAATATATGATAACTATTTTGAAAAGTAATTATTCTATTTTATTTATTTATTCATTAATGAATTTAGTCCATAACTGTGACATTATTGATTAAAGGAATTCCCAGGAAGGAATATCCTCTATAATTGCAGATCAAAAATTATTCTGCAACTTAATGTCTTTAAAAGTTGTATGGGGCACTGATATATTAATTGTCTAGGGCCACACACACACACACACACACACACACACATATATGAGGTATACCCTCTGTTAAATCTTGTTGAACACAGATCCTCCTAACTTCAACTTTCTAGCCACTATGCTGTGCTGTGTTTCAAAACCTGATATTTTTATAGTTCATTTTATCACTGATTCATAGACTGCTGCATCAAATAACCTCAGAAGAACATATAGTACAATGTCTCAGCTTGAGGAAAATAAAGCATTATCTAGGTCCATTTCCTCGTGAATTTACTGAGTAAATGCTTTATTTACAATCAGAGAATGTCTGAGATGCAAGGAATCTCAGATATCAATTAGTTCAAAATATGCTTCCAAAAGAATCCCCTCTTTGACAAACTTTAAAATGTTTATCTATTTTTTTAAGATTTCTAGGGAACAGAAAACCCACAACCTCTTGAAGGAAGATAGTTTTATGTCCTTTTTATGACAACTCTAATTACTACAGAAAGTTTCCCTACCTTAAGCCTAAATTGCCTCCTTAAAACTTTCAATTATTGCTTTTAATTTTCCCCCATAAACAAAGCCTGATTCTTTTTCCTCATCAAATGTTTTCAAGTTTTTGAAGAAAGCAATGATGGCCTTTACTCTCCGCTAAGCTGCTTCTGTCCAAACCAAAACATCCCCATTGACAACTGATCATCTTATAGTATGAACTCAAGAACATCTACCATTCTGATTATCATTCTCTAAACAGTCACCAGTTTATAAGCATTCTCCATGAGATATGTTCAAGAGTATATTACTATTAAATAATAAAAGAGAAACCAGAACACAATTCTCCTTAAATACACTGTATTTGTCTTGCTAAAGCTGTCAATATACTATTCAAATTCAGTACTTTTGATGTATCTCGAGGTTTAAAAGGGATATCATTGAGACAGTGTATAGTATGAAAAAGAAATATGCCCATTGATGATGTGAGTATGAGGGATAATTCTAGACAGGCTTCCTACTACACTGGTACAATAGACTATAACATCCTAGCAGCTTCCTCCAATTTTTCAGGTCCATCTTCCATATAAGATCCATGCAAGAAATATGGATAAGAATCATAAAGGATGAGAAGATAAGGATGGGTAAAGATCTGAAAACATATGTGGGCATACTCACATTGATGAGATCATAGTATATAAAACCCTATTAAACAATTTCTATCCCTGGGACATGTACAGATACATGCAAACACATATATGTATGTAATACAGATGTTAATATACCCACACATGGATATATGCATGCTTATATATATATATATATGTATATATATATCCACTCAAATTACTTATTTTAATATTCTTTAAGTCTATTATTTTATTTCTTTCTGACCTCAATAAGCTGACTCTATCGGTATGTTTAACTTTCCCATTGTATCCAGTGAGACTGTTGTTTGTTTTGTCATTTCATTCATATCTGATTCTTTGTGCTCCCATTTGATGTTTTCTTGGCCAAGATACTGGAGTGGTTGCCATTTCCTTCTCCAGTTTATTTTATAGATGAGGAACTATGGTAAACAGGGTTAAGTGATTTGTCCATGATCACACTGCTGGTGTCTAAGGCCAAATTTGAATTCAGGAAGACGTATCTTCCTGACTCCAGGCCAAGCACTCTATCCACTGTACCACCTAACTGCTCAGTGAGACTGCTACATTGAATGACATGCAGAACTAATTTTCCTTCAACAATCTGTAGCTTTTAACACTTCTGAAATCCTCTATTTCTGAATACCCTCTTTTCCTTGGGCTTCTGTGACCCTGTTCTGTCCCCTTCCTTCTATTACACTTTTGCCCAATCTCCTTTGCTGAATCATTATCCATTTCCAAACCATTAGCACAGATATCCCTTAGAATTCTATACTTGATCCTCTTCTATAGTCTCTCTCTCTCTCTCTCTCTCTCTCTCTCTCTCTCTCTCTCTCTCTCTCTCTCTCTCACACACACACACACACACACACACACACACAGTGATCTCATCTGACACCATGGATTCCATTGTTTCATTTAAGTGGATGAAGCTGTTATATTTTGCCTTAAGTTTCTTCTTGAACTTCAATCCTACATTGTTATCTGCCTTCTCTATATGTCCTGCTCTCTATCCCACAGGCTTCTCCAATTCAATATTTAAAAACAATATGATTATCCATATTCCTAAATCTAATCCTCCTCTACACTTCTAATTTCTATTTAAGGTATCTACTGGGTTGTTGAGTTTCGTAACCTTTGTAATATCACTGATATATTTCATTTTCTCCATTCACATGATTATCTCCCTAGTTCATACCTTCATTTACTCTTCCTGAATTACTTCAATAGCCCCCTAATTGGTCGTCTTGCTTTCTATCTTTCTCCACCCCACCCTCCTTTAATTTATCCTTCACATTGCTGCCAAAACAACCTTCCAAACATATTGGGCTTACAATCCCACTCATCTATTCAAAGAACCTTTAGTGGCTCCCTAACATTTCTAGCATAACTTGACATTTGAAGCACTTCACATTTTCTCTACATCTGCCTATCCACATCTTATTTCATATTTTTGGGTATTCTATATTCTGTTTGAACTGGACTACTAGCTGCTTCCTGAATTAGTTTCTCCAGCCACTGACTCCATGCATTCGTTTAGACCAGCCATCATGACCAAAATATACTTCCTTCTTATCTCTGCTACTTGGAGTCCTAATCTTACTTGAGCTTCATTCAGCTCCTTCTAAAGCCCTCCTTGTCCTTTCCCATCAAGTTGTCAATACTCTCTTCCTCTTCATATGATCTTATCTTTCTTACATGTCTGCAATGAGTGCCACCTCTCCTGTGACCTCCCACTTTCTTTAAAATGCAAGCTTCTCAAGAGCAAGGACTGTTTAATTTTATGTCTTTTCCATTTTTTCTCCATATTCCCAGTACCTGACTAGGTACTTTGTACATAGTAGGCAAGTTGAAAATGAAAAACTTATACGAACAACAGAATAGAACATTTAGTAATTACAAAGTTTCTATGGGTGTGTTTTTAAATCTAATTTTCTCTTCCTTAGAAAAATGACTATTTCTTCCATAATAACATTGATCTACAAATAACCAAAACATATTTCTGTATTTCCTTGATAATTTCTGTATTACTTTGGATTTCATGTGTTCTATAAGGATTTTCTTAAGAATAACTATCCACAAAGCAGAATTTTATAGTGAATAGGAGTGGATGAGCCAAGAGGACTTTCTATCAGTAAATAAGTTAACAATTATTGAGTTCCTTCATAGTGGAGTGGATAAACAGCTAGATTCAAAGCCAATAAGACCAGGATTAGTATCTAACCTCTGACACTTACTGTTGTATGACTCTAGGCAGATCATTTAACCTCTCAGGGAACCAGGAATTTTACTAAGACTCTAAGTTGCAGCTAACATCTCATTATCCTGCCTTGGCAAAAAGAGTCTCCCCACCTGGGAGATAGTGTTTATTAATGAAATCACAGGTTTCTTCTGTGAAATTTAAATCCTATCCCTAAGTATTCTCCAAGGATTTCAGAACCTGTCTCATTTGTAGCAACAAAAATCCACTTTCCTAAAACTAAGATAGGAAACCTAGCATAAGTGTGTGGCATTTTTTAACAGGGTAAGTAAAACATTTTCCCATCTGCGCTGGATACCTGGGTAATGACATTAGCAGAACATCATTGCCCTGCAAGAATTTCCCCATGTTCAAAGAGAATAGGACCTAAATAAGGGGAAGAGTCATGGAATCATAAGATTGCTAGGTGTCACATTGGCTAGAACCTTGGGCCTGAAGCCAGTTCAAATCTGGCTTCAAACACTTACTACCTGTGTGACCCTGGGCAAGTCATTTAACCTCTGTCTGCCTCAGTTTCCTCATTTAAAAAATTGGAATAATACCTACCTCCCAGAGTTATTGTGAGGATCAAATGAGACAATTATAAAGTACTTAGCATATTGCCTGGCATAAAATAAGCACTATATAAGAGTTAGCTGCTATTATTATTATTATACCTGAAAAGGAGCATTGAGCTCATATGGCTCTATGCTTTCTTTTATAGATGGAGAAACCAAGACCAAGAAAACTTATATAGTTTCCCCAGTTTGTAAAAGAGTTAGATACCGAATCAAGCTCTCCTAATGCCCAGATCAAAGTTCTTTCCCGACATACTTCTCTGCTTCCAGTGTGAGTTGACATCCTTATATCATCATTATATTCCATGTGATCCTTCAGACCTGTATATGTGTGTGGGTGTATATGTATATACATATACATATATGTGGGTATACAAAATGTGTTTATTTTAAATGTATTGTGAATATTGATATAGCAGTATAATACTGAAACATTTTGTAAAAAAATTCCTGGGTTAGACTTTTTAATGCTCTCTTCTCTCAATATCATCTTTTATCTTAGCACATTCAACAGTAGGTACCTCTTAGTTTTTGAAAAAAAAATATACACATGGTTATTTACTAGACACATACTTGTTATATATGTGTATGCATGTGCTCATATATATGTGAATATATTACATAGATAAATGATTGAAAGATATAACATGGAAAGTAATCAGCCAAATATGATACACCTTAGGATAAGAGATAGATGTAACCTACAAAATGTTATAAGAAACTACACCTAATACTATGCATTCTTTTTGAAATAGTCAAAAGTTGAAATTTGAGCAAATATGTACTTGGACTTTTAGGGAAATTTAGACAGTGTCCCCAACACTGTCGTGGGGAAAAGATGTCCTGAGTTTCTGAAAAATAAAGTTTCTTATCAGCTTGCCAGCCTTAACCATGAAAGGGGAGGGGCTTACTAACATAGCTGCACTATTGGTTATGCTCATCATGTTTGTTCTGTGTATTTTACTTTTTTAATACTAATCTATGAAATAGCTAGGAGCTGGGCACAGTGGAAAGAGTGTTGGGCTTGAAATCAGGAAGACAAGTTCAAATCTTTGCTCAGATTCTTGTTGTGTGACATTGGGCATGTTAGCTAACCTTTCTTAGCTTCATTTTCCTCATCTGTAAAATGGAAATAATAACAGCAACCACTTCACAAGTTGTGAGGATAAAATGAGAAAACATGTAAAGCACTCTGCAAATGTTAAAGTCTATATAAATTCTAGCTATTATTGTTATTCCCTGTAATACAGAGGTATTTGCAACCTTGAAGCCTCTTTCTACTTCTCATTTATATAGGTAACATTTTTTAATCCCAACACATTTTACCAGTCTCCTATTTAGTTGCCAACTCAAGGAAATATTTGGACTTCTCTGTATCCCTGAGACTTTGAGAGAGAATGAGAAAGACTCCCAGAATATTAGTTATTCCGCATGTAATCACATAGACAAGAATTTCATAGGATGGACTGACAGGGATAGATTGCAATTTCTATCATCATCTTTTCAAAAATTTGACTATTTATCTCTGCAATAACTAATATGAAAGAAAGTCTACATTATTTCAAAATGGATCTTTTGGATAGCCTCGTTCTGTCTATAACTTAATGTTTTATAAAATCATAGAGTCATCTAAATGTAAACATGGCAGATACCTTACAGATTTCCAAATTCAACTCCTTGATTGTATGAAATATAGTAATTCAAAATCATATTTTTCTTAGATTTTAAATAAAAGATTAAACCTATCCAGAATTACCTCCAAAATCTAATTCTTCCTACAAGTCTCCAGGAAAGAGCACAATCATTTATTCATTTTTTGTTGTGCATTTCTCAACTTTAATTCATTTCTTTCTTATTTTTTCTTTCCCTCTTTTATTTTATGGAGATAAGGGGGTGGGGGTTGTAGCATCAAACTTTGCAAACAAAATGCACATTCCATAATCTCTTATTTAATTCCCTCCTTGTTGTACCTCATTTTTTTGTTTATTTACTTTTTCCCCTTCTCCAGACAATGAGATCACTTTTATATAGTTCAAATGCAACCTGCCTCATAATTCCTCATTTAAAAATGAGGACATTTGAGATCATCTCTGAAGGAAAGAGTACTCCTTTCAATAACCTTCCTGGGTTCTCTGTAGGTGTTCTTCAAATTTGCAACACAGTATTTTGAATACATAAGGTGTTTAATAAGAATATGGTGAAATCATTAAATTTTAACATAAATGAGAAATATTTGTTAAATGAAAAGGGTTTTCTTACATTAATTATTTAATAAAACAATACCCATTTAATAATTACATAACAAGTGTTATTTTATTGTTCTTCCACACTAAGTTTGTTAAGGAAAAACTAATTAAAGAATTATACCTAAAATGATAAACTGAAATTATATTAAATTAAATTAGGAGTTAGATGAATCAATGATTTTAACAAAGGCTCTATAGGTGATACACAAGACTTAATAGTGGCAGGATAACCACATGCCAAAAATCAGAGACCCAAGAAGGATAACCGCTATAAATGTCAAAAGGGAACAGAAAGCAGGAAAAGGGGAATAATTGCAGGTAAAGGAACATGACCCCTGAAAAGTAAAGGGATGCTATACTTTCCCCACATTAAGTTCATGATAAAAATCCAAACTATTCTGAGATCAATTAATTGCCATTGAAATTTTATATTTGAAAATTAAGGGTGAGGAAAGTATAGGTTGTTTAAAAAATAGGTTACTTAAAAAAGAAGACTCAAATTGAGAAAATTCCACGTGGTTAAATGAATCAGGATGATTCCAGGAATGTATATGAATTTATCTTATACTTAAATTATTTCACTATAATAGAAATCTCCTGCTGTACATCATGAATTTTTCTCATAGATAATATTATTAAAGATTTATCAAGATATTAAAAACACAGGCAGCTACCACCAATAACTTCTCCAGAGATATGCAATAGCCTTTGGGACTCAATCATATGCATATACTTCAGATCTCTCTACTACTTGCAACAGCAGCAGCAGAAGCAAAAGCAACAACAACAACAACAATAACAACATTAGTATAGTGCTTTAAGTTTTGCGAAGTCCCTTTACAAAAAAAAATTCCATTTTATCTTCATGAAAACCCTGGAAGGTATATCATATTGCTATTCTAATTTTACAGAAGAGAATACTGAGAAAGACAGAGGATAAGTGGCTCACAAAGAATTAAACAGTGTCCAAGGCTGGATTTGAACTCATTTTCTTGACTCTGGGTCTATTAATCTATCTTCTGTGTCATATAAGTCCCATCATAAACCTATGTATCCCAATTACCACACACACACAAACACTTAATAAAGTATATTGTTAGTAACATACCTTTTTGCACTAAAAAAAATATCTGAACATCATGCTTGACTTGTTGGTAGTGTCCATTTTTAGACAAATTAAAAAACTAGCCTAGACATTCAACTGTTTTCTAGCCATGAGTATATATACTCCTTTCATGGCCCAAAGACAATATATGAAACACAAACACACCTGACTCAGAGAGCCATCTCCCCCCCCCCCCCGGAGGCACTGATTCACACCTAATCCCAGGGGATGGGAAAAAATTATCTATGTTCCCTACTAATCCAGGGCATGAAATCTTTCTTTGCCAATTTCTTTTTAGGGCATAGCTCTCTTGTTACAAATAGAGTGAGAGAAAAAAATAATTTAGGGAGAAAGTTGTACGATAAGATTGCAGGAATGATAATGATGGTAGAACTAGTAATGTAGATACACTTTGGCAAGGCTATAAGTGCATGTATTTTATATATATACACACACACACACAATGCATATATATATATACATATGCATGTGTATATGTGAATATAGGTGTGTATATATGCATATATACACATGTATGTGTGTATATATACATATACATGCATACATATATACACATACACACACACACATACACATAAGGGTATATTTTTCACAGAGTGACTAGTGGACTCAACCTCTATTTCCTGCTGCAACTTCTTGTCTCCAACACCCAATGCCACCCTTGGTGGGAAGAAATAGTGAGGTATGAACTAGTTTAATAAATGAATCATAAATGGTCAAAAAAACTGGTCACTGAAATATTTCATTAGTCAGAAAAATTCAGTAGTCTTCACCCTCACTTTGAAAGACAAGCCTGAATATTCCAATCACTAATTTCTTTGGTCACCAAATTTCAGACACTAAATTATCAAAAAACAAACAAACAAAAAACCCACAAAACACCAAAGTAAAGAATGTGAGCTAACAATTTAGTTCTCTTTGAGACATATGTGCAATTAGCCATTAGAAATAAGGCATATTTTTTTATATACATAATATGAGAAATTTGAAAGATAAACCAAAATAGACTTTTAAAACATTTTTTTCTGATGGTTAAAAATCAATCCATACTAGTTTAGATATTTAGGGAAAAAAACTACTTTTTGAAAGATAAAAATAATATATCTTGGGAGAAAATTGCAATTGAAAATTTCATTTTCATACCAATTTTCTATGCCATGGTAAACTAAGTATAATGTGTATTCTAAAATTAAAACCATTCCCCATAAACTTCAAGGGGTTTGTGGTAGGAAAGGACTTATGATATAAGCTGTCAAAAATCCATATATAACTTGCTCTAATGTAAACCCTAAATTGATTGAAGAAACTAATGTACCATCCTTGTGCACAGTTATTCTATTAAGCAAGGTTGGAACATGGAATAATTCCTTTATCAACTATCATACACAATATAACCTAAATAAATCATTAAGTACTCAGTGATAAACTATGCAAATGATGATCAACATATTCCTTTGTATACTATTAGTTGTTATTCATATATCCTATCACACAATATAACTTTATCAAATCCCAAATCACTACAGTGCAGTACTTCTGCAGTAAAATTTAAAAACCCTCAAAATAATTTTTATTATAATGTTCAAATTACATAATTTGAGTGATCCAAATAACTTTAAAAAAATATATGGCAAATAACAAATTGACATAGGCTATATAATTGCATAATTACTGATAAATGCCTACCTGATCTTTCAGAAAAATATTCAACTGTATATTACAGATCTGACTTTCTTTAGCAAAGCTCTTAGGAATTTACCTCTGGAAAAAGAGACTGCTTCTCTCCAGTTAGCTCATACAAGTTTTAAAAAGTGGGATAGATATAATTTTCAGAGCAAATATATTTTTATATTTTTTTCAGATCATTCTGATGGATGCATTTTACAATGCTACAAACAGCATCCAATGTCTCAGTACTTTTGTAGGTAATTAGTGTTTCTTGATCATAGAATTTTCTTCAAAGTACTGGTTTCGGAATAATGAAAGTCAATTGAATTAAATGAGAGGGCTCCTGCTTCCAGCCAGCCCACTCTGGGCATGCCCTTCCAGTCCTGAGAGCTCTGTCCTCCCAGGTCCAGCTGAGACCCCAGGATCTCACATTTCCTCCAATGGCTCATAGATCCCAGGTCTGCAGATTTTCCCAGCCTCACCTCCCCCAGCCCTGCCCCCATCACATGGAATGCCTTGGTCATTGGAATCACCCTCCGTTACCTTTAGACCCCTCCCAGGCCTCCAAACTCCACCCCAGGGCTCAAATTCCACCTGAGCCACCACCCACCAGGCTGGTCATCTGGGAGAGTCCAAAATGATGATTATTATTATTTTTTTTTTACTCTGTCACACTTGGTGAAATGAACAAAGCAAAAAAAAATAATAATTTAAAAATAAATGCTAATATTTCTAATGAAAATTACATCAATCCGACAAAAGAATACAAGTCAAAAGCATGGACTCTATGAATAAATATTGGGGAGGGGAAGAGTGTCTACTCACCAGTTGTGAAATTATATCTAGCTGAAAATCCCATAGATTCCAGCTCTCCATCAGCAAAAAATTTAATCCACAAAAACCTGCCACTGGATTTTATTACAGGTGGATTTTGCTGTCCACAGAAACGTCCAATGATTGGAGAAAAGCCAAAAGGTCCATCTCGTACTTCAATATGATCAAATTTACACTCCCAAGAGGGTTCAATAGAGTACTTTTCATCAAAGTAAAGTTCAATACATTGTCTGGGGGCAGCTGAAAAAGATGAGGTGAGATATCATTATTTACTAATCTTGTTTAGTTTTAATTTTCTGATGCAGATCTGATTTTCCCTGTAGATCTGATATGCAAATCATGACTGCTCAATACTCTCAAAAATGAAAACAAAGCATATGTACTATAGTACATAAAATTCTAAAAAGGAATAGTTTTCTCTGGAGGATTCCAAATTTCCACAAGAAAATTCTAAATGCTCCTTGGGGAAAAGAATTGATAATGTTAAATAAATCTAATGGGTTAATTACCCTTTTGCCTATGAAAAGGGAGCATTTAAGCATCATTTTGAGATTAACAGGAAAAAACAACAATTTCCCTCTGCGACTTTTCCATATTTCTTGAAATACCCTTTCTCATGGATGTCTCAGAGAATTGCTAGATTCTGGTTTTACAGCCAGAATCCATAGAGACATAAAAAGCATTCCTAGAGAAACCCATTAATAAGAAAGATGTTTACTGTTTTTTTGGGGTGGGGCAATGATTTTTAAGTGACTGTGACTTGCTTGGGGTCACACAGCTAGTAAGTGTCAAATGTCTGAGGCTGGACTTGAACTCAAGTCCTCCTGACTCCAGGGCTGGTGCTTTATCCACTTCACCACCTGGCTGCCCCATATATGTTTAGTCTTTCTGTCCATTTAGATTCTAATGTACAATTCTTTCATGTTTATATATTAGTGGTAACAGCGATGACAATGATATTTCTACTCAATTATTTCTGAAATCCAAATTAATCTGGAGATTATATAGATTAAAATGTTGCAAATCTGTAACAGGTTGAAACTCAGTGTGACTAAATGAGGATGTTTTAGTTCTGTCCGTGAGAAGATATATTTGTAATTTAGGTATCCTGTTGCTTATTTGGCAAATAATTTAAAAATCTGTACTCCCTTGTGTGAACCAGAAGATGACATCTTCTACCATCTGCCTGCTCATCAGAGGGATCATCAAAACAAAATATGATAAAAAGTAAAGGTTCAAAGAATTTGGAGGTATTCTAAGTATATATCTATATTGGAAATGACAAGCCCACCAAAGTAGGAGGAAAACAATTTAGGAACAAGTTCAAAAAGCAGATTTTGGAGAAGCTAGAGGCTAATGGATTTGTAACTTTCCCTAATCAGCTCCCATCTAGAATATCATGTCCAGTTCTAGGCATGACATTTTATTAAGAGTATTTAGGTCTGGATGAGAAGGCATAAAGAGTAGGGCAATGAGAAGGGTGATGGAATAAAGGGTTTCAGATCACACTGCATAAAGATGAGTTGAAGAAATGGGAGGGAATGTTTAGCTTCAAGATGTAGTGGGATTATGTTAGCTGTTTTTAATAATTTCAAGGATTGTCATGAGAAAGGGATTTGAAATTTATCTTACTTGATCTCTGAGGGCAGAACTTGTATAAAATAGTGAGAAATGCAAAGGTGAAGTTTTTTGTTTTGTTTTGTTTTTTGGGGAGGCAATTGGGTTAAGTGACTTGCCCAGGGTCACACAGCTAGTAAGTATTAAGTGTTTGAGGCCAGATTTGAACTCGGATCCTCCTGAATCCAGGGCTGGTGCTTTATCCACTGCACCACCTAGCTGCCCCAGGTAAAGTTTTAAAGAAAAAAAAAGACCTCTTAATGATGAGGGATATTCCAAAATGTAGCCTTCCTTAAAATTCAATAGACTCACCCTATATGGGAGTTCTTCAAACCACTATTAAATGCCAATTTGTTAGGGTTTTTTTGTAGAGGGGATCATTGTTAAATAGGCGTATTTTGGTAGGTTTGGGAATAGGTTTGACTAAATAGGCTGTGAAGTCTTTCATAACTCTGATGTTGTATGATTCTCAAAAAGATCATAAGTTTCTTTCCCCATTTTCCTCACTACATATAAATTTAACGATAAGCTAAGCTCCAGGGGTGCAACTATAGATTAACACATAGAAATTTTGTAAAAAAATGCATAATAGGGATAAGTATTTTCAAGTGTTTTGTGACTAAGAAAGAAGGACCTTGCTCAAGGTGGTTTTTTTTCTCATTTTTTTTTTTTACTTTATAAGAGAAATACAGATATTAGTAATTAATTCAAAATTTCAATAAGTAATCATCAGGCCACTGAATGAATGTCTGTGCAGTGTAAATATTACTATGAACCATTTAAATAAAACTTATTGTTGTTTAGTCATGTCCAGCGCTTCATGACCTCATTTGAGTTTACTTGGCAGAGATGCTCGAGTGGTTTGTCATTTCCTCTCCAGCTCATTTTATAGATGAAGAAACTGAGGTAAACAGGTTTAAGTGATTTGCCCAGCATCAGACAACTAGTAATTGTCTGGACCCAAATTTAAACTCAGGTCTTCTGATTCTAGGCATGATACTCTACCCATTGTACCAGATAGGGGCCCATTCATTAGACAAGAAAAATAGACTATTTCAATATGATAGTCGAAATGAAAAGATACTAATTGTACTTGTGTCATTCCCATTAGTTGATTTTTTTAAAGACTTAGTCAAAATATTTTTTTTTTCTGTTGAGGGTATTTATTTCCACCAAATATCTGAAAAAGAAAATCAATCATGGTATAACTTTTTCGGAATGTTCTCTGCTAGCATTTCAAAATACTTCTACTTCCTTTTCATGTGCTTTTTTGTTGTTGTTGTTCTGAATCTTTATCCATTAGTCACATTTGTTTCCAGTTTCAAGAGAAAAATTCCTTTTTGCCCACTGCTGAAACTAATTTTCCAACAGTCCTTTTTGGAGCAGATGTCCTTTCCCTGTCAATTATTTACTATCTTTATAATCTTCAATATCACTCTTTTTTCTGGTTCCTTATCCTGTACTTATAATCTTGCTCAAGACTCCCCATCAAAAAATATAACAATCAGCCAACTCAATAGACATACAAACAAGAAAGATTTCTTTAGACATTGTAATGCTTCAACCTTTTTCTCATTGCCATAAGAATTCATTAAAAATTTTATACTGATTGCCTTTATTTTCCTACTGCTAATTACATTTTGAGTCCTTTGTGTTATTTACTACTTGCTAAAATTCCTCTACTAAGCATTGACAAATACTGTGGTCTATTTTTTAGAATTAATCTATGACCTTCCATTAGTGTATGACACTGTCAGCTACTGATTCCTCTTTTTGAAATTCTCTCATACTTGGCCATGCCTGACTCTGCAATTTTGTGTTTCTCTTTTGCCTCTCTGATGACCTCTGCTTCCATTCCTACTTGACTTTTTCCATTCTACTTGATTTAGCACCTGACTATGGGTATTTCTCAAGGTTAGAACTTTAGCACTCTTCACTTACCTCACTTCATGATATTTTTTGTCTGTTTTTATGGATTAAATCATTAACTCTATGAAAATGACTCATTTTTTAAAATGTCGAGCCACTATTTTTTCCCTTTTAGCTTCAGTCTTGGATTTCTAAATTCCTACTAGGTCTTTTTACTTCAATATCCCACTAATATTTTAAATTCAATGTAAAAAGACAAACAAACAAACTAGTTATCATTCCCAGTACCTGCTCCCACTCCCATAATCATCTATTGAATCTGACAGTCTTGTTTCTACAAATGAACAAATTTTATCCAGCAAGTATTTATTACATATGTAATATATGAAATTCAACATGACAGTTGTTGAAATACAAAGCCCCATTTTAAAAAATGCTAACCCACAAAGAATTAACATTTTACAAGGGAAATACAACGTCTAAATATAAAAGCATGTCTACTAACTAAGGGTACCAGGATAAGTTACTTTTGTGACTACTCTTCCTTACTCCACCCAATGTGGAATAGATGTCACGTAAAAATATTTGACAGTAACATTTTCTATATCCCTTTCATTCCAAATTCAAATAAAATAAGTAAATATGTGAAAAATATCATGGCAACTACTGGAGAAGCAGACAAAAAAAGAATAGTATCTCTTCTCAAGAAGCATATATACCTTTCTATTCCTATTGTCACCATTTTAGTTCTAGCCCTTAATATCTCATATATGATATTTTAACTTTTGTTATGATTCAACTTAATATGATGTACTTTAAGTGCTTACTATATGCCAGACACTGTGGTAAGCACTGAGTATAAAAATAAGAAAATGAAAGACAGTATCAGGCAGTACGTTAATAACTTATCACCCTTGTTTTCAAACTCTTTCAACTCTAATCCATTTTATTCATTGCTACTAGATGAATATCCTTCTGGATCACTGCCTTGTTTGTCATAGCAAAGAGGATTGCAGAGCTCAATGAAACTATGAGCTATGCCATGTTGACCAAAGTCAGATGGGTCATAGTGAAGTGTTCCATCAAAAGGTGATCCACTGAACACTAATTCATTGTTCATGGAGCTGTGAACTGATCCAACCATTCTGGAGAGCAATTTGGAATTATGCCCAAAGGGCGATAAAGCTGTGCATACCCTTTGACCCAGCAATACCACTTTTGGGTCTTTTTCCCAAAGAGATCATGGAAGGGGGAAAGGGACCCACATGTACAAAAATATTTATAGCTGCTCTTTATGTGGTAGCAAGGAATTGGAAGTTGAGGGGGTGCCCATCAACTGGGGAATGGCTGGACAAGTTGTTGTATATGAATACAATGGAATACTATTGTGCTGTAAGAAATGATGAGCAGGAGGAGTTCAGAGAAACCTGCAGGGTGAGCTGATGATGAGTGAGATGAGCAGAACCAGAAGAACATTGTACACAGTATCATCAACATTGAGTGTTGACCTACTGTGATGGACTATATTCTTCTCACCAATGCAATGGTACAGAAGAGTTCCAGGGAACTCATGATAGAAGAGGATCTCCAAATCCAAGAAAAAAAAAAAAAGAACTGTGGAGTATAGATGCTGATTGAACCATACTATTTCTTTTGTTTTGGGTGCTATTGTGTTTTTTTTCTATTTTGAGGTTTTGCATTACTGCTCTGATTTTTTCTCTTATAACAGGATTAATGCAGAAATAGGATTAATGTTATTATGTATATATATATATATGTGTGTGTGTATAGATATATATATCTATATGTATATATATATATATAGATATAACCTATATCAGATTACCTACTGTCTAGGAGAGGGGGGAAGGAGGGGAGGGAGAAAAATCTGAAATTGTAAAGCTTGTATAAACAAAAGTTGAGAACTATCTTTACATGTAACAGAAAAAATAAAATACCTTATATGTACAAAAAAAAAAAAAAGGTGATCCACTGGGAAAGGGGAATGGCAAACTACTCCAGTATCTTTACCAAGAAAACCCCATGTATTGTGATGAAATGATAATAGAGATGATATCAAAAGATGAGCTCCTCAGGTTGGAAGGAATCCAATATGCTACTGGGGAAGAGAGGAGGACAACTTCAAGTAGCTCTAGTACTAATGAAACTACTGAGCCAAAGCCAAAAGAAAGTTGTGCATGTATCTGGTGATGAAAAGAAAGGCTGATGCTATAAAGATCAATATTTTATAGGAATCTGGAATATAAGATCTATGAAGCAAGCTAATCTGGATGTGGTCAAATAGGAGATGAAAAAATTAAATAATTAAATCTTGAATGTCATTGAAGTTAAATGAATGTGAATGGGTGGGTTTTGTTTAGGTGATCATTACATATACTACTATAGGCAAGACTTCCTTAGAAGAAATCTAATTCACCCCCTCCCAAAATGGATGAATTTACCACTGGGTCAATTATTGATTTTCCTAATAAAATGTATATTTTCCTGAGACACATTTCACCTTTGTCACTTAATCATATGTAATATTTAACATTGATCACTAATAGTTTCTATATCATGTCTTCTCAATGACACTGGAAGTAGTGACCATGTTTTGTTATTCTTTTGTATAATCGAGCCCACCTAGCACAGAGCAAGACATATGCATATTATTTAAAATGATTAAAAATAATGACTGAATCAAATTGAATTCTCTTTTATTATAATTTCACTCTTCTCCATTTTGAAGACTTAAAGCTTTGGTGGTTTTTATTGATAAGCTTACATAGATTATAAGAAGACATAATTTGTAAATGTAGGATCAATAGACATTAAATTCTTATTCTTTCATTTTCATTCTTTACTTGGTAATCATGATTCAAGATAATATGTGCTGATTTTAGACTTGGGTTCAAATCTTATTTCTGCTATCATTGACTATTCTCTTAATCTTGCTGCTAGAATTGAAATAAAATTTTAATATTTTTCCACACATGAATATTTTTATCAGTTTTCTTTCTCTTGCTGCGTGTTTACAACTTCTTGCTCTAGATGTTTATAGATTATTCATCTTCAAAACTTTGAAACATCTATGACTTCATTAGCATAGGGATTCATTCCAACAATCAAATTTCTCATTTTTCATACCTTAGTGACATTTTCTTAAGTTGTTGTGATACACACACACACACAGAAATACACACAGAACTGTGTGTGTGTGTGTGTGTGTGTGTGTGTTTAAATTTATCATCTATGGCCACATATGTGATGGTAAGTCTTTTCAGCTCAGGTGGTCTGGTAAATCCTCAGATAATCAATAGATAGTATTTTCCCCTCCCTCCCTCCCTCCTTCCCTCAGCAGCTTTATAGGTTGGTAGAATCTATCAGAGATTGTTCCCTGCTGACCTAGCCTTTAAGAATGAGGCCACCTCCACACAATGATGATGCATCAGAATAAGACTTTAGTCGAGGGATAAGTGGTTGTATAGATTGTTGTTGTTGTTGTGTTCAAAGTTGCAAAGGATAAAAAGAATTAATGAGTTAAATTATGCAAAACATGAAAAAGAATCCTTGGTCCTTTTTGAAATTATAAATACCTTTTTCATTATAGGATTATAATAAAAACAGTAACTACTTATTAAGTAGATACTCTACATAGCATGTGCTTAGGAGTACTGGAGTTATATGAAACATTGTCCTTTCCCTTAAGGAGCTTAAAAATCTAAGAAAACATGATGAAAACACATTTAAAAATAAATAAGATGTGATAATATAATTTGGTGTGGTATAAGCCTAGAAAATAGCAAATAGATCATTATAACTTCTGATGATTGTAGTTTGGGGAAGAAGGAAAGAAATGAGATAATTTGGCTAACACTTCATGGAAAAGGTGGACACTGAAGTCCAACTTGGATTTGCATAGGTAGAAGAAATCATTTGAGATGAGGGGGAAAATAGTAGTCTAAAGAAACAAAAGCAGGGGTGAACATGAAGGACCATCAACATTCCACTATAGCGAAAGGGGCATGCACTGACATATTGACATATATGGCTTTATAGGCATGGTGGAACCAATTATGCAAATCATTCAAAGCTATGAGAAGATTTTAGACATGATTTGGTTCTAAATAGCAAAGCACTGGAAGTTATTGAGCAGGAGGGCAACATGGTGAAAATAATATTTGTGGAAGATTGATTGAGATACAGTACATGGAATAGTATGGAAGAAAAAGTAATAAAGACAGGGAGAAAAAGTAGTTAACAGAAACTGTCACAAACCAGTGCAAGGAAGGATTATACTGGTGGCAGTAGAAATGGAGAGAAAACAACAGACAAAATGATACTTTCAAATGAAACTTTGTGACTGCCTACATATGGGGCACATAAAGGAATGGCCAAAGGCGACACCAATATTTTTAATCTTGGTGCCTATAGAGATGTGGTACCAATTACAAAGAATAGGTTGCTATGAAAGAACAGACTAAGTGATTTTTAAATTCTGTCTACCTTTAAGATTATATGTATTTAAAATAAATTAAATTTGTTTAAATGGTATGTGAAAGATGATGGTAAGATATACATTTCGGTAGAAAAGAAGTAAACATTTATTTAGCACCTACTATATGTCAGGAAAGGTGCTAAGCACTTTACAAATATTATGTCATTTGATCCTCATAACAACCCTGGACTGTAGGGGCTATTGTTCCCCACATTTTACAGTTGAGGAAACTGAAGCACATAGATTTTTTTAATGACTTGCCTAAGGTCACACTGTTATAAAGAGTATGAGGCCACACATGAACTCAGTACTTGAATCCTGTTTTATCCACTCACCCCACCAACTAGAAATGCCAGTAGAAATAACCAGTAGAAAGAATGTCACTCCCTTGAGAGCAGGAACTGTTTAATATCTCTCTTTGTAATACTGATACCTGCTACAGTGCCTGACGTATAATAAGTAATTAAATATTTATTTAATTGAGTTGAGGTGACTTCTAACAAGGAATTTAACATCTGTTAGTTTCACTTTATTATCCTTAAAAAGATGGTGGTAGAATTGATTTCTAAAGCTTCTTTCAACTTCGAAAATCTCATTCTGTATCTCTATAGCAGTAGTGCTTCCTGGATTGAAATAGTCAGTTTTAGAAAAGAAATAATATTTTAAACAATTTTGGAGAAATATAATTTCTCAAACTAATTACCCTTATTTCTACTTCAAAAAATAAAATCACTATTTTATGCTGCACATATGACCTATGGCATGATGTAGTGTTTTGGCACAGAGCAGATTTCTGAAACAGCTATGTAACAGACATTGTTTAGAAAGGAAAAGAAAAAAGTAGAAGGCCCAAAACTGAACTGATGAATACTCAGAGTTGAAGCTGGCAGAAAGAAAATATAGCCATAAATTAAAGAAATAAGATATATTTGGAGAGGTAGGAATAATATAGAAACTGTTTGGCATCATAGAAACTAAAGAAAGAAATAATATCAGGGAGAAGAGAGTTACATATTATTGGCTAAAGAATATGAAGTGAAGAAATGGAGGTCATAGTTGTACACCTGTCATTCTAGAATTTGACAGTGAAAATAATTTAAGAACTAAGATAGCATTAAGAAAAAATGGCAGTGTCAAATGATGACAGCTGATATTTTATTAGGATCATTGAATTCTTATTTTATATTTTGACTTTATGGGTAATTATCTCAAAAAATATCCTTCAATCAGTTATTCTTTCCAAAAATGTTCTCTTCTGTAGAACAAAATATATAATTTGATTTTCTATTTCATGATCTCAGTCTCTGCTCCTATGGAGTAGTATACCAAATTTGAGAAAATAAGGGGGTTTTGAGACTCCCCAGAGGCTGCTGAGAGAGGTGGGCCTGACCTTTCTTAAGGTCAACCCAGAGCCAGGAAGTTACCTCACTCAAAACCACACTTCCCTGAAAGCCTTGTTTCCACCAGAGGATCTGTTCTCTGACCTCAGAAGGAGTGTGCATACAGTAAACCAATAGATTTGAGTGATGCTAGGCAATTGGTTTTGAATAATGTTTATGGGCAGGTTCTGCTCCTGTCCTCAGCAAGCTTGCAGAGATACTTTTTTCTTTTTTTTGGTGGGGGAACTGGGTGAGTACAGATACAGCCCTCTAGGGTTCTCCATTTTCTCTCTTCTCTAGGCTTTCCTGTCTTTCAGAGCCACACGTGCTCTCTTTACTAACATTTAATATACTTTAATAAATGCTTAATGCCCCCAAACTGGTACAGTAGCCTCTAATTTCTAAGTGACAAATATATGATAAACCCCAGCTAATTTTCCCGACAATTGAGACAGTAATAGGGTGACCACATATAGTTTTACTCATCACACAAGTAAATAACTAACAACATATATTTTATGTTTGTTCTAAAGCAATGTTTCAAGGAGAGAAAACAGAGTCATTCCTTCTTCTTCTCTGACTTATGTTTTTGGTGAGGCAAGTGGGGTTAAGTGACTTGCCCAGAGTCACACAGCTAGTAAGTCTCAAGTGTCTGAGGCCAGATTTGAACTCAGGTCCTCCTGACTCCATGTTCAGTGCTCTTTCCACTGAGCCACCTAGCTGACACTACTTCCCTAACTTCTTAAAACATATACATTATTCCCTTCTCTTCTACCTTCTTCATCTTCTCCTCGTTTCTTCACTCTGTTCCCAAATATAGTTGATGGGTAACCAGGAGTATTACTGTTAAAGAACTTGGTCAGAATAAGGGAAACATAATGAGGGAATCTATGTCAGCACTCTTATTTTCTCCATTTAAGTTTTTTTTTTCCCCTTGACATTACCACCTTAGAAGATCTGTATCTGAATTGAAAGCTAACCTTTTACTGGCTTCAAATACGCAAAGGGATATGAAAACCATAGAATATAAGTGCCATTGTCTAATTAAGTATATTTTGTCCTTTTTTCTTCATAATAGTATAATATTTTTAAGAACTCAGGAATGATTTAATCTTTTTTTAATGGTGACAAAACTCTCATATTTGAAACTTCTTTACATTTCTGTTACATTAGAGTAAGAGCTATTTTAATCCACAAACTTCCTTCTAAAGGGTAGGAAGAAATTTCTGTGAAGGTCAAGGCTGTAGCATTCAAAACATATGAAATCTCTTCAGAAATCAATGATTTCATGTTTGACTAGGAATCAGGTGGCAGAACTTGAGAACATCTGAGATGTATGCCAATGGTATGCTAGAAACAGCTGTTTTGGCACTGGAAAGCTGATTGTTAAATTTCCAGTGGGAACATTTACATTTCAGAAATCATTAGTACTACAAATCAGGGCATGATGTATTGTTTTGTGATTGCCTGAACTTAAAAAAAATGATGCAGGAAATATTAATAATGCAAATTAAATGTGA
The DNA here is from genome assembly GCF_019393635.1 of Dromiciops gliroides. Classification (NCBI taxonomy): domain Eukaryota; kingdom Metazoa; phylum Chordata; class Mammalia; order Microbiotheria; family Microbiotheriidae; genus Dromiciops; species Dromiciops gliroides. Next base: position 203,075,165 of record NC_057861.1, on the reverse strand, counting down.
AAGTGACTGCATGCATGTTTATATGAAGAACCAGTGGTTAAACACTTAGCAGCACACACTGAATGTGCCTCAAATAAAGAGCCCACTTACCAGTTATATTTATATTCTTCTTTTTCTAAAGACATAATATCTAAGACTCAATGCTTCTATCTTGTAAATCTAATAATTTCACAAAAGTACCAACTCAAGGATTTCACAGTTACTGGAAAACATTGGTTTTAACATGTAGTAAAAATAAGTAGTTGCAGCAACCCCCATGACATAAGCCCAAATGACTGACAACAAAAGCTAAATTAAATACAAATTGCAAACCTTTCACTTGTATGGAATTACTGAAAATGCATGTTTAATTTTTTTTTTTAGTGAGGCAATTGGGGTTAAGTGACTTGCCCAGGGTCACACAGCTAGTAAGTGTTAAGTGTCTGAGGCCAGATTTGAACTCAGGTACTCCTGACTCCAGGGCCGGTGCTCTATCCACTGTGCCACCTAGCAGACATTTTTCCTTATTTAATAATTAAAGAAAAAATAAAAACAACCAAAAACCTTTAACCATCACAAGCATTTTTGGAACTCACAGCTACACATAGATCACAAAACTCAGGTGTAATTAAAATGTGCCTCCAGAAAGATAACTCTATTTGTGCAAAGCAGCACAACTAGAAAACATGTCCCCTACATTAATTCCAAGAACTGTGCCTGCTGCTGCTTCCTTTGTCCTCTTCTCCATCATTTGCATCTCCCAAAGAATAAACTCTTAATTCAAGAAACTCCTTCTTTACCTACCCATATTAAAAGTCCTTCCTTCAAGCTTCCTTCAAGTCTCAATGCAGCTGTCACTTTGTAAAGTGTTCCTCATGCCTCTGTTTCTAGTTCCCTGTTACTGCTTTATGCCTGATTAACGGAGCTTCCATATACTTGCCCATATGAGTCTTGTATCTTCTAGCACACAGGTGGCAAACATGCTGTCAGCAACACTTGGGAGTGCAGGCCACATCACAGCCAATTACAATGTAATTGAGAAATATTTAACAAAATAAATTTTTAAATATAATAAAGCATAGATGAAATTGCATTTTAAAATGAAGTCAATGTGCAATTATAGGAATTGTTATGGAATGATTAGTAATCCCCTTTTCTGAATCAGACACAAGTCTCTAGCAAAATGCTAGGCCTATAATATGTGCTCAGGAAATACTGGTTGAATTATATGCCTTTCATGAGGACAGGGATTATTTTTTTGGTCTTTTAGTCCTTTGGCCTCTAGCATAGTACCTTGTACATAGTAGGTACTTAATGGATACTGTTGAACAAATCAGTTGAATCATGGATCTCCTTGAACAAACACCTAAGTGTTACAGGTTAAAGGACCTGGACAAGAGTCAGGAAGACTTAAATTAAAATTTGACATTTCCTACTCCTGTGTTCTTGGGCAAGTCACTTAAATTCTATCTGCTTTGATTTCTTCAACTATAAAAATGGGGATATTAATGGCACCTACCTCCCAGGGTTATTGTGAAGATCAAATAAGAGGGTTTTTTTATGTGTTTGTTTTGTTTTGTAAAATACCCACACCACAGGCCTTATCCACATACCTGGAACATGGTGGGTGCTTTATAAACACGCTAGCTATCAAATATTATGGATTGTTTGGAAAAGAGAAGAAAATAAAAGAGAATGGCATAGTGGTTATTTCGGTTATTTTGTAGTCAAAGCACTCAGATTCAAATCTTGGTTTTGCTATGTGCTATTGTGTAACCTTGGGCATGCTACTCAACTCCTCTTCATCTCAGTTCTTCAGCTGCAAGATGAAGTGGTTGAACTAAATGGCTTCTAAGATTCCTTCCAGTTATAAATGTATGAAATTGTAATCCTGATTGAAATCTATGATATTATAACCCTATAAAGTTTTTTCTAATGACATCTGTGCTGAAAGACTTGCTGTGCTTAGTAAATAGTTGCCTTATATTCAACAAGTGAATTAACAGAGTTAGCGGCATGAGCAGAGCAATGCCAATGCCAGGAGGAAAAATGTAGCTAAAGATAGCTTTATATTACTACCTCACACTTTGTAAACATAAGGCTCTTACATCTGTGGAGACTCCTTGAAATTTAACTCTTTTCTGTGTCTAGACAATGTCTAAGTAGCTGAATAGAAAGTAAAAAATAAAGCTGATCCATTATCCAAATTCCTTCAAATATCTAGGTCCCTGGCATGAAGCCAACAAATTTTACTTGTCTTATCATCATGTATATAGGCAATATCTTGCACCCTATTTTGGGGGTCCTATATTTCGTTAGATTAAGATACTGGTGAAATAAATTGCAATTCATTTAGTTATATTCATTGCTTCAATGGGCTGTTTATTAGGCAGTTTTTAATTTTAGCAAAGACAGATAAGACATGACTACCAAGTAGTAACATATGTAGCCAATCTACTGTCATATCTGAACTCCGCTGTATCTACAACAATTTTACTATGGCATAGTGCTTCTTTATTTTTTTTCATTCCCAATATCCATTACATACCCTGCCAAAGATTGTCATTTATTCAAGGTTCTCAAACATCTATCCTCTTAGCCAGGTGAAGTACTCTGTGCTTGGGTAACAAAACAGAAATAGACCCTGTCCTAAAGGAGTCTGGCATATTTACTCTGGGAATATATTCAAGTGAAGATGTGCCAGACCCTGCTTTTAAAAGAGGATGTGTCAGTGTAATGTTATTCTACTTTGCTGGACTTTTCTACAACTTTTCTCAGATTAAAGGTTCTGAGGAATCTTTAAGATTAGCCAGTTATTTTTATATCCAGATAGTAACTGGTCCTGATCAATCTATCTATCTATATATATACAAAACAAAACTACAATATAGTCAGAACTAGACTTACTTGTGAAATCATAAAAATTTAGAATTTGTTCTTGATTGATTTGAGCCATATAATTTATTATTTTAGGAATTTCATTAGCATTATCAATAATATTCACTTTGAATATGTTAATAATCATATCTAACCCTTGTGAATTTCATACCTGGTATACATTCTCTTCCTTGTTTCTGTCTTTCAGAATTTTTGGTCTTATTTTAAGATTCAATTGAGGTGTCACCTTCTTTATGAAGGCTTTCTTGATTTTCCCACAATTAAAAGTTTCCTTAACCTGATGAAATTTCCCTAGAGCACATTGTCTTCATCTCTCCTTTATCCCTATCATTCTCTATCTGATGAATTTTCACAGAAGTCCTACTTTAATGCTCCATTGTGTCATAGAAATGACCTTTGATTTTGAAGGTATTTTAGCAGAACACAAGCTTTTACAAGTCCAGTCAAGCTAGAATAGCTTTGAATATTGGTTAAAGATGAACTATGCATTTCTTAAATGAAGACTGGTTTAGCTAATTATCAGTAAAGTAGGCCACAATACATAATCATTATGTGAAGGTATATATGCGTAAATATTGGCACTAAATCCTCTAGTTATGTGATCCTCTTCCTCATTCTTCAATAATATCCCACAATAACAGTGGATAAAAGTGGGAAGAAGAAAGTGCTAAAAATCATAGTATTAAAAACCTTTACTTGGTACCCTTTAACATTCAATTCCCAATAATGATAAATTAATTGACACACTACTTGAAGAAATGAACACTATAACTTACTGGTATATGATTACGCTCAATGTGCTAAATGAATAAAAGAAAGTCTCCAGAACTTTCAGTAGTACAGGCATTTTCTATGATGGATATATAGGAAAAAAAAGAAGTTTTGAAGATAAGAAATGTAAGAGTTTGCGATTTATATTGGCATAGAAAGTACTCAAATGAATGAAAATAGAATTCTTTCAAAAGTATTAGCAAATATCAAATAACAATATTTCAGAATTTCAATGACTTGTGGCTCTTGGCATGGTAATTGAGTAGTTCAATATAGACAGAACTGGATCTTGAGCCAGGAAGACCTGAGTTTAAATCAAGGCACAGATAGTGTCTAGTTATATGATAAAGCCATTAAAATTTTCTGGATTCTTCCCAAATGAAAAATTCCCCCTTCCTCTTCAAATTTTCCTAGATCACTTTGTCTCAATTATTCTTTTTGTTTGTCCCCAACATTCCATACCTTACATTAGGTTTAGTTATATACATATATAACCAATTACTGACTATAAATGAAAGTCATTGAACAAGGATTTTAATGGTTTTAAACTTTATATACCCAGTATCTAGCACAGATCTTAGAATTCAGTAAATACTTAATATTTTTTTGGCTTGAAATGTGTACTGTGATTTGTTAGTTTAATTGGAAAAATATTTTTGTAATTATATTTTCCAATATAAACTAATTCCAATTAAATATATGGAAATGAATAAAGAATTAGAGGTGCTTTTACACTGTAAAAGATATAATGTCCTGTCTTCTGTGATTTTTTTATTTTGGAATAGAAAATTGTGTATTATTTCTAAATCTTTTAGTAATATCAATATTTATTAGAAAAATAATGTTTTTATTAATTTTTACTTAGTAGGCATTTAATAAATCCTTTTTGACTTCAAGTTAGAGTAAGGACACTTTAAGTTCAAGTAAGCAGTCCATAAATATCAAATTTGGTAAAGACAGTGATGAAATGCACCATTTTCTAAATATTATATAAAATTCGACTTGTTCTCCTTCCAAGGTCACCAATAATCTCAACTAACTCTAACATTATTTTCTTATTATAAATGCTACTTTACCTCTCTAAAACTTTTGATGCTATTGACTACCCCCTTCCTTCTGGATATTGTCTCCTCCTGTTTTCCATGATAGATTTATTCTGACTGTCCCACTAGATAGATCTAGAATTATCTAACTATTCCTATTCAGTAATTTTGCATGTCCTTCTTGGTATGTTATTCATCTCCAGCCACCTAAACTTTTGGGTCCTTTGAGGTTCTTTCACGGGCCCTTTTCTGTTCACTCTGTGCTCTCATCCAAGAGTTCAAAGATTATCTCTAAGAAAATAAATTCCCTATTTATCTATCCATCTATCCATCCATCCATCTACCATTTATCTATTATCTGTATCTGTCTGTCTATCTATCCATCTATCTTCCTAGCATCTCTTTTAAAATCCAGTCCCACATTGCTAGCTGTCTACTAAACATTTAAACATTAATTTCCCATAACATTTCAAAATTAACATGTCCAAAAAGAAACATCATTTTCTTTTTTCCCATTAATGAACTTTCTCCAAAAATTCTTACCTTTATAAGGGGAACTTCCAGCCTCCTACTCACACAGTTTCATAATCCCAAGAGTCATCCATCACTCTTTCTTCTCCTTCATTTCTCCAATATTCAATGACTTGTAATGCATTGTCACTTCTATCCCCCAATAGCATATTTTCCATATATTTTTCCTTTCATTTCCACCTCCTCAAATACTATCTTAGTTCAGGCCCTGATCACCCCTTCCTCCTCAGTGAGTGTCTAGTCTCTTTTCTTCATCCTCCATACAGCTGCTAAAAAAGATTCTTGTCATGGCATAATTCTGAGCACTTCAATTCCCTCCTTCCAAATCCTCAGGAGGCTCCTATTGCCTATAGGATAAGTTGCAGTCAGCTTGGCATTGGAGTTACTTGATGGTACAATGAATTTAGCTCTGGATTTCAAATCAGGAATTCTTGGAGTCAGGAATACCTGAGTTAAAATCCAGCTACAGATGCTTGTTAATAACATCAGGGCTTCTTAAATTTTTTTCCACTCATGACCCCCAGTATATACGCATATAAAAATAGGTGTACATGACCTTTTACTGTTGTCAAATTTTTTCTCGACCCTCCACATTTAGTTGCATGACCCCATATGGGGTCCCAATTCACAAGAAGCTTTGAGCTAGATGACTCAGAGTAAGTCACTTAACCTCCAACTCTCTCAGTTTCTTCAACTGTAAAATGGGGACTATAATAGAACATACCTCTGAGGGTTTGTGTGGTTCAAGCATGATAATATTTGTAAAGTGTTTAGTATGGTGTCTGGCACATAGTAGGCACTTACTAAAGACTCACTCCCTTCCTTTCATGTAAGCCACATTCAATACAAATTGGACTATTCCCTGAAGTAGACATCCAGTCTCGCACATCTATGAATTTGTATGGGCTATTTAGCATACCTAGAATGAGCTTCTTCCTCATCTTTGCTAATAAGAACCCATCTTTTTTCAAGGTTCAAATCAAGCATGACTTGTCCTCTTTGATGTCTTCTCTCATGCTGCCCTAAAGTGGTAGTGCTATTTTTTTTTTTCTGAAGGGTCCTGACATTTATATATCTTCACTCCCGTTGCTATCCCATTGTGGAATATAAGCTCCAGGGAAGAGGCTGGTTTGTTTCTGTCTTTGTTGTTTACCACATAATGAATCACTTACTGGATGCTGAATCGAACTGAATGATCAGGCTCAGAACAACTTTTCTCATGACTTGATGATCATACCCAGTAGGTCTTTGAATAAATCCATGTTTGAAAATAAGGAAAGAAAAAAAATCTATTCCAAATTAAATATGGCCAAATAATAGCACATTAAGGTTTTTAAAGCACTTCCCACTCATGATGAAGCCACTTCCTTCAAGATGGTTTATTGTACTAAAGAAACTGTACTTTTCCCAAAGATCTTCAAGATGCATATATATATATATATATATATATATATATATATATATATATATATATATGTCTTGCCAGTGCAAGTGATAACATAACTTTTCACAGAAAGTATTCTTCAGTCTATTCAAAATATTGTCGTAATGTTTTCAGTACTACATATATAAGGACTGCATAATGTCCTTATAAGGTAAAGTAAGAGATATTAAATCTCAGTCATTGACTCTCAGTAAGGACTTTGCATTCTGGAGACATCTCAGCACTACCTACAGACACGGAATAGGGAAAATTCAAGGAAGGTAGAAGGTGTTGAGCTCTATTTGAAAATCCTCAGAAACATTTTTGAGACTTCGGTTGGACAAATTTAGCTGCCAGCCAAATCCTGGAAATCTTAGCTATAAATTGAAGCATAGTACCAGGAATCCTAGAACAAATGGCTACAAATGAGTGTTTAAACTAATGTGTGGGATGATATAGAAATTTAGGAAAGACTACTTCAGGCCCACAGATATAGTTCTCTCTTTTGTGCATGAGAAAACTGAGCCCAATTTGAAAAGGTCATGAAAGTAATTAATGATATTCAGGACTAGCATGCATGGACTTCTGATTTCTAGTTGTGTCTTCTCTTCAATACTATATTATATTCTTTCAAAATATAAATAATTATTTGATTTTTATATCATTACATTTTCGATTGTTTATAAAATGAATTCAATATTGTATATCAGCTTATAAAAATGTATCAGATGGGTTAATTTGAATGACATGATAATATCTGTCAGGTATGTATCACCTACTCATTCAATCAATGAAATCAATGTAAAAATAGAATTGCAAATTTTCGTTTAACATTCATTACTCATTCTAATTCATTTAGAGGCATGTAGTAAATAGACTGCTGAACTTGTAAACAGGAAGACCTGGATCCACATGATGCCCCAGACACTTGTTAGCTGAGTTATTCTGGGCAAATCACAATTTCTCAAGGTTTCAACCAATAAGGTAATATTTATTAAGCAACTACTATGTGCCAGATGAATGAAGGATTTGACTTGATTACCATTAGAATCCCTGCCAGCTCTAAATTTATGATTCTATGATTATCATTTTTGGACACATTATCCCAGTTTCTTGAGATGAATAATGTAAACTCAATCTAATACTTTTTTAAGAATTGCAAAAGAAATCATCCAGAAAGTGTTATTAAACAAGACATTTGGGCTTAAAGTAATTTTGTCATATTTTCCTCTTTTTTACCTTCTATGATGTAGATGCACTCTCTGTCTGGAGGATACTTGCTGGGGTAATTGGGAGAAGTGAAGATACCTCCATTGGCATGCTTTGTCCAGTTTCCACACTGCACTGATTTCTGTGCTTCTGAAGTGGTTTGCTTTTCTGCAAAATAGAGCCATCATTCAATGTTTGGGGAACCACAAATAGACATAGTCACCTTTGTTTTATTTCTTTTTTTTTTTAGTGCACAATGTTAGATTCTTATCATAATAAAACATTTAGGATATGGATAGAATGGGGAAAAGTGTCAGGGATTTACAGTACTTTTATCCTTTTAATAAACTTACCTATTCCCTTTTTGGTAGCCCCAGAGGCATGTAGGATGATTAAACTTGCTACAACTGAAACAAATAAACAGAAATAATCAAGGACAGATAAAATTAGTGTTTATAGTAACTAAATTATTGAGACCTATCTCAAAAATACAAAGATATAAAAATATCATAAGTGATCAGTTTTGTTGCTAGTTTTAAAATGTCTATATGGGACTTAGAAAAACTAACTTAGAAAACTAAGAAAAGTTTGGACTCCCATTTTTGAAGTTAATACAATTTGACTATGGGTAGCATACAACATTCTACAGGAATCAAAGACTAGCAGAAAACATGTTATACCACCTATTTCAATTCAAGTAATACAGTAGGACATTCTGAATTTCTAAACTACCATGACTATAGTGGAAGTGGGGGAGAAAGGGAAAAAAAGAAATATATACCCTTGGTTCTAATACACAATGACCAAAGGGGAAAAGAACAACAACCCCAAACATAATTCAGAAGAGAAATCCCTAGGGTCAAATCCTTAAGGGGAAAGGAACAGGAGAGAATGAGGAAAGAGACAAGGGAGAAGGAGATTAATTTGGTTGGGAGGCATTTAAGCCAGCATTATAAAAAATATATTGACATACAAAACCACTGGGATCCCCACAATTTAAGAAGCTATAAAAATTAATCCCTTAAGACTATAAGGGTAAACATTCAGATTTTGTTTTGTATTGCAACTAAGTTATGAATATATAGTTGCCTTTTAATAAAATTTATGTTAAAATGTATTCTTCTGAGGGTCATTTTTACATAATTTAGAAGAAAAAATGCTGTATCTGGCTTTAAAAGAACATTATTTAAAACCAGCTTCATCCTTTAAAAAACAAATTCCATGCTCTCCCCATTCTTTTGGTAAGATCTGCTACTAGGAAAGTATATAAAATGGTTTCATATTTGGTTTTCCTTTCACTTCCCTTCTCATTGTTTGTATTTTTTATGTATGTGTGAAATCAGTAGGGGAAAAAAACCTACCAGTGTAAATATATGAATGTTTGTATGTATGTATGTATGGATGGATGGATGGATGTGTGTGTATGTAAAGATCTAATAAATCTATTTGGGGAAAGAGGACATACTCTACCATGAAAACCTTTCCCTGAAGCTTTCCATGAGCTTTTACCTTGGAAACACTTTCTTAAAGAAAAGGTCAAGAAACATGGGTTTTGCTTTCTGTACTAGAGTTGATATATGAACTATGTTGTTGTGAACTGTTGTTTTGCATGGCTTTAATCTGAACAGAGATTTCCTCAAAAAAAAAAAAAAAAGGTTGTGGTCAGGCCATCTGTTCTTAGAATGGATTAGGCCCTTTCAGGATTTTCTAAACAAGAAAAATCAGTACTTTGAGTACATCCTGAGGTAAGCCTGAATGCTTATGTCTGTCTATATATCAATGTATATAAACACACACACAGACACATATGCAGTCACCTCTTCAAGTTAAGTGCTTCCTTTGCCAAAGAGCCTTTACTATACTTCCCATTTGTACATTATGGAATATGTGCTATCGTTATTGTACTAGTAGACCTTCAACTGCGCTACTCAGGAAGAGTATAAGAAACCTTCCTTTATTTTGATAGACATCCTCTGTAAGTACAGGTTGACAGAGAATGAGGGTATGCCACTAACACTGCCTTCTTCATCATGCTTTAAGAGGTCGTCTTCTCTTAGACCCCTCTTCCCCAGTCAAACAGAGATCAAACAATCGCATTTTAAAACAGCATTAGATTTTCCTTTTTTCCCTGACCAAAAGGCAAGTGAATTCAGAGTAGAGTTTGGTATAATATTCTCAACCGAGCACGGTGTACATTTTGGTGTACATTAAAGTAGCTATCATGAAAGAATCAGTGGTGGACTATACTCTCTGACATATTGGAAAAGGGGGGGGGTTCTTTTCAACCTAATGTCTCACAACATCACCCCTACCTCACATCACCCCCACTTGCCAAAAGCTTTCTCTAACCCACGCACAATCCTAAAGCTATGGACTATTCATGAACTCAAAGGTTTCTACAACCTTTTTTTCCTTTCCCAACCTTAACCTCCCCACAAGAAAAGACTAGTTTTCATTTCAGTACCAGGCAAAAATACTAATCATCGTTCGCCCCCACATTCCTCGCTAGCCCCTCTTCAATTATACTGCAATACAGAAAGTTTACATCTGCCCCGGAGACTCCAGCGCTACTGCGGGGGTCCGGTTGGAGGGAGGTTGCGCTGCATCCACCTGCGCTTTCCAAAAGGAGGGAGGAGAAAAGGGACGGAAGGAAAACTGGAGGGGGGTAACTGGGCGCCGGGAGAAAGGTACTCACTGTGAAACAAACTGCGTCCATAGATCATGTCTGTTCCTTACGCCAGGGACTCCGATCTCCACTAATTCCATTTAGATTCGGGAGGACTTCCAGTGGTGGGGGAAGAGGATGGAGTCAGGAGGGGGGCGGGGTGGGGGTTGGGGGAGAATCCGAGCCCACACAGCAGCTACAAGCGAATCAACCCTTCCTTCTGCTCGCGCTCTCTCGCTCGCTCTAGTTCTCACCGCCTAGAAATCACCATCCCCACCATGAAAATCACATCACACCCGGGCAATGATCACCATCATCATCATCACCACCATCATCACAGTCTTCTTTTGCATCATAGCGGCTGCAGCTCTCAGAATGACACCGGGGGGCTTTCTACAGGGTTTGCTGCCGGCTTAAGCTCAGAGTCCGGCTGGCGGACTGAGGGAAGGGGGGCAAAGAAGCGCGAAGGAGACGGGAAGGGAGTGAGGGGTGGGGGAGCTGGTCAAGACAGACGGGCAGCGACAGAGCGGACGCTTTGTCGCTCTCACCCACGGCTCGGCAGCGGCGGTAACTCCTTCAGTCCCCAGTTTCATACAAAACCAACAGCAGACAGCAGCTTTTCCAAGAGGATGCCCAGCAGCCGCCCGTTTTGCTCCAGACCTTTGGGATCTTCGGTAGAGGCATTGAAGATGGGATGAAGGGGTCCTTCATCTGCTCACCGAGATCCCCGCCACCTTTGCTATCTTCAGAAAGAGGAATGGGTGGGTGGGTGAGCGGGGGTGGGAGAAGGATTTGTAGGGTGGTGGAGGGGCACAGAAGTAGGAGAAACGGAAAGGGGAAGGAATGAGCGAGGGGGAAAAAAGAGTGGAGAGGATGGAAAGAGTTACCAAGTGGGAGCTTTAGGGAATGAAATCCTCAAGAAAGCATTATGCCTTTGAAATGGACCAAATCCTTGTAGCAAAGTGGTCCTCTCTGCTGTTGCATAGTAGAATGGAGTAACAGGGGTAGCAAGGGCATTACACCCGGTTTGATCAGGATGGGGGGGGGGTTGAGGAGGGGGCGGTGGGAGGAGACCAAGAGCTGAAGCTGTGCAGGGAGCCCTCAATTCGCCATCACTCCCACCCTCTCCCCCCCCCCCCAACTCACCCCGGGGCGAGTGGAAGGAGGAGAGAGTGGTGAAAGAGAAGAAAACCCTGATTCTTTCTGCATGTATACAAACTGAAGCAAGATGTGTTGGGGGAATGATCAGAAACTGGACTCTCTCATTCTCTCTCTCTCTTTCTCTCTCATACACACGCGCGCGCACTCACACACACACACGCACACACACACACACACACACACACACACACACACACACACACACTTTATAAAAAGCAAAAAACCGGAATCGCTGTCTCTCGCTCCCTTTTAAATCCTGTTTATCAAAAGGCAATGGGAACTCTCTTCTCTGAGGTCCAGGTTTCTCCAGTCCGCACGGGTTAACAACCCGGGAGGAAGGAGGAGGGACGCGCCTAGACTAAAAGGCAGCAATAAAAGTTTAGAATAGTTAATCTTAGGGCCAGTTGTGGAGGCAGCATCTTCCAATCAGCTCCCACACAAACGATGGCATATCTATCTTCCTTTTCTCCTTCCGAAAGATAGAATCTCCCATCACAAATGGAGAACCACCACCTTTCCTACCAGATACATCTTCGAGTATTACTTACTCACATCCCCTCCTCATCCAATCCTATCCACCCCGCTCTATGCCACGGAAACCGAGTTAGGAGGCCTGGACTGTGAGGAGCTAGAAATGGAAAACCTTAGTTTTAAAAAGAAAGAAATGAAACAAAGAAAGGAGAATAATTCAGAAAGAAAGAGGTGAAGGCAAGCCAGGAAAAGGGTATGTGGGGGAGTGAGGGAAAGGGAGTCACTCAAAGGAAACTGCAGCGACACCTCCCCCCCACCCCCCACCCCCCCGCACGTTATGGTTGCTGCTACCAGTTCTGCTGGGTATAGTAAGATCCCACTGATTCTAGTTGGTCTCCAGGATGCAAAGTAAATGGCTAAGGAGGCTGAGCCCCGACCCCCACCCGGTACATCCCCATCCCTCCAATCCTTCTGATCCCGGGACTCCTTCCCGGCTGCTCACGTTCAAGCCCGGTCAGCTGCAGCCTCCCTTCACAGACCAGGAAACACATCTGCTGGGAGGGGAGCATGGACTGAAGAGAAGAGAGGTAGAAAAGAGAAGAGAGGGAAGCAGGGATGAGAGAAAGAGGGATGGGTAAGGATGCTGAAAGAAGGGGTGGGAATATTCTGTAAGGAGCTCCTGCTGTGCCTCTATCAGGCTCCTTTGCTCCGCACCTGCTGCTGCTGCTGCTGCGGCTGCGGCGGCTGCTGTGGCTGCAGACCCAGTAGTCGGGCACAGAAACACGTGTGTGCATGTATGTGTGTATTGAGTGTCCTTTGCAGGACCATTTTAGAGGAGAGACGGTTTGTGAGAAAAGACAAGTCCCGTCCCAAGAATAGGAGGAAAAAGAGGAGAAAGGGAAGGAGGGCAAAAGAGGAGAATGGAGAGGAGGGGGAGGTGGACGAGGAGGGAAAGGAAGAGTAGGACAAGGGGGAGGAGGAGGAGGAAGAGAAGAAGGAAAAGCAGCAGGAGAGCATCACGCTTTTTTAGCCTGTGTGTGGTTCCTGGGTCTAAAGCTTACACCCAACCCCCCACACCCCCACCCCACCCCACCTCCGACGCAACTTAGTCATCTCCCTATATTCCTGAGCCAACTGCAAAAATCTATCTGGAGAGAGAGGCTAATGAATTTAAGCAAAGAGGGGTGTGTGTGTGTGTGTGTGTGTGTGTGTGTGTGTGTGTGTGTGTGTGTGTGTGTGTGTGTGTGTGTGTGTGTGTGTGTGTGTGTGTGCGTGCGCGCGCGCGCCAGAGCGCTAGCTTATGGCCTATTGAAAAACTCCACCAGGGAGGGAAACTTTGCGGACCTCCGAGTAATGAAAAATGAGCGAGGTGAGTGAGAGGGAATTAAGTAAGGAAGGTGTATTGTACACACTTATATTGTATGTGAATGGATGCTAAAGGACTGACTGTTCTATAGTAATAGGCTTGAATGTATAAGGAAAAATGACAGTGCAGATTAAGACCATATTGGACTGGGAACTGGGGTGGGGGAGAAGTTCTCCAGTTCTCTGTAACTCAATAGAAGGCATAGAGTGATAACCTTGTGGGCAGATATGGGCGATTATATGACTGCAAAATCCCAAGAAATGGAGTATTTTGTGTACCAAGGGGTCAAATCTGGGTTTCCTTGGATTATGGAGGTGACTAGTTCAATTTTTAATAAATGGTTAAGACAAAAATGCAAATTTAGGAATGTCATTTTATTTAAAAGAGAAAACATGTCTAAAACATCAAGGATGCATGTTAAGTTCAGTATAATTACCATAGTACTTCCAAGGGATAGAAAGTCCAGGACCTTGAGGTAAAATTTGCTTGAGTTTTCTGCCAATGTAACTGCTTACCCTTTCCTCTTTAACATCCCTCTTTGTACCTCATTATGAAACTGGGCTGGAATTCTGAATGTTTTAGGTTTTTGTGTGTGAACAGAGAGTGAGATATAGTAAACCCAGGAAAGGAGACTTTATAAGAAAAGTTGTTTGTTTTGTTTTTATCCTTTTTTTGTCCATCTCATCTTTCACTTCCTGAAACTCATGTTTTCCTAATACTAAATTGAAATTTTCATCAGCACTTCCTATTTCCTAAAGGAATCAGGTGAAGGCTGATATTATAAGGCTGTTGTGATTATGATGCTGTTCTCACTTAATACCCTAAACAGGGCATGTTGCTGTATTTCTTCAGAAAGGGAGAAAAGACTGCAGTGTTCATCCACATACTAAATGGCCATCCCTTTTCCTCTCCTTAATTATGATGTCCCTTTGTCATTTAAAAGCTTCCTGAGAAACATTTGAGTTGCCCCATGGTAACTTCCCCTTGGTATCTGAACCTGCCTTTTTTCTTCCTGAAAAACAACAATAACAACAGCAGCAGCAGCAGCAACAGCAGCAGCAGCAGCAACAGCAACAAAAAGCAACACCACAATAAAGCAATATTTAGAAAAAGCAGGCATAGAGTCCTGGTGTTAGTCATCTGATTATTAAAATGTTTGAAAATGTCGCCTTCAAGGGAATGACCAAAAGTGTCTAGGTTTCAAGAGGGGACCATTTACAAAAGGTTATCTTAGAAGTGGATAGGGAAACAGCTGATTTTCCTGTTCCAGGAGAAAGTGCTATATCACAATTTACCAAAGTAAGCATCCAAATAAATAGAATCTAGTTGTTCTTGATTTTAAATTATTTTAACTCTTCAAGAAGCAAACACTTTCTTTTTAATTAACCCTGTCACCAAATTAAAGGATAACCATAAAAATCCACAGAAATAAATCACACTAAAGGTTTTGGGTGAATGGCTTTTGCAATTTCTTCTTCATTTAACAAAAATAGGGAATAACATTTATCTTTGTAGTTGTTATTTACATAATGGTGGCACTCTTGAAAATTCTGTCTCTATATCTAAATGTCATGCTGGCAAATTTGTCAATGTGAAGTTTCAGTATGACATAATTATTATCACTGGAGCTGGACCTGGAAATCAGGAAACCTAAATTTGAGTTCTATCTCTAACACATACAGGTTATAAGTGTGACCATGGTTAAGATACTTGCTTGATCTTTTTCATCCTGTTTGTCTTCATCTGTCAAAAGGGAACACTAATAAGCATAGTATCTCCTACATAAGGTTTTTTTTTTGGGGGGGGGTGGCAGGGCAATGAGGGTTAAGTGACTTGCCCAGGGTCACACAGCTAGTAAGTGTCAAGTGTCTAAGTTTGGATTTGAACTCAGGTCCTCCTGAATCCAGGGCTGGTGCTTTATCCACTGCACCACCTACCTGTCCCCATAAGGTTGTTTTAAGGAAAGTGCTTTGTGAAACTTAATGTGTGATATAAATGTTAATTATTGGAATTTAATTCCTTCTTCTGTAATAGGAAGGATTGGACTAGATACTCTCTATGGTCCCTTTATTCTTTAGAACCTATCATTCGCAAATATGCAAAAGACCTGCAATTTTCCCTGGGTGGAGAATTCATGGTGTGGGTGGTTCATTTGCAACTCTTCAATTACTTTATAATAACTTATTGGGTTGGATCAAATAGTTAATATCAGGGATGAGATTCAAACCCAGGTTTCCCTGACTAGATCTATTACATCTACCTGATGCTACAAAAATAGGTGACTACAAAGCCTATGATGCTGTGTGTATGTGTGAGTAGTAGTAGTAGTAGTAGTAGTAGTAGTAGTAGTAGTAGTAGTAGTAGTGTAGTAGTAGTAGGCAAGGCATATGATTTCACTCATGTGGGGGAATTTCTTTGTGAAAACTATTTTTCTCTTACTCATACTGATTGGCAACTACTTTTATAAAATGTGCAGAGAATTGATTGTATCCCAGAAATGTTAAGTAACTATCAAGTTATACTCCTAGTATGAATCAAAATCTTTACTGAAAACCAAGTCTTCTTGGCTACAACTTTCTCATAATTAGGATGAGGCTATTTTTTAAGTCATTGTTATTCATCAGTTCATGTTTTTATTTTTACTTATGAAGGTCATATATGTATAGTTCATCCTTTTCTATTCCCATATAAGACTTATCAACCTTTTAAAATGATGATTATAATTAATACTTAAGCTACTCAAAATGTCTGATAGAAAAAAATGTCTTGATTGCATATGATGGCTTAAAATATAGTTTTAAGCAAGAAAAGGTCATGTAGAAAAGGTTTAGTCTGTGAGGACATTTTCCCACATATTGAGAAACCTCATTCTTTTCCATCTGACTTTTTAAATCAAAGAATATATCTAAAAATCCCCATTGGGTTTTCAATTTTTTACAGACAAAAGACTCCAAGTGAGTATCCATTTAATGGTAAATATCAGTGGAAGATAAGTTCTTCCTGCATTCCCCCAAATATGACAGTGCCTATAAAAGTGCTGTATGTATGAATGTACACAGAGACATATGCATGCCTATATATATATATATATATATATATATACACATACACACATTTCTACATCAATAGATTTCTATAGATTTTTCTGAAATATGTTAATGTACAGGTCACACACACCCCACTTAAAAATTTTCCCAAAATTGATATATATGAGTATGTACATATGTATATATACTCCATACATGATATATACAAATATATAATTGTATTTATTTAAGGTGAATTTGATTACTTTTTTGATGTGGTAGAATTTCAAAAATGCTATATCTTCATGTATTAGTTGACAGTGACATTTTAGTTTTAAGTTGTTCTACTCCTTAACCTCTCTAATAGTTAATGATTCAGGAGCAAACATTTTAACAGCTCTAAGAGAGATTATAGAATTCTCATATAAAGGAACTCTTAAAACTTAAGGTAAATTATGTTGTAAAAGGAGAGATCTTTAGAAATAAAATAATCACTCTCCAATTATTTTTCTATGTAAGCTCAGATTTTTTGTATCTGGGATTTTATTACAACAAGATATGATTGTATTCCTATAATTTCCAATCACTTTGATGTTCAAGGCAAGCTAAATATTGGGTAATATAAATAAAGCATGTGCTTGATCTAGATACTTCAAATCAATATAGGGATCAATTTTATACTTTAATAAAACATTCATCCAATATTAAAATCAGCTGATTCATGTTTACTTTGAAGTCTGCTCTTTACTTTAAGTTGGGTTTTTATAGTCTGGCCATCTTCTTTACCTTCCTTTAACAGTTTTAGATTTGTAGACATGACATGAAATGAGGTAATATTTGGGATGCTATGCAGAACAAATACCTCCTCCACAATTTTAAAGAGCCATAATTTTTTTTATCATCTTGTGAAATTTTATTTTTTTAATTCAACAAACTCAGTATTACAGCTTCATATATAATAATCTTATTTTTGCTTGTGTATTTGAATGCTTTCTTTTTTGTGGATTACTACTACGTTTAGAAAAATGGAAAATAAAAGACAAAGAGGTGAAGTCCCATATAACTAGTTATGCATATGACACTATAGAAATGTTAGCTGTTATTAGTTTATATATGTATATACACACACATACACAATACATACACACATACATTGAACATCTCAGTAGTTTTACTAAATAGGGTTTTTGTGCATCTGGAAATTTTTTGGGATAATTACTAAGCTTAGAATTACATAAAAGAAAAATAAGGCTGACCCTAATAATATGAAATTGAATAGGAATAAACGTAAAATCTTACTCTTGGGTTCAAGAAAACAACTTCACGAATACTCATTGGGGGAAGGCATGATTAGACAGACAGTATTTTGTCTGAAAAAGACCTGGTGGTTCTAGTGGACTATAAGCTCAATATGAGTCAAATGTGATTAGCAGTCATGAAACCAAGTGTGATTTCAGCTGCCTGCCCTAAGAGAGGTATGGCTTCCAAGAGTGAGGAGGGACCACTGCAGGCTCCTGTGGTGAGACCACAGCTGGAGGCCTGTGTTCAGTTCTGTGGCCACAACTGAGGAAGAACCAGGATATGTTGGAACGTGTCCTTAGGAGGGCAAATGGAATAATGTCAAAGTGCCTCTAGTCATGCAATGAGGACTGGCTGAAGGGGGCATTTTTAGCCTAGAGAAGACTTGGGGGGGGGCATGATAACTGTCTTCAAGTATCTGAAAGGCTGGCACATGGAAGAGGAATTACCAATCTTCTTGATGGCCCCAGAGGGCATAAACAGGAGCAATGGGTGGGGGTTGCAAAGAGGTACCTTTAGAAGAGCCATAATTTTTTAAGGGTGAGTATTCATTCATCTTGGAGATCACAATGTCTCAAACCATTCCTTTCTTTAATAAGTAGGAAATGATATGTTATCTCATTGGATCCTTACAACAACCTAAGAAAATAGGTGTTATCATTATATCCATTTTAAGATTGAGGAAACTGTTATAAATAGAGGTTAAGTGGCTTGCCTATGTTCACACACCTAGTTATTATCCAAGGTAGGATTTGAACTCAGGTTTTCCTGAGTGAACCACCTAGCTCTTTGCCTTCATAGGTAGTTTCATGAATAACTCTAGAAATGAATGAATGAATGAATGAATGAATGAATGAATGAATGAATGAATGAATGAATGAATGAAAGGAATTAAAGGAATAAAGATAGATAAAGAGGAGATGAAAAGTATGCCTGTTTGCTGATATGATAGTTTACTTAGAAAATAAAAAGAAATCAGCAAAGATAGTGAGACAATTAATAGCTTCAAGAGAGTTGAAATCTACAAAATAAATCTTCAAAAATAACATTTCTATAAAATAATTACAAAATACAAGATACAATAATCAAAAGGGAAATCGTATATCAAGCAATAAAAATACAAAAAATATTGTTATCAACTGCACAACACACACAAAAGACTTGTATGTATTTAATTACAAAGTGTTTCTTAAAGAAATAAAGAGCAACTCAAACAACTGGATAAATATGCCATGCTTGTGCATAAGCTATATCAATATAATAAAAATTAAAATATTTCCAATTTAATTTACACTTCTAATGCCACAACAATCAAGTTAAAAGGGAGATATTTAAGAGCTTGATAATATAATAACAAAATTAATTTGGAAAAAAACAAAAGGAAAATAATGAAAAGATGTTAGGAATGGCACTTTCAGACCTCAAACTATATTATAAATCTGTGGTCATCAAATCCTCTGTTACTGGTTAAAGAATAGAGAGTTAGATCAATGGATTAGACTAGGAAAAGGAGAATCAGAAATAATGCCTCAATGTTTCATAACATGGAAAACTAAGTAAAGAATTTTGATGAAAAAAAATCGTGGGAAAACTGCAAGGCAGAAAGTGTTCATAACCATATAAGAAAATGCTCTATATTACTAATAATAGAAAAAAATGACAAACAAAACAACTCTAAGGTTTTACTTCACAGCCTCAAAATTGACAAAGATGAAAAATGTTGCAATGCTTAGAGTTCGAGGAGTTGTGGAATGATAGGCATACTATCATTGGCAGAACTACAAAATTGTACAACTGTTTTGAAAAGCAATTTGAAATTTTGAAAATAAGATGCTAAAATGCACATGTCCTTTGAACGAGAGCCTCAATTACTGAGCTTTTTCTGCAAGGGAAGCCATTGATTAGAAAATAGTCTTCATATACTCTAAAATATTTACAAAATCCACAAAAGCACGTTGTGTGATATCTAAAAATTAGTAACAAAGTATGTGCCCGTTGATTAGGGAATGGTCGAACAATTTGTGGTACATGAATGGAATGGGATATTACTGTGATGAGAAAGATCTATTTAAGCTGATAGGGAGTGAATTAAGCAGAGCCAAAAATATAATATTCACATTAACTACAAAAATATAAATGGAAAAAATAAGATACTAGAAAAGTAAATGTAACAAAATTATAAAGCTCAAGTGGGACTCCAATGACAAGTAATGAAAAACTACCTCCAACTTAACCCTTTGTGGAGATAGCAAGTTCACAGTCATCACACATTATATATGTTTTGTTTGTTTGTTTGTTTTTTATTTCAATGCACCCCTCAGTTGTTCTGACATTTTTTCCCTACCTAAAAACTACTATTCATTATACTGGATGACTCTTTGGGAAGGAGAGTAGGCAAGGTGGATGGGATACTCTGGTATTGTAAGAAAAAGAAAATATCAATAAAATATTTAAAAAGAATATTAGGGAAATATTTAAGAGAGAAGATAGATATATTTCTAACCTTGGTCCCCTTCCTGACTCCAGGCCCAACACTCTATCCACTATGCCACCTAGCTACCTTCTATTTGGGTAGTGATTTATTTAAATCCATTGTAATCTTGTGATGTTGCTTCTTTTAGGAACCCAAACCAGATGACTATAAATTTAAAGCAATGGAATTTAATTAAGCAGAATAATGGACAGCTTCAATTAAATTAAATATCTGTACTTCTACTAACTCCAAAATGACTGTCATCAAACTTATGTCTTCTAAAGAGCACTTACTCTACTATTAAAACCCTTCTCTCCAAAACAATAAGAAAAGGATACAAAAGTAACTCATCACAGGCATTAGTAATGTCTCTGAAAACTACTGAACTGTCAATTGCTTTTGGTGGACACACATAGAATGCCAAGGCTTAGTCCTCATTCATGATTACCTCCACAAAGGTCCTTACCACAGCTAGCTTTGATGGACTCAGTGTTTCTTTTCCTCAACTCTCTTTCCTTCTGATCCTATTCCCAGTCTTTGGTTACTCACCTCTTCACCGCTTTTGCCTCTAATTATCCAGGAGAATATGCTCCTGTAGCTATTCTTTAACAAAAGGCAAAAACAAAAAACAAAACTTCTTTGTTTCAGAGCCCCTTTAAATCAATGTCTAGGTGATATATCCACATGAATGAACTTTATACAGGGTGGATCATATGTCATGATGTGTTAATAACATTAAACAAATTTCTTTATTTTTTTGCCATTTTTGAGATATTATTTTTGACACAATGTAAATTCATTTCCTATATATACTGGCTATCAAACTATGGTATTAAAAATTAAAAACAAAAAAAGGAGTAATTAAATATCGAAACACTTTTGTCACTTTTGACCCACTCTGTATGACCTTCTGAAGAATGCAGTTTGAATGAAGCTTATTCAAGTCCTCTGTGTCCTCTCTTTGGTTTAAAAAATGGGGAACTTGAAAATATCTTATGTACCATAGTATCCATATTATAATTAATAAGCATTCATTAAAAGGCATATAAAACTTCTGGATTATTTGCCCCCCAAAATATAGTGAATTAGTCACTTTTTAAAGACTCACTTCATTCTTTAGCCTACCAAAATAATGGAGGAATTACATGGCAGATGTCAAGTAATTATAGCTGAATCCATAGGACAAAGAAGAGAGAATCCCCAAAGGGGAAAAGAAAACATGAATTAACATCAGAGTCTCATGATCCTTTAAGTGGTCACTAAGCACTCCTTCCCCATGAACTTCTGAAGTCAGACTGCTGGGATACAACCAGTCACCTGTGGTCCATTGAACAAATTCCTGCTGGAGAAACCGATGACACCTACCTTCACCTTATTACCCCAATAAGTGAAAGACACTGACAGCCTGGACATTTAGTGGTGATGATGAATATATGCTAACTTCTGATAAGGTTACATACCTAAGTTATGGGAACCTAAGACAAACAACGCTCTAAAATACCCATTTATCACTGTCCCCACTACATAATAGAGAATTACGTTTATTCATAACAACCACAAGGAAAGGTTGAAGAACAAATCGAAGAAGAAATAGAGCAAGGGTTTAGAATGCAAGACTATAGGGTGGTAGAGCCAAGATACTGGAGGAAAGACATTAGACATACAGAGCTCCTGATACAATTATCCCCAAAACAGCAATAAAACAACTCCTGGAGCAGCAAAACCCACAAAAAGACCAGCTGAGATTATTTTCTAGCCAAAGACAGTTTAGTAGGCGCCGTCCTAGGCTGGAAGAAGAACCCAACCCTGCAATCACACCAACAGTCCCCAGGCAGACTACACCAGAGAAAATTACCTGTGAGCTTCCAAGTCAGCTGCAAAACCTGCATCTTCTGGAATTAAGCTTATGGTTGAGTGAGAGGGCAAAACAGCTGGCCGGGGGTTAGGGGGGAGGGATACATGGATGTCTGCAGGACCTAAGGAGGATATTGGCTATCCCACCCCAGAGGGGATCCAGGAAGAACTCTTGAGGGTGGGAGGCACAGGTGGTGGAGGGGCGTAGGCTCGTCAGAGCTAAGAAACACACCACACAAGGTTTTGCTGGTTGGTTAATCAGCAAGTTGGCTTGAGGTTATCTTCAGATCAGAGAACAGGCCAGGCAAGAGAAAAACCTTCCCTCCTTCAAACCAAAACACTTGGGACCCTCTAAACCTTGGGACAGTATAGCTTTGAAGTAGGACCTCACTGTAAGAGGGAGTTCAAAGTCAAGTAAAAGATGGCAAGATGAGCAAGCAAAGAAGGTTGAAAATAGAAAGTTTCTTCAGCAACAAAGAAGATCAAGGTGCAACCTCAGAAGAGGATAACAACCTCAGGGCCCCTATATCCAAAGCTTCCAAGAAAAGTATGAATTGTTCTCAGGCCATGGAAGCACTGAAAAGGAATTTTGAAGAGAATATAGGAGATATAGAAGGAAGATTTAGAGAGGTGGAGGAAGGAATGGAAAGAGAAATGAGAGTGATGCAGGAAGTTCATGAAAAAAAGACAACAGCTTGAAAAGCCAAATGGAAAAGGAAATACAAAAGCACTATGAAGAAAATAATTGCCTAACAATTAGGAATGAACAAATGGAAGCTAGTGACTTTATGAGAAACCAAGACACAGTAAAGCAAATATAAATGAATAAAAAAATAGAGGGCAATATGAAATATCTCCTTAGAAAAACAGCTGATCTGGAATAGATCCAGGAGAGAGAATTTGAAAATCATTCAACTACCTCAAAACCATGACCAAAATAAGAGTTTAGACATCATCTTGAAAGAAATTGTCAGGGAAAATGGTACTAATATTTTAGAAGCAGAAGGTAAAATAGAAATTGAAAGAATCCACCAATCACATCCTGAAAGAGATCCCAAAAGAAAAAACCTTCAGGAATTTTATAGCTAATTTCCAGAGATCCCAGGTCATGGAGAAAATATTGCAAGCATCTAGAAAAAAGGAGTTCAAATATTATGGAGCAACAATAAGTATAAAACAAGATCTAGCAGCATCTACATTAAGGGACTGGATGGCATGGAATATGATATTGCAGAGGGCAAAGGAACTGGGACCACAGCCAAGAAAGATGTGCCCAGCAAAACTGAATATAATATTTCTGATAAAAAAATGGGACTTTAATGAAAAAGAGGACTTTCAGGCATTTGTGATGAAAAGACCTGAACTGAATAGAAAATTTGACTTTCAAATACAAGACCCTAGAGAAGCATAAAAAGGCAAACAGGAAAAAGAAATCATAAGGGATTTTAAAAGATAAAACTGTTTACATTCCTACATGAGAAGATAACACTTCTAACTTATAAGAACTTTCTCAATATTAGGGCAGCTTAAAGGAATACACTTACAGGACACAGGTCTGAACTGAATATTAAGGGATGATATCTGTAAAGCATTTATATTTTTGTTTATCCTTGTTTTTTGTGGGGCAGGCAGGTTGGAGTGGCTTATGTCTGGGGCTGGATTTGGGTTCAGGACCTCCTGGGTCCAGGGTTGGTGTTTTGTCCACTGTGTCATCTAGCTAATCCATATTGACATCTTTGAAATAAAGTTAAAAAGTAAGAGGAATTCACTGGAAGAAAGACAAAGGGAGAGGCAGATTGGGAGAAAGTAGTTCACATAAAAGATATAAGAAAAAGCTTGTGGA
Source organism: Dromiciops gliroides (assembly GCF_019393635.1). Taxonomy (NCBI): domain Eukaryota; kingdom Metazoa; phylum Chordata; class Mammalia; order Microbiotheria; family Microbiotheriidae; genus Dromiciops; species Dromiciops gliroides. The sequence goes on along the minus strand of NC_057861.1, from coordinate 203,051,153 downwards.
GGGGAGAGAAAAAGGGTACATGAGTTGGGGAGTAATCATCAGAATTGGCTCAAAGAGGAAATAACATACATACTCAAGTGGGTATAGTAATATATTTTGCCCTGAAGGAAAGTGGAAGGGGAAAAAGATAATGGGGGGTATGGGGGTGGAGGGGAAGGAAGGACAGATTGGGGGAGGGAGCAATAAAATGTAAAACTTTCAAGAAAGGTGAAGATCTTCTGCTTAACTGCACATGTATGACTTATATTGAACTGTTTGATTTCATAAGGATGGTTGAGGAGGGAGGGAGGAAGAAAATTTAGAACACAAAATTAGCTCAAAGACCTTAATCTCATCGGAATGGGTTCAAGCAGGGAATAACATACGCATGCAGGTGGGAGGAGCAATCTATCTAACCCTACAGGAAAGTAGGAGGGGAAGAGGATAAGAAGGGAAGGGTGAAAGAAGGGAGGGGAGAGCAGGGGAGAGGTAGTCAGAAGTAAAACACTTTTGAGGAATAATAGGTTAAAAGAAGATAGAAAATAGAGTAAATATCATGGGAAGGGAATAGGATGGAGGGAAATAGTGTGATGAAATAATGGGATTTTAGCAGATACTCAAAGACCCACCTGTAGATTAATCTATACTGATTGAATCAAATGAGAGTGATTGACTGCTGATTAAGCCTACTTCAAGTTAATTGGATTGTATCAAGTTAATTGGATTGTAATCACACCTGGCTATCCCTTAAGAAGGTATTGTTCTCAGAAACTAGACAGTGAACTCAACTTGAGAACACCTTCAAAGACAATGGATTTGGATGACGGCCAACCAATCACCTTGAAGCAGGGTGTAAGGACCGCCTCTGTTCCAGATGTATAAAAAATCTTCCACAAACAGCTTGCGGAAAAGTTGGTCCTGATTAAAGCAGGCTCGTGGAGGAGGACTTCAGGAAGAACCCAACCAGGTTGGAACTCTAGGCTAGACTGGAGCTGAAGCTTCTGATTTAAGGTGACCACAGTTTAGATTTTAAACATTACAGTTGTTATGATGTTTGATTATAATTGCAAAATGTATGGTACATACTTTGCTGGGCTATTCTGAAAAAATTATTTGTGAAGTTTAAGGTACAAGTGACTTCTACCACATATTTAAAGAACAATTAATTCCAATACCATAGAAATTTTGGAAAAACAGGTGAAGAAGTAGTTCTACCAAATTCCTTTTATGACACAAACATGGTGTTGATACCTAAACCATGCAGAGCCAAAGTAGAGAAAGAAAATTACAGAGCAATTTGCCTAATGAATATCGATGCAAAAATTTTAAATAAAATATTAGCAAGGAGATTACAGCAAGTGATCAACAGGATAATATACTGTGACCAGGTGGGATTTATAACAGGACTGCGAGGCTGGTTCAACATTAGAAAAACTTAATATAATCAACTACATCAATAAAAAAATTAACCAAAATCACATGATTATCTCAAGAGATGCAGAGAAGGCTTTTGACAAAATACAACACTCATTCATATTAAAAACACTAGAGAACATAGGAATAGATGGAGCTTTGTTTAAAATAATAAGCAGTATCTACCTAAAACCATCAGCAAACATTATATGTAACAGGGATATGTTAGAGGCATTCCCAATAAGATCAGGGGTGAAACAGGGATGTCCATTATCACCTCTATTATTTAATATTGTACTACACAGGTTAGCTATAGCAATAAGAGAAGAAAAAGGAATTATAGGAATTGGAATAGGCAAGGAGGAAACAAAACTATCACTATTTGCAGATGATATGATGGCATACTTAGAGAATCCTAAAGAATCAACTAAAATACTGATTGAAACAATTAACAATTTTATCAAAGTTAGAGAATATAAAATAAACCCATATAAATCATAAGCATTTCTATACATGACAACAAACCTCAGCAGCAAGAGATAGAAAGAGAAATTCCATTTAAAGTAATGGTAGACAATACAAAATACTTGGGAGTTCACCTGCCAAGACAAACCCAGGAACTCTATGACCACAATTATAAAACACTTTTCACACAAATAAAATCAGATCTATGTAATTGGAAAAATATCAATTGCTCATGGATAGGTCAATCTAATATAATAAAAATGACAATTCTATGTAAATTAAATTACCTATTTAGTGCCATGCCAATCAGACTACCAAAAATTATATTATAAAGATAAAAAAATAATAACAAAATTCATCTGGAAAAACAAAAAGTGAAGAATATCAGTGGAACCAATGAAAAAAATGCACTGGAAGGTTGGCTAGCCATACCAAATTTGAAGCTATACGATAAAGTGGCAGTCATCAAAACTATGTGGTACTGGCTAAGAAATAGAGTGGTGGATCAATGGAATAGGTTAGGCACAGGAGACACAGTAGTACATGAATATAGTAGTCTACTGTTTGATAAAACCAAAGACTCCAGCTTCTGGGATAGGAACTCAGTATTTGACAAAAACTGCTTGGAAACTTGGAAGATAGTGTGGCAGAAATTAGGCATAGACCAAGATCTTACACCTTATATCAAAATAAGGTCAAAATAGGTTCAAGATTTTGACATAAACGGTGATACCATAGATAAATTAGGAGAGGAAGAAATAGTTTAGCTCTCAGATCTATGAAGAGGAAAACCATTTATGTCCAAACAAGAGATAGAGCATATTTTGAAATGCAAGATGGAAGACTTTGATTACATTAAATTAAAATGTTTTTGTACCAACAGAAGCAATGCAGCCAAAACTAGAAGGGAGGCAGAAAACTGTGAAACAATTTTTACAGCCAGCATTTCTGATAAAGGTCTCATTTCTAAAATATATTGGGAACTAATTAAATTCATAAGAATCCAAGTCATTCCCCAATTGAGAAATGGTCAAAGGATACGAACAGGCAGTTTTCTGATGAAGAAATCAAAGATATCTATTCCCATATGAAAATATGTTCTGATGAAGTCAAAGCTTTCTATTGCCATATGAAAAAATACTTCAAATCACTACTGAAAAGAGAAATGCAAATTAAAACAACTCTGAGGTACCACCTCACCCCTATCAGATTGGCTAATATGACAAAAAAAGGAAAATAATAAGTGTTGGAGGAGCTGTGTAAAAATTGCAACACTAATGCATTGTTGGTGGAGCTGTGAATTGATTCAGTAATTCTGGAGAGCAATTTGGAACTATGCCCAAAAGGTTATCGCACTATTCATAACCTTTGAACCAGTGGTACCACTGCTAGGTCTGTATCCCAAAGAGACCACAGAAAAGGGAAAAGGACCCACATGTACAAAAATATTTATAGCAACTCTTTGTGGTGGCAAAGAATTGGAAATCAAGGGGATGCCCATAAATAGGGGAATGGCTAAATCGTGGTATTTGAATGTAATGGAATGCTATTGTGCTGTAAGGAACAATGAGCACAGGGCAGGTAGGTGGCACAATGGATAGAGCACCAGCCCTGGATTCAGGCAGACCTGAGTTCAAATCTGGCCTCAGACACTTGACACTTAAGAGCTGTGTGACCTTGGACAAGTCACTTAACCCTAATTGCATCACCAAAAAACAAAACACAAACAAAAACAGAAAGAAATGATAAGCAATAGGAGTTCAGAGAAAACTGGAAGGACTTAGATGAACTGATGCTGACTGAGAGGAGCAGAAACAGGAGAACATTGTACACAGCAACAGCAACATTGTGTGATGAACAGTGGGGATAGATTTGACTCTTCTCAGCAATGCAACAATCCAAAACATTTTCAAACAACTCATGATAGAAAATGCTCTCAACATTCAGGAAAAGGAATGGGAATTATGAATGCAGATTGAACCATACTGTTTCTACTTTTGCACTGTTTTTTTTTATTATTTTTTGAGATTCCTCCTTTGTGCTCTGATTCTTCTTTCACATGATGACTAATGTAAAACTATGCTTAATGTGAGTGTACATATAAAACTTATATCAGACTACTTTCCATCTTGGGGAGGAGGGGGGGAAGGGATGGTGGGAGAAAAAAAAATTGTACACAGTAACAGCAACATTGTGTGAGGAACAATGGGGATAGACTTGGCTCTGTGCCACCTCGCTGCCCTCTATCATGTATGTATTCCAAAAATTTCATAAAAAGTGGAAAGCACCCACATATACAAAAATATTTATAGCTACTCTTTTTGTGTGGGCAAAGAATTAGATATTGATGGGATGCCCATCAATTGGGGAATGGCTTAAGAAATTGTGTCATATGAATGCAATGCATTTTGATAAAACCTGGAAAGACTTCCATGAACTGATGCTTTGTGAAATGAGCAGAACCAGGAGAATATTGTATACAATATCAACAATATTGTTTGATGATCAACTCCGATAGACAACTCTTCTTAGCATTAAAATGATCCAAGATAATTCCAAAGGACTAATGATGGAAAATGCTCTCCACATCCAGGGGAAAAAAAAAAAAAAAGAACTGTAGAATCTAAATGCAGATTGAGCCAAACTGTTTCTACTTTTTTCCTTTTTTGAGATTTTGAGGTTTTCCCTTTTGTTCTGATTCTTCTTTTACAACATGTCTAATGCAAAAATAGGTTTAATATGATTGTGTATATATATATATATATGTACATGTATATATGTATGTATATGTGTGTATATATATGTGTATATATATATATATTTGTGTGCATGTAACCTATATTGCTATATTGGATTACTTGCTGTCTTGGGGTAGGGAGGGGAAGGAGAAAGAAAAATTTGGAACTAGAAATCTTATAAAAACAAGTGTTGAAAACTATCTCTACATGTAATTAGAAAATAATAAAATAATTTTATGATAAAAATTTAAAAAGAACCGGATTAAGGAATTTTCACAGATGAAACTATGATGTGAATTCCTATTTATAAATGAAACCAGCTATTAGTTTTATTGATTAATTCTATAGTTTTCTTACTTTCAATTCTATTGTGTGTGTGTGTGTGTGTGTGTGTGTGTGTGTGTGTGTGTGTGTGTGGCAATTGGGTTAAGTGACTTGCCAAGGGTCACACAGCTAGTAAGTGTTAAGTGTCTGAGGCCAGATTTGAACTCAGGTCCTCCTGAATACAGGGCCAGTGCTTTATCCACTGCACCACCTAGCTTCCCCTTCTTTCAGTTCTATTAATCTCTCCATTGATTTTCAGGATTTCTTCTACCTCTCTCATTTGATTTAAAAAATCCTTTTTGAGCTGTTCCAAACAGGCTTTTTGGTCTTGAGATCAATTCATCTTTCCCCTTGAGGCTTCACATGTAGGCATTTTGAGAGTATTGTCCCCATCTGAATTTGTGTTTTGGTTTTTCCTGTTGACACAGAAGCTATCAATGATGAGGATCCTTTTCTGTTTCTTACTCATATTGTGGCCTGTACATTTTTTAAAAATCTATAAAGATGAGGTCTATTCCTTGGGCACAGGGGCAACTGCTGCAAGCTTCTTGTGCTGGGAGATAGGGGCTGTGTCACTGGAGTTCTGCTCTGAGGTCTCTGTGGCTTGTGGATTCCTCACAGCCTTAGACCTGCTCCCTGAGCTGGGATGGCTTGGTGTAGTTGTGCCTGTCCTGTGGGTGGTTCGCTAGCTGGCAGTTTGCCCTCTCAGCTAGTACAGGCAGGTCTCACAACTGGCCTGCTGTGCCACCAAGATACTGATGCAGGACCAAAGGACCTCAGTTGCTGGGCTCAGTTGTGTGGCCAAGAGCCTCTTGTTGACTTGCCTTGACCCACTCCAAGCTGTACTCCCCTCTTGCCCAAATGACACCAACCTTTCCTGTAGTCTTCTATATTATCTCCAGTTGGAAGAATGTGTCTCTCTGTCTTTTTGTAGGTTCTGTCATTTTAGAATCATTCAGATGCTTGATTTAATATTTTTTGAGATAAACTCAGGAGAGCTCAGGCAACCAAACTAGGGATAGAAGAAATTTAAAAATATACAATAGATAATTTTGATTATATGAAATTTAAAAGCTTTTGCATGACCAATCTCAATGCAACAGCATAAGGGAAATGGTTTAAAGTGAAATAGACAAATATTATATAATTGCATACATATATGTACACATATATACCTGCATATATGTGTACATGCATACCATTCCCCATATATATGTTTGTCTATGACTATGGAAATGTTTACAAATATGTATACATATATATATATATATATATATGTGTGTGTGTGTGTTTTATATATATATATGATTTATCTCAAGTATTGGGTTTTAGGTTTATACATATATACACATATAAAATACACACACATATATATATATAAATACAAAACTAAAATCTAATAAATCATACATATATATCAAGAAAAAAGATATATCAAGAAAACTAAAATCCAATACTTGAGATAAATCATCAAAGGATACGAGCAAACCGTTCTCAAAAGAAAATTTTCAAAATATTAACAACTCTTTGAAATAATATTTCAAATAAGTTCTCTAATATTTTGGCAACTGTAGAAATTTTATATTTCCTATTAAAGTATGCCTACGTATATCAAGTGAAGTGGTCTATTACTACCATGATGTTTATTATATACTTCCCATTTTATTTCCTTCCAGAGGTAAAATCTCTTTATAAAACATCCAAAGGCTCACAATTCTTTAATGCTCTAATTCCAAGCAGCATAGGTCAGAAACACTTTCTTTTGAATAATTTGAATATAGGCCTCATTTTTCTCACAGAAATTTGCTACCATTTTCATCCAGAAGAATCTGTTTCTTTAATAACAATTCTATAGAGTTATGGTGATCTCTGCCTCACATGATCATTTGCTGCTTTTATTCTCTTAGTACTTTGTGTTCATTCACTTTGGTTCTGGTAGGATACAACATTACATAGCTTCAAATTATCTCATTCTCCCCAAATAGGACACCTTTTAGGTTGTTAGCCATGAGTACCCAAAGGTCTGTCCCCCATTTTTTGCATTGTCATTTCTCATAAAACTTCATCACCCATTTTCTCCAGCAACCAGTAAATTCAGGGATAACACATAAAGAGATGAGTGGCCCAAAGCTACAAAGTGTCATACCTGATATCATACCTTCAAGTGCAACACTGAGAGAAATTATTATTTCTCTCATATTAATTGCCAGTTCTTAAAACTGCAGAGACCCAAGCTTCCCTCCTCCAACTCCCATCCTGTTTCCTTGTCAAATCTCTGAAATACAGGGCTCATGAAGGATAAGATTAATATTCTCCTAAATCTGGGTATTGCTACTTTACCCAACTACCTCGGGCTTGAATGGGCATGCATTTTTTGTCTGGATTGCCCAAGACTGGGGGTGGTCTGGTGATAGGAATAGTCTCTGTCCAAGAGTGTCATGATGTCATTCAGCCTCTTACTGGAGTGAGCTCACTTCTGTTTGCAAAGTCCATCTCTAATTAATGTCCAATCAGAGTTCATTGCCTCCCTCAGGAACATTCTTATTCCAAAAGGGGCATATAAGCTGTCAGCCTGCAACCATGATTGTATTTGGTCTAAGCTAGAGACAGTCAAATTACCATCCTTTTATTAAAATGCTGGCATTATTAATAAAATTATTTAATTACCCCCAAATTAGGTCTCTTAAACCATTTAAAATGCAACTATACCCACTCTTTTTTTTTAGTGAGGCAATTGGGGTTAAGTGACTTGCCCAGGGTCACACAGCTAGTAAGTGTTGAGTGTCTGAGGCCGGATTTGAATTCAGGTAGTCCTGACTCCAGGGCTAGTGCTGTATCCACTGTGCCACCTAGCCACCCCAATACCCACTCTTGAGTGTACTTTTCTCCATCTCAAATTTCCTTTCCACATTTTATAAGTATAATCATGACTTTGTCACACAGTCCCTATAGGGTAGGGCATCTAAATTCTCATTATTTATTCATTCATGTGTTTATTTCTTTTTTCGGATAGCAATGAAACTGAACTTATAGTTATCTGGTGTTTTAATCAATGATGTCAGGAATATAGCATACAACTTACATCTCTGTTTAAGAGAAAAATTGCTGGATTATTGTGCAACTGAACATAAAATTGAACCCTATATACATAGTATTGATAACCTATTGAAAAGTGCCAAATTTCATTTTGTTGATTGTATCATAAAGTCCATGGACACTGAGTCATTTGATCACAAATGCAATTGACTTCTAGTGGCCATGCTTCTCCTTCAGGCATTCTAAGGTGGCACAAGTGGTTTGATTATATCTAAAAAAGTCATTAATGGTCCCTTTGTGAGTTCATTTGACCAAAACTATTAAGGATTCTTCACAATTCTTATTCTAGCTATCTAGAAATAATGTTATTTCTGAACTTATCTTTTTTTAGGTCCTTCAAGTTTGTTATTTTTAAACATATACTCATAAGTGAGATCATCAAGAGTCTCAGCAATCTGAATAAAGTTTACACAAATTTCTCTTTGTAATGATCAAATACTAATAGTCTTTGGCTCTCAAAAATTATTTGGCCATGGTCTCCTTATTTGTGTAAGTCTTTCATTAATCAAGGGGTATGGCAGGGTTTTGGGAATAATCAGGTGTTGGACCCCATTTTGCTGCATGAAGATTTCTGCCAGTACATGGAAGAGGTTGGATTTGGTCCCAGACAATGCTGACCAGGCAGAGATGTTTCCAGGTCTGGATGCACCAAAACTATTTTCTTGCTGACACTCACAACTTTCTTATGTAACTATAAGCTCATTCTGATAATAACTGGAGTATGGGACTTCCATTTAATACCTTCTGCAGAGATCTAAACCCTACAAAGATATGTGCTGCAAGTATACTTAATAAAATTACTGAAATACAATTATTTTTGGCATACGCCATCCACCTCAGCAGGATATTTTACCTCTTTAATATGTACTGTAACTGTACACAATCCTATGAGCCAGGGTAGAAGACTCAGAAAATGTTTTGGGGGACTAGGATTAAGCTCTTTGGGTCCTTAGACATACCTCAAATTGAATTTATTTTTTGTTTGCTCATTATTTTAGTTTATGACAAACTACTGCTGTTTTCTCTACTTGAGAATACCTATTATGCATTATCCCACCCTACTCACAGTTCTGGCTAAATACAATGCAGCTTCTTTTATACCTTCAGTTGTGATTATTATTGTGGTGAGCTACCTCAACCTCTTAATCAAAGCCTCATTGTCTCATATAAACAATTTTAAATGATAATCTAGTAAACTTTATGCTTGATTTGGGCTGCATTTAAAAGGTAAGCTCCTTGGTTCTTTGTTGCCTCAGGTTTAGGGAATTGCCTTAAGTTCTGAGGGAATTGTTAAGGGCTAAAATTCTAGCTAAACTGTCTAAAATATCTAATGAGTGGTCGCCAATAAATTATAAGCTTTAGGAAGAGTTAGTCTTTTAAGCATTTATTAAGGAGAATAAGAATTTGGTCGAGAGAGAGAGAGGCCTAGATTCCTATCTATTAAAGGGAGAGCACATTTCTAGCTCCACTCTCCACCAGCATCCTCAGGAAAGAGAGTGAGACAGAGCGCTTGTCTCTTCCTTCCTCCTCCAACTAGCCTGCATCACTTCCTGACGCCAAAGAAAAGACTCCTGGTCTTGCCCTCAAAGACCTTCGCTTCATGGGCGGAACTCTTCTACAGTAAGTCTCCAGCAGGTGGCGTCATTCCAATCATTACAGAATCATTTTTGTTTTCTTAGCAAACAATTTATTTTCATATACAAGCTTTCCTGTAGTTATCAACTTGATTTTATCAGTTCTTAGAAATTGAAGAGTTAGTAACTTCATTCATACAGCCACAGGTGCATTAGTAGCACACGGTCATGTGCAATGCCCTAGAGTACTTGAGTCAAATTAATGGGGTTCATGTACTCCACAGATACCACATCCATGATCTCATGTTTCCCTTGAAGTAGCTTTTCTAATTGTGGCATAAAGTTATAAACCTTCTCTACCTCTTCTTTCCAGGTATTTAGGACTTTCCTAAAGGTGTCTTCAGTACTTTTCGAATAGTAGAATACTATGTCATTGAGGCAATGGATTTTTCATATTCACCAATCATTACCAAGAGGAGATCAAAAAATCTTTAATATGTCACATTCTGTATCTGTATCTATAGAATATTCCAGTTATTATCAAAATCTGCATCCTTTTGTAGATAGGAAATTTCCCACTGAAAATGGCCACATTTTCTTAAATTGAACTCCCTATAGTACTTCTAGGTGTCACAATGGACAGAGTGCTGGACCTGAAGTCAGGAAGACTTGAATTAAAATCCAGGCTCAGACACTTATAGTTGTGTGACCTTGGGAAAATCATTCAATCTCTATTTACCTCAGTTTCCTCATCTGTTAAATGGGGAGAGGAAATACATATTTACAAGGGTTATTGTGAGGATCAGATGAGACTTTATTTGTAATATCCTTATCACAGTGGTGTAAGCTAGGTGACACAGTGGATAAAGTACTGGTCCTGAAGTTGGGAGGATCTGAGTTCAAATCTCACCTCAGCAATTTACTAGCTGTGTGACCCTGGATAAGTCACTTAACCCTAATTGCCTTAGATATTTGGGGTCATCTCCAATTGCCCTGATGTATATCTTGCCACTAGACCCAGATGGCTCTGGAGGAAAGAGTGAGCTTGGTGACCTTGGACAGCCCTTCCTCACTTAAATCCAATTCACTGCACATCATAACATCACCCTGATATCATGGTCCTCTTTGAAAATGAAGGACAAACAATAACAACAACCTTGGCACAGTGCCTGGCATATGGTATGTACCGTATAAATGTTACCTATTATTGTTAGTGACATTAAAAAATCTACTCTTCCTTGTTGACTACCAATATAGAATCACTTGCTTAAGAACACATTAGCAGCCTGTATGGGTGGGGAAAGGATTGCTTGCTCTAGAATCATAAGCTACTGGAAGTGGAATCATTTCTAGATCTTGGAGAAGATTGCCTTCCTCCTACCAATAGCCCAAAGTTGTTATTTCTTTCACCAGGAAAGCTTCAAACTTTTTCATTAGCTACTAGTCAGCAATAAGGGATTTAATAAGTAGCTTCCCATTAACACTTATCTGCTTAGAGATAGTAGAATATGCCACTGTTTCAAGCAGCTTATATACTGCAGTTACTACTTTTTCACTCCTATAGATAGTAGAGAGTAACTGACATTCTTCCAAAGAGTTCAATGCATATCTTTATCATCGTAGTAAATAGATACTTTTCAGACAAAGGGTCTATAAGTATCAAATCTTGTTATCACTGTACTTATTTTCTAATAACTCAATTGCTATTGTGGCTAATTGGTCCAATGCTCATACGTGCATTACAATAAAAAGTCCAGCAACTAATAATGACATCTTTGGTGATATTTCAGTATGTAACAGCAATTTTTGAAATTAGTTTGTCTGACCTATAAAAGTTGCTTTTCAAAACTTTTTTATCCAATCAAATCATTGGAAGAGAAATAAATGAAAATAAAATTCTTCAAAGGATCCTTGCAATTGGATTCTTGCTAATACATACTGTTGTATTGCAAAATAGTCTGTATCACATGTCTCTCATAAAATGTAGGTCCCAGCCCTCTTTCAATACAACCCTTCTTAGCCATAGTGCTAAGAGAAAACATTGTAGAAGATAGAATCTGGTCTTCCGGTCAGAAAAAAAAATGAACAAACCAAAAACCAACAAAAGATACAATCTTATTTTGGATACTTCCCAGCTGTATGATTTTAGACTCAATAATTTAAACATTATAAGCCTTAGTTTGATGGTCCATAAAATGAAGATAATATTATCTATAGTGTTTTCCAGTCACATTGACTTACTTGCTATACTTTACATATGACATTCTATCATCCTTCCCATTTGTTTTTGTTTTGCTTTGTTTTTGCTTTTTGAGGCAATTAGGGTTAAGTGACTTTCCCAGGGTCACACAGCTAGTGTTACATGTCTGAGGTAGGGTTTGAACTCAGGTCCTCCTGAATCCAGGGTCAGTGCACTATCCAATGTGCCACTAGCTGCCCCTCCTCTCTGATTTTATAAGGATACCTGCTATGCTTTCTTAATTGCACTCCATAGATTCCCTAGCTCTCTTCAAAGCTCAGTTCAAGTGCTAACTTATGTATGAGACCTTTCCCTATGCCCTATATATTAATGCCATCATACACCCCAACTTATTTTATATAAAATTTGTATTTTTTAAAAGCATAAATGTGCATGTAATTTTCCACAAAAGAATGAAAGCTTTTTTAAAGGAAGGGATCATTTGGCTTTTATTTTTCTATTCCCAATACCAGTATAGTGATTGACACATAATAGGTAAAATTTGTTGATTGTCTTATTGTGAGGTTTAAATGAGAAAGTATATTTCAAGTGTTTTGCAAATTTAGAGGACAATATCATTCTATCTCCCAACTCAGGGCGTTTTCACTTTTACGAAACTTTGTGTGTGTGAGGCAATTGGGGTTAAGTGACTTGCCCAGGGTCACACAACTAGTAAGAGTCAAGTGTCTGGATCTGGATTTGAATTCAGGTTCTCCTGAATCCAGGGCTGGTGTTCTATCCACTGTACCACCTAGCTGCCCCTCCCAGTTACATCTTAATCTGGTTCTAGCCATGGAAATACAAATACTATGGAGTACTCTAAGCCACATGTAGCTTCCTGGCTACATAATTAAATCCTTTGCTCTACACATTAGAGGACAATTTTGAGAATAAGTAATTGATGTGAAGACACTCTGCAAACTGTAAACAACAATAATTAGTTATTGATTGATTATTATTAATAATAATTGTGATGAGTAAAACTAAATCTTTGGTGACTATCTCTGTCCCAAGTATAGGGAAAGCTAGCTAAAGTTTACTTATAAATTATAAGCTTTAATACCAGTTTTTGGGCATTAAGTATTTACTAAAGAGTAAAGAGAGGACATGTGGAGTTCAAAAAGATAGGCAAGACTAGTTAGGTTCTATGGGAGAGAGAGAGAGAGAGGAAAAAGCTGCTTTCACCCATGAGTCTCAGGCCACAAAAAGTAGGATCCTGTGTTTGTGAGAGCAGAAGCTCCCTGCAGGTCCAGAAAAGAGGCATTTCCCACACACTGCTCCAAACTAATTTGCTTATAGCATTCAAGTCCATTGATTGACATGACTTGAAGGCAGTCCATGGACAGAATGTGCCTAGGTCAGAGTTCAGATCCTCTAGAAGGAACAAGGCTTTTTGAGGTAACTTCCTGATGGTAGGTTGACCTTAAATCAAAGGTCAACCAGGCTCTCTCAGCAGGGGGGTGGAGTGGGGGTGGGGGTGGGGAGCTGGTAATAATTTTCTCCCCCTCCCCCCTGTGCTTCATTAAAAAAAAACATAGCTTCATTAAATGAAGCAATAACATTACAGATACTTATGACTAACAATGTAAAGGGAGTGAAAAGAGAAAAAAGAAATTGAGCTACGCTTTGACAAAAACCAAAAAGGGCACTCCACTTTAGTAGGTGGACATTCCAAACAAACAAATAAAAAAAAATAAAGGGGGCAGTCCCCTTTAGGAGGTGAATATTAAAAATAGTGTATACGATTGGAAAAGGAAAAATGCCCATTTAAAACTTTGGAAGTCTTTTCTCGGAAGATTCTTTACATGTCATCTGGGTGTAGGTGTAGAGTTAAAGTCTTTCAGGTGTGGATGCTGATGATTGGCTAGAAAGTCTCAGCTGGAGAGTTTGGGGTGTGGTTGTAAAGTCTCTCAGGCATTTCAGATACTGAGAATCAGCTGGAAAGTTTCCTACAAAATTGATCTTAACACAACTTTAAATAGCTTTGACAATAACCAGATCAAACAATGAGAGTTCTCAAAAAAAACCAAACATATGTCTAAGGAAATTCAAAATCTGGTCAACCAAGCTTTCTCAGCAGGGGACCCCTGGTAATAATTTTCTCACATAATAAGATAAAAATTAGGAGTAGTATTAGTATGAGATTTAGGCAGAGATAACAGTTTACTGAGCAGGTAGATAGCAAGAGCAACACTATAGATCCAGAAAAGATAAGGCAAGACAGATGATGATGCAGAAGATGATCTAAAGGGCCACTGCCTGGGTCCCGATTCAAGTTCACAGTATGAATCAGTGAGTGACTTTATATACAGCCAATGGAGAAAAATAATATCAGAAGCAAAGCCATGGATAATGTTATCCTTGCAAAACTGTAGCAATAGCAGCCACTACTGTGGCTGCACATTCATCAGGCTTTGAGGATTGGCCCAGACACAAACAATGAAAATTGAAAATGTAAGGAAGGGCAAGTGACATTATCCTATCCAGGACCTGTATTAACTACCTTTGGAACTGGTAGGATGGCTAATGCTACCTCTCTCAGAAAACTGATCCTTTCTATTACCAAAACAAATAAAACATTCTTTATACTCATTCTCCAACAGGATAGAGGTTTGTCTCTGCATACCACAATCCTCCTATCAAAGGTGTTTTATCCTTGTGGTAAAATAATAGAATTTGGCATATGCCCAGGAGTCCTAATTGATTTACTTAGTAGTATTTGAATTGGGTGTGAATGAGAAACTGCTAAGTACCCACTTAAAGATGATTAGATTTTAGCCACACCTGCCTGACCCTATTAAACCTAGTCTAAACTTGATCAACCCTGAGAAGGAGTGCCCTCAGAGGCTGTGGACTGTGTCATCAAAAGGGAACCAGTGTCAGCAACATAACTTGAGGGACCTCCCCTTTGGGGGAGGGAGAAAAAAGTAAAAAAGGGACCCCAACCAGAAGTGGCTCTCACTCTCTCTCTGGCCTTTTAGGAGCTGTCAGAGTGAACTGGAGACTGGCTCCCATATAAATTAGAGACCCCTGGTGGTGAGTTAATAAAATCCAGCTCTTTGAATCAGCTGAACTGAAAGCAAGTTTGGGTTTTGAGACAGCCTTTGCTAGAGCCAAGGAAATCATTCATTTACTTCTTTCTCTGTTTCCTTGTCCTTGACTTTTTTTTTTTTTGGTATTTTATTTATTTATTTTTTTCTGTTACATGGAAAAATAGCTCTCAACTTTTGTTTATACAAGCTTTCCAATTTCAGATTTTTTCTCCCTCCCTCCCCTCCCTGCCCCCTCCCCTGGATAGCAGGTAATCTGATATAGGTTATATCTATCTATCTATCTATATCTATATCTATCTATCTATACAGATAGATAGATAGATAGATATAGATATAGATATTCTCACCATTGCATTGTTGAGAAGAATATAGTCCATTACAGTAGGTCAACACACAATGTTGATGATACTGTGTACAATGTTCTTCTGGTTCTGTTCATCTCACTCATCATCAGCCCACACAAGAACCCCCAGGTTTCTCTGAACTCCTCCTGCTCATCGTTTCTTAAAGTACAATAGTATTCCATTACATTCATATACCACAACTTGTCCAGCCATTGCCCAATTGATGGGCATCCCCTCAACTTTCAATTCCTTGCCACAACATAAAGAACAGCTATAAGTATCTCTGTACATGTGGGTCCTTCTCCCCTTTCCATGATCTCTTTGGGCAAAAGACCCAAAAATAGTTTTGCTGGGTCAAAGGGTATACACAGCTTCACAGCCCTTTGGGCACAATTCCAAATTGCTCTCCAGAATGGTCGGATCAGTTCACAGCTCCACCAACAATGCATTAGTGGTCCAATTTTTCCACAGCTTCTCCAACACTTATTATTTTCCTTTTTTGTCATTTTAGCTAATCTAATAGGTGTCAAGTGGTACCTCAGAGTTGTTTTAATTTGCATCTCTCTAATCATTAGGGATTTAGAGCATTTTTCATATGGGAATAGATAGCTTTAATTTCTTCATCATAAAACTGCCTATTCATATTCTTTGACCATTTCTCAAATGGGGAATGACTTGGATTCTTATAAATTTGATTTAGTTCCCTATATATTTTAGAAATGAGGCCTTTATTGGAAGTACCAGCCATAAAAATTATTTCCCAGCTTTCTGGCTCCCTTCTAATTTTGGATGCATTGCTTCTGTTTGCACAAAGCCTTTTTAATTTAATGTAATCAAAATCATCCATTTTGCATTATATAATATTCTCTATCTCTTGTTTGGTCATAAACTGTTTTCCTATCCAAAGATCTGAAAGGTAGACAATTCCTTTCTCTCCTAATTTTCCTATGGTATCACCTCTTCTGTCTAAATCATGTATCCATTTTGACCTTATTTTAGTATAAGTTGTAAGTTTAGTATAAGTTGGTCTATGCCTAATTTCTGCCATACTGTCTTCCAGTTTTCCCAGCAGTTTTTGTCAAATACTGAGTTCCTATCCCAGTAGCTGGAGTCTTTGGTTTTATCAAACACTACCTTACTAGTGTCATTTAATACTGTGTTTCCTTTGCCTAGCCTATTCCATTGATCCTCCACTCTATTTCTTAGCCAGTACCAGATAGTTTTGATGACTGCCGCTTTATAGTAAAGCTCCAGGTTTGGTACCACTAATCCACCTTCCTGTGCATTTTTTTCATTATTTCCCTTGATATTCTTGATTTTTGGTTTTTCCAGATGAATTTTGTTATTATTCTTTCTAACTCTATAAAATAATTTTTCGGTAGTCTGATTGGTATGGCACTGAATAAGTAAATTAATTTAAGTAGTATTGTCAATTTTACTAATATTAGTTCTGCCTATCCATGAGCAATTCATATCTTTCCAATTATTTAGATCTGATTGGATTTGTGTGAAGAGTGTTTGGTAATTGTGTTCATAGAGTTCCTGGGTTTGTCTTGACAAATAGATACCCACGCATTTTATATTATCTACCATTACTTTAAATGGAATTTCTCTCTCTATCTCTTGCTGCTGGACTTTGTCCATCATGTAAAGAAATGCTGATGATTTATGTGGATTTATTTTATATCCTGCTACTTTGCTAAAGTTGATAATTTTTTCAAGTAATTTTTGAGTTGATTCTCTAGGATTCTTTAAGTATGCCATCATATCATCTGCAAAGAGTGATAGTTTTGTTTCCTCCTTGCCTATTCTAATTCCTTTAATTACTTTTTGTTGTCTTATTGCTAAAGCTAACATTTCTAGTACAATATTAAATAATAGGGGTGACAATGGACATCCCTCTTTCACCCCTGATCTTATTGAGAAGGCCTCTAATTTATCTCCATTGCATATAATGCTTGCTGATGGTTTTTGGTAGATACTGTTTATTATTTTAAGGAAAGCTTCACCTATTCCTAAGCTCTTTCGTGTTTTTATTAGGAATGGGTGTTGCATTTTGTCAAAAGCTTTCTCTGCATCTCTTGAGATAATCATATGACTTTGGTTAGTTTATTAGTTATAGTTTATTATTTATTATTAGTTAGTATATTAATGTGTTTGACTATGTTAATAGTTTTCCTAATGTTGAACCAGCCCTGCATTCCTGGTATAAATCCCACCTGGTCATAGTGTATTATCCTGGTGATCACTTGCTGTAATGTCCTTGATAATATCTTATTGAAGATTTCAAGTTCAATATTCATTAAGGAAATTGGTCTATAATTTTCTTTCTGTTTTTGCTTTGCCTGGTTTTGGTATCACCACAATATTTGTATCATAAAACGAATTTGGTAGAACTCCTTCACCCATTTTTCCAAATAATTTGTATAATATTGGAATCAATTGCTCTTTAAATGTTTGGTAAAAGTCACCTGTAAACCCATATGTCCCTGGGGATTTTTTCTTAGTATGTTCATTAATGGCTTGTTCAATTTCTTTTTCTAATGTGGGTATATTTAAAGAGTTAATTTCCTCTTCAGTTAACCTGGGCAGTTTGTATTTTTGTAAATATTCATCTGTTTCATTTAGATTGTCAAATTTATTGGCATACAGTTGGGCAAAGTAATTTCTAATTATTGATTTAATTTCCACTTCATTGGTGGTAACATCACCCTTTTCATTTTTGATACTAATAATTTGGTTTTCTTCTTTCTTTTTTTAATCAAATTAAACAATATTTTATCTATTTTATTGGTTTTTTCATAAAACCAGCTCTTAGTTTTATTGATTAATTCTATAGTTTTCTTGCTTTAAATATCATTAATTTCTCCTTTAATTTTCAGGATTCCTAGTTTAGTATCTAATTGGGGATTTCTAATTTGTTCTTTTTCTAGATATTTAAGTTGCATGCCAGATTCATTGATCTCCTCTTTCTCTTTTTAATTCATATAAGCTTTTAGAGCTATAAGTTTTCCCCTAAGCACTGCTTTGGCTGCATCCCATAGATTTTGGTATGTTGTCTCATTAGTGTCATTTTCTTGGATTTAGTTATTGATTGTTTCTATGATTTGTTGTTTGGCCTGTTCATTCTTTAGAATGAAATTATTTAATTTCCAATTGATTTTCATTCTATTTTTCCGTGGCTCTTTCTTACATGTAATTTTTATTGCATCATGATCTGAGAAGGATGAATTTACTATTTCTGCCTTTCTACATTTGACTATGATGTTTTTGTGCCCTAATACGTGGTCAATTTTTGAAAATGTGCCATGTACTGCTGAGAAAAAGGTATATTCCTTTCTATCCCCATTCAATTTTCTCCAGACATCTATCATGTCTAACTTTTCTAGTAATCTGTTCACCTCTTTCACTTCTTTCTTATTTATTTTTTGACTAGATTTATCTAATTCTGAGAGGGGGAGATTCAGATCCCCCACTAGTATAGTATTACTGTCTAATTCCTCTTGTAACTCATTTAACTTCTCCTCTAAGAACTTGGATGCTATACCACTTGGCGCATACATATTTAATATTGATATTACTTCATTATCTATAGTACCTTTTAGCTAGATATAGTTTCCTTCCTTATCTCTTTTAATGAGACCTATTTTTGCCTGTGCTTTGCCTGAGATAAAGATTGCTACCCCTGCTTTTTTTTTTTTTTTTTACTTTAGGTGAAGCATAATATATTGTGCTCCAGCCTTTTACCTTTACTCTGTGTGTATCTCTCCACTTCAAATGTGTTTCTTGTAAACAGAATATTGTAGGATTCTGGTTTTTAATCCACTCTGCAATTCACTTCCTTTTTATAGCAGTGTTCATCCCATTCACATTCACAGTTATTATTACTAACTGTCTATTCCCCTCCATTCTATTTACCCCCTTTGTACTTTTTCCCCCTTCTTTCACCCTATTGCTTTTCACCAATGTTTTGCTTCTTGCCCCTGCCTCCCCCAATCTGCACTCCCTTTGTATCACCCCCTCCCTTTTCTTTACCCTTTTCTCCCTTGCTTTTGTCCTCCCTTCTATCAGCACCCCCGCCCCTGCCTTCCCCTTTTACTTCCCTAAAGAATGAGCTAGGGGCAGCTAGGTTGTGCAGTGGATAAATCACTGTCCCTGGATTCAGGAGTACCTGAGTTCAAATCCGGCCTCAGACACTGGCACTTACTAGCTGTGTGACCCTGGGCAATTCACTTAAGCCCCATTGCCCTGCAAAAAAAAAAAAAATGAGCTAAGTTTCTTTATCTCAGTGAACATATATGTTATTCCCTCTTTGAATCAAATCTAATGAGACTACAGTTGAAACAATGTTCACCCCTTCTTTCTTTCCCTCTATTGTTCTCAAATTGTCTCTCCTGGATGTGTTTTCCAGATCAATTGTCTTCTCAATGAGGTATTTCACATTTTCTTCTATTTTTTCATTCTTTTGATTCTGCTTGACTGATTCCTGGTGTCTCATGGATTCCTTATCTTCCAACTGTCCAATTCTAACTTTTAAGGCATTGTTTTCTTCCATGAGATTATGCACCTTTTTTCCATTTGGCCAGATTAATTTTTTAAGGCATTGTTTTCTTCAGTGAGATTATGAATCTTTTTTTTTCCATTTGGCCAGATGAATTTTTTAAGTATTGTTTTCTGCAGTCGATATTTGTGCTTCCTTTTCCAAGCTGTTGATTCTTTTTTCATAGTTTTCTTGTTTTGCTTTCATTTCTCTCCCCATTTTTTCTTCTACCTCTCTCAATTGATTTTTAAAATCCTTTTTGAGCTCTTCCAGGAAGGCTTTTTGTTCTTGAGTCCAATTCACCTTCCCTCTTGAGGCTTCACATGTAGGCAATTGGAGGGTATTGTCTTCATCTGAGTTTGTGTCTGTCTCTTCCCCATTGATACAGAAGCTCTCAATGGAGAGGGGCCTTTTTTGCTTCTTACTCATTATTGCAGCTTATTTATTTATTTTTTAAGTTGAGGTCTGCTCTGGGGCCACCAGGGTCCCTGTTTTGGCTTCTTGTGCAGGGGTATAGGTGCTGTGTGACCAGCTTTTTACACTGAGGCCTTTATAGTGTGTGTAGTTTGCCCCCCTTTGCTTCCTGTCTGAGCACGTTAGATCACTGGGCCTAGTTGCTCCTATCCTGTTCATGGCCCTCTAGCTGGCAACCTGCCCTCTCGCCTGGTGCAGGTAGGTTTTTCCACTGTCCTATGTATGCAAAGCCAAAGAACAACAGTTTCTACTTTGAAAGTTATATTCTTCTGGGTTAGAGACAGGGATGCAATATTTTAACTGAAGCATAAATATAAATTAATTTGAAAATTCAAACATACTAACAATGATAGGGAACAGGAAAAACGACCTTTCTAGATTTACAAAGAATTTAACATACTCATCTCATTTAATCCTTTAACAACTCAGTAATTTGGTTATTCTTTTATCCATTTTAAGAATGAAAAATCTGAGGCTTAGAGAGTTTATGAGATTCACAAATGGTTACATCATATGTAAAGGTAGGAATCATTATTTGAACACAACATTTTCATGAGCACAGGTATAAATTTCATTTAATCATACTACATTTCCTCCTGCAAGAACTTTCTCCTTCCTGTTTATTTATTTATTTATTTATATAGATATATTTTTTGCGGGGCAATGAGATTTAAGTGACTTGCCTAGAGTCACAAAGCTAGTAAGAGTCAAGTGTTTGAGGCCAGATTTGAACTCAGGTCCTCCTGAATCCAGGGTTGGTTTTATCCACTGTGCCACCTAGCTGCCTTCATTCCCAGTTTTCTAATATCTTTTACTTACATCATGGAGAATTATCTTCAGAATGAAGCTTATAAAACTTCCATCTATATTTATAACTGGCCAGAAATATAATGGACTGTTTCAGGGGAAAATAAGTTTCCTGTTACTCAAGATATTATACTGGAGTATGGAAGACCACAGAATCAAGAAATCTATAGTTGGAAGGGACTTAATAAGCCATATAATATAAGCCATCGTCTCCTTCCACTGAACCCCTACCATGTCATACAATCTTTGCTTGAAGTCTCCTAGGGGAGAAGTATTTACTACTTCCCAAATCTGCATATTTCACTTTTGAATACCTCTACCTATTAGCAAGATTCCCTATAAATCAAATCCAAATTCTCTTCTTTTCAAATTTTCACTCATTGAACCCAGCTTTGCCTGATGGGGAAAAAGATTAAGTTAAATTCTATTTCCACATGAATGCTATTCAAGTACTTTGTGTTAACTTTCTTGTCTTGCCTGGGTCTTTCCTTCTACATGCTAAATACTCTAGTTCTGTCAAATAATCCTCAGATGGCATGAGATCAAGACCCTCTATCATTTTGGTTGACCTCTTCTGACTCTTCTCTAGTTTCTTTTCATTCTTGTTCAGAATTGAATGCAATGCTCCAGATGTGATCTGACTGGAAGTGTGATACACTATGCCATATCATACTTATAATTCACATTGTGCTTGTTCTCCACTTAGTGCCAGAATATTTTTTTTTGAAACAAACCGACTCTTATTGTGCTTACATTCTGTGAAAACTAACAAATAAATTTTTAGATAAATGCCTATTTAATCTCACATTTTGCACTTTGAATTCATTATTTTGAACGAAAATATAAGACTACATTTTTCTCTATTCAACTTCTGGATAGTTTCAGTTAAGTTTTCCAGGTTACCCCCTTTTTTGTATTTAAACTCCATTATTCCTCCTTTTTTGCCATGTGAAAATTTAATAAGTATGCTATCTAGATCTTCATCTAAGTCACTGAAAAATGTATAATGGTTATTATAGAAGGTTCCTATAATGGGGTATAGTGAAGTCAAGAGATTGTGGAGATTATCTGTGGTAGAAATGAAGGAATGAACATGGCTTCACTGAGCACTTACTAAAAAATGCACATTCCAGAAGGAACTAATAAATTTAAGGTAAGTTACATAAAGGTGGAGAAATCTTCCAAGGTAAGAAGATCACAGGAGAACAGCCATTTTCCAAGATGAGAAGGCTAATGAGCATGGTGCAGGTGCCCAGAGAAACACAAGTATATTTTGGAGAGGAGTGGAGTAATAAATGTATTGTATGTAAAAAAATTGGGATTCAAGTAGATTTTAAACTGGAGTTACAAAACAAAATTGATCAGATGAAATTTATAGAGATACATTTAAATGACCATAAAGTCATACTTCATGTGGCATAAAACCAGAGGGATATTTTCATGATAATAGCATTAATAATAGCCACCATATTGATACCCAATATGATTTAGTCAATTCCTCAAATCCAGCACACTTCAGCCATGTTTTATTATGTTGAGACATTTTCTCTAACTGAATCATACTAAATAAAGATAGAAAATACTGAAAAGAAATAATTTCTCCTGGCTAGCAGCTCTGTTCATAAAAAATATGCATCAAGTAGTTTTTTTGTTTTTGTTTTTTTTTGTTTTTTTGTTTTTTTTGTAGTGAGGCAATGAGGGTTAAATGATTTGCCCAGGGTCACACAGTTAGTAAGTGTTAACTGTCTGAGGCCAGATTTGAATTCAGGTACTCCTGACTCCAGGGCTGGTGTTCTATCCAATGTGCCACCTAACTTCCCCAAGTATTCTTTTTAAAAAATCACCAAACCTGTTATTTTAACTTCTGAAGACCTGGAGTCATTGCCATTTTGATTGCATAATTTAGTTTCTTGAAAGGGTGGCAAATGTGGCTGTTGAATCACCAAGGTTTAGCTATTATCAGTCACTATTTCTCTTCCATGTTTCTGTAGAATTAAGGCTCAACTATTTTTGTTTGTTTTGTTTTGTTTTGTTTTGGTTTTTGTTTTAGTGAGGCAATTGGGGTTAAGTGGCTTGCCCAGGGTCACACAGCTAGTAAGTGTTAAGTGTCTGAGGCCAGATTTGAACTCAGGGTACTCCTAACTCCAGGGCCGGTGCTCTATCCATTGTGCCACCTAGCCACCCCTCAAATATTTCTCATTGCTCTATTCCTCTTGGGAAATGGACTACAGCTTTTCCCAAATGTTGATGATGTGTTTTGTTTTGTCTTTTTTATTTTTTTTTAGAAAACTCCCTCTTTGTATTTAGATTTTAAAAAAAATTAATAATATTGTATGAGGAAGACTCATTTTTCAATAGTTGATATGAAAAGGTTAATTTTTTTAGAATTTTATTTTTTCCAAATTACATGTAAACATAAATTTTAATATCAATTTTTAAAACTTTGTGTTCCAAATTCTCTTCCTCCCTCCCCATCCCCCCTTAAGAATTTAAGCAATTCAATATAACTTATACATGCATAGTCATGCAAAACATTTCCACATTAGTAAGGTAGTGAAATAAAACAGTTAAAAAATAAAAAAAGAACTAACAAAAATTTATGCTTCAATCTGTATTCATATACTATCAGTTCTTTCTCTCTAGATGGATTGCATTTTTCCTAAGTCCTTTAGAGGTGTCTTCGATCATTGTATTGCTGAAAATAACTGTCATTTACAGCAGATCATCTTCAAATATTGCTGTTATTTTGTATACAGTATATGTCACTTTGCATCAGCTCATGTAAGGCTTTCTAGGTTTTACTGACAGCATCCTGCTCATCATTTTTTATAATAAGCCACACACACACACACACACACACATATAGTACTTTAAAGAGATATTTTCTTACAATAAATCCATGATGTGGATTATTGCAATGATAATAGATAACATTTATATAATACCTTATACCTGACCAAGTTTTTTCTTCACATTAGCCCAGGAAATAAAGTACCATACTTTTTATCCTCCTCCTCCTCCTCATTTTGTGTTGCTCTTCCCTCTGCTTCAAATGTTTTCACAGTTACTATTGCTAACTGTGTTTCCCTCCATCCTATTC
The DNA here is from genome assembly GCF_019393635.1 of Dromiciops gliroides. Taxonomy (NCBI): domain Eukaryota; kingdom Metazoa; phylum Chordata; class Mammalia; order Microbiotheria; family Microbiotheriidae; genus Dromiciops; species Dromiciops gliroides. The sequence goes on along the minus strand of NC_057861.1, from coordinate 203,027,007 downwards.
CCTCCTCATGATATTTACTCTATTTTCTATCTTCTCTTACTGTATCCCTCCTCAAAGCATTTTGATTCTGACTGGCCCTCCCCCAATATTCCCTCCCTTATTTCAACCTCCCCCCCCATCCCCTTCCTCTCATACTTTCCTTAAGGGAAAAATAGTTTACTATACCCAGTTGAATGTGTATGTTATTCCTTGAACCAATTCTGATGAGAGTAAGGCTCACTCACTCCCCTGCACCTCCCCCATCTTCCCTTCTACTCCATAAGCTTTTTCTTGCTTCTTTTACGTGAGATACTTTATCCCATTCCACCACTGCCTCTCCCTTTCTCCCAGTACATTCCTCTCACCCCTTAATTTTATTTTTTAAAGATATTTTTCCTTCATATTCAACTCATACCTGTGTTCTAAGTATAAACATACTGCATTCATCTGCGCTAATAATGAGAATGCTGTTAAGATTTATAAGTATCATGTTCTCATGTAGGAATGTAAACAGTTTAACCTTTTAATATCCGATATGATTTCTTTTTCTTTTTTACCTTTTCATGTTTCTCTAAGGCCTCTAAGGAACAGAAGGACTAACTTATAGGAACCACCTTTCATCACAGTGCAGAGAATATATATATATATTTAATAATTGGAGATGTCCAATACCAAAATGGGCTGCTTTATGGAGCAGTGGTTTTCAATGTCATGGAAATTGCACAAATAATGGGTTAGGTAAGTCCCTGGCAAGGATGTTGAAGAGGGAATTCTAGCACAATTGAACTAGAAAATTTCCAAGGTCTTACAAACTCTCAATGATTCTTTGATGCTATGGTCTGAAAAGATGTCTTTAAAACAAGTGATACTTTCCTGTGTCAAGATGACTAAGTGAGGAGGCAACCAGTGTGGTTCTCCCAGATTTCCCTTCCAAACTGACATAAAACTGCCTCTTAATCATCCCAGGAGCAGAGAAACAGCCCACCAACCCAGCAAGAAAGGTCTGTCTTACCTGGGTGGGAGGGAAGTGAAGTCCAGGAGCAGCAACAGCAGCAGGAGCTTTTGGGTTCACCGTATGGGGCCCAAAGCAGGGCTCTGACCATGAGGCATTCCACCAGTGAGGCTTCACCACCTACAAATCAGCAGCTCAATGAGCAGGTGAAAAGTTTGGGTAGCATAGGAGGGACCCTCAGCAGGCAGCCCACAGTTAGCAGAGACTACCAGGGAAGCTTTGACCCCACTGCTAACCAGGAGTGAAGCCCTGCCTAAGAGAGATTAACATGTTCCCACCCATGTGATTTCCCAGCAGAGACACTGTTTCCAGGGCAAACCAGCAGCAGGTACTCAGGAGATCACAACACAATTACCCTTCCTGCTAGCAAAGTGACTGGTTACCATAGCAACCCAGCAGCAAGCCCCCCCCCCCGCCCCGCCTTATACAGACTTACAAACTTGGACAGATTGGAAACAAAATTACTCCTCCAGGGCCTGCTAACAGAGTGGCACTGATAACAGAATAACCCATCAGCAAGGCACCACCCCTAGGGCAAACCAACAAGATCACTACTCCAGGGCCAGGCACCAGAAAGACATTCTTAACTTTTGCAATGCAGCAAAAGCAAGCAGCTAAGCCCTGAAGCCCAGTGAAAACCACAAATAAGACCCAGAACTATAGCACCTTGGGACAGTTTAGGAACAGAGCCCAACTTGAATAAAAACATCAAGGCCCAGAAAAAGGCACAAAAATGAGCAAAAAACCCCAATAAAAATAAAGTTTGAATATTGATAGTTACTATGGTGAAGGGGAAATCAAGGTATAAACATAGAGGAGGACAATAGTAACAAAATGGCTATAGGTGAAGCTTGAAAAAAAATGAAAATCGGTGTCAGGCCCAAAAAGAATTCCTGGAAGAACTTTTAAAATTATTTTAAAAAGCAAATTAGAGAAGTAGAAGAAAAATTGGGTAAAGAAATAAAAAATGCAAGAGAACCATGAAAAAGAAATACAAAAATTTACTGAGTAAAATAGCCCCTTAAAAACAGATTTAGCCAAATGGAAAAGGAAATATAAAGGGTTGCTGAAGAAAATAGTTTTTTTTTTAAAATTAGAATTAAACAAATAGAAATTAATTACTCTATGAGACACCAAGATACAATAAAACGAAATTTAAAAAGTTTAAAAAATAGAATAAAATGTGACATTTCTCATTGGATAAACAACTGACCTAGAAAATAGATCCAGGAGAGATAACATAAGAATTATAGGACTACCTGAAAATATGACCAAAAAAAAAAGCTTCAATAATATCTTTCAAGAAATTATCAAAGAAAACTGCCCTGCAATATTAGAACCAGAGGGCAAGTTAGAATTCAAGGAATCCACCAATCACTGCCTGAAAGAGAGCCCCAAATGAAAATTCCCAGGAATTTAATAGTCACATTTCAAAGCTCACAGATCAAAGAATCACAGGGCTTGGAATACAATATGTCAGAAGGCAAGAGTTAGGTTTACAACCAAAAATCACCTACCCAGCAAAATTGAATATGTACTTTCAGGGGGAACAAAAGGTATATTTAATGAAATAGTGGACTTTCAAGCATTTTTTATTAAAAGGCCAAAGATGAATAAAAAAATTTGGCCTCCAAATATAAGACTCCCGGAAAATAAAAAAAGTAAAAATCAAACAAGAAAAATGATAAGAAATTCAATAAGGTTAAACTTTTTTATATTTATGTATGATAATATAATATTTGTAAGTCTTAACAACTTTATTATAAGAGCAATTAGAGCAATTAGGAGTATATGTAAAGAGAGGATGTAATCATCAGGTGATATTAAAGGGAGTGATACAAGGGAGGAGATATTGGAGAAGGCAGTGATCATAAGTAAAACATTTGTAAGAAGTGATACGGTGGGGGACAGGGGGGAATAAACAGATAAAAAGTATCATGGAGAAAAATAAACAGTCATCATAACTATAAATGTGAATGGGATGAACTCAGAGAACAGAAGCTGATAGCAGAATGGATTAAAAACAAAAATTCTACACTATGTTGTTTAAAAGAAACATATTTAAAGCAGAAAGATACACACAGGGTACAAGTCAGGGACAGGAACACAATCTACTATGCTTCAGCTGAAGCAAAGTAAGCAGGGGTAGCTATCATGATTTCAGACAAAGCAAAAGCAAAAATAGATCTAGTTAAATGAGATAAAGAAGGAAACTATATCTTCCTGAAGGTACCATAGACAATGAAGCCATATCAATACATAACATATATTTACCAAATGGTATAGCATCTAAATTTTTGAAGGGGAAGTTTAGTGAGTTCCAGGAGGAAATAGATAATGAAACTATCCTAGTGGGATACCTTAACTTTCCCCTCTCAGAACTGAATAAATCTAAGCAAAAATAAATAAAAAAGAAGTTAAAGAAATGACTAAAATTATTGAAAAGTTAGATATGATAGATCTCTGGAAAAAAAATTGAATGGGCATAAAAAGAAATATACCTTCTTCTCAGAAGCACATGGAACCTACACGAAAACTTACAACAAGATGCCAAAAAGCAGAAATAGTAAAAATATTATTTTCAAATCATAATGCAACATAAATTACATTCAATAATGGACAATTGAAAGAGAGATTAAAAAGAAATTGGAGGGGCGGCTAGGTGGCGCAGTGGATAAAGCACCGGCCCTGGATTCAGGAGGACCTGAGTTCAAATCCGGCCTCAGACACTTGACACTTACTAGCTGTGTGACCCTGGGCAAGTCACTTAACCCCCATTGCCCTGCAAAATAAAACAAACAAACAAACAAAAAAAGAAATTGGAGATTAATTAATCTGATTCTAAAAAAAAAGTGGATCAAAGAACAAGTCATAGAAATAATTTATTTAATTAAAGAAAATGACAATGATGAGGCAACATATCAAAATTTATGGGATGCAGCCAAAGAATTTCTTAGGGGAACATTTATATCCCTAAATGCTCACATCAATGAAATAGAGAAAAAGCAGATCAATGAATTCGGCATTCTAAAATATCTAGAAAATGAACAAATTAAAAATCCCCAAATTAAGACCAAATTGGAAATCCTGAAAACCAAAGGAGAGATTAATAAATTTGAAAGTAAGAAAAACATTGAATTAATAAGTAACTCTAGAAGCTGGTTTTATTAAAAAAAAACAGTACAATAGGTAAACCATTGGTTAACTTGATCACAAAAAGGAAAGAAGAAAATCAAATTACTAATATCACAAATGAAAGGGGTGAATTCACCACCAATGAATAGGAAATGGAGACAATTATTAGGAACTATTTTGCTCAATTATATGCCAATAAATTGGACAATCTAAATGAAATGACTGAATGTCTACAAAAAACATACATTACAGAGGTAAGCTGAAGAATAAATAAAATATTTAAATAATCCAATTTTAGAAAAAGAAATTGAACAAACCATTAATGAACTTCCTAAGAAAAAGTCCCCAGGACCAGATACATTCACAATTGAATTCTTCCAAACATTTAAAGAACAATTAATCCCAATACTGTATAAATTATTTGAAAAAATAAGAGGAGTCCTACTTTATTTATTTAGTGCTATAAAACTATCAAAAGTATTTTATAGAGCTAGAAAAATAATAACAAAAATCATCTGGAAAAACAAAAGTTCAAGGATATCATGGGAATCAATGAAATAATATGAAATAAGGTGGTTTAGCAGTACCAAATCTCAAACTGTATTATAAAGCAGTAATAATCAAAACAATTTGGTATTGGCTAAGAAATAGAGAGGTAGATGAATGGAATAGAATAGATAGAAATTACACTACATAGTAAATGACTATAGTAATCTAGTATATGTGAAAACCAATGATCTAAGCTTTTGGAGCAAAAACTCATTATTTGACAAAAACTGCTCAGAAACCTGGAAAACATTGTCGCAGAAACTAGGTATAAACCAAAATCTCTCACCCTATACTAAAATATGGTCAAAATGGGTACATGATTTACACATAAAGGATGATACCATAAACAAATTAAGAGAATATGGAATAATTTATCTGTCATATTTATGGGTAGAGGAAAAATTTAGGACCAAAGAAGTTATAAAGAGTAAAATAAAATGTAAAATAGATCATTTTGAGTACATAAAATTTAAAAGTTTTTGCACAAACAAAACTAATGTAATCAAGATTACTAGGGAAGTGGAAAACTGGGAAAGATTTTTTGAAACAAATATCTCTGTTAAGGCCTCTTTTCTCAAATAAAAAGAGAACTGATTTAAATTTATAAAAATACAAGTCATTCCCCAATTGATAAATGGTCAAAGGATATGAACAGGCGGTTTTCAGACCAAGAAATCAAAGCTGTCTATAATCATATATTGATCAGAGAATTGCAAATTAAAACAACTCTGGGGAATCACCTCACACCTATCAGAGTGGCAAATAAAGCATAAACAAAAAATATTGGATTTTGCAGGGGATGTGCGAAAGCTGGGTCACCAATCCACTCTTGGTGGAGTTGTGAAAAGCTGCTACAATTCCTGAGAGCAATTTGGAATTATCCCCAAAGGGCTATAGAATTGTGCATGCCTTTTGATCCAGAGATACTATTGTTAGGTTTATGTCCCAAAGACATCCCCCAAAACAGAAAAAGACCTATTTGTAAAAATATTTATAGCAGCTCTTTTTGTGGTGGCTAAGAATTGGAAAACAAAAGAATGCCCATCAGTTGGGGAATGGCTAAACAAAATGTTTTATATAATGGCATTGGAATGTTATTGTGCTATAAGAAATGACAAGCAGGAAGACTTCAGAAAATCCTGGAAAGACATGTATGAAATGATGTATAGTGAAGTGAGCAGAACCAAGAGAACATTGTGCACAAAAACAGATATATTGTGTGATGAAGAACTGTGAATGACTAGACTAGTCCCAACAATACAATGATCCAAGACAGTCCCTAAGGACTATTTATGAAACATGTGATCCACCTCTAAAGAAAGAACTGATATTGATGGAACAGACAGAAACATGCTATTTTCACTTTCTTTCATTAAAAAAAAAATCAAGTTTTCTTCTACAAAATGAAAAATGTGGTAATGTTTAAAAAACAAAATAAAAATGTGGTCCTAGTTATTATTTGTTAGAGTTCAGTATCTATCATACCAAAATGTAAGTTGAATTGTTTTGTAGTTCCCTTCAGAGATTTAAATGGATTTCATATAGCAGTATAGGTGGTAAATTTATTTAGCTATTTGGCATTTCACTTTTTTCAACTAACTAAATTTGATGGGTGAATCATAATCCATTTCTCCAAATCAAAAGATCTCTTTTAATACTTTTGAGTCTACTAAAAATTAGATTTGAATTCGATAATCTAGGTGGACAATTCTCTTATTTAGGTAAAACCACTGAAAATCACTTAGGCTCAATATTATAATATAATAATATTTGTTTGATTACATTATGAAACATCAAACAATTAAGATGTACTAAACAATGGATGAATAAGTTGTGTCCATTATTTTAGAAGTCAAAAACAGTTTCTCTGCCCTCCAATACATCACATTCTAATGAAGGAGGCTACATGTAGAAGGATAAAAAATGATCATGATACAATAAGTATAAAGTGTAGGCATATACAAGGGCACAATAAATAAACATTTATTTTTCTTTCCCTCTCATTTTCTCTCCCACCCTGTTGAAAATAGAGAAAAATAAAACTCTTATAATAAATATGTATAGTCAAGTAAAACAAATTATTACATTGGCCAAATCTAAACATATATGTTTCCCACTATATGTTGAATCTGTCACCTATCTGACATAATTATATTAAGTGAGCTCTGAGTGTCTTTATAGCTTTACAATCCTATGATTGCTAAGATATAAATGTTAGATGATTAAATAAAATACTTTATTTTAAAAAGAAAATAATTTGAGAGGCACATAAACTTTGCTATTATGGGGGGAAAGTGGAAAGCTATTCCCTCCTCATCCCAGTTTCCTCATTTATAAGAGATGAAAAGTTATGCCCTGTCTCATAGGGAGAGCTGATTTGTCTTATATTTGTGTTGGTGATTACAAGTTTTATACCCTCAGATAGTTCCTAGGTAGTATTTGCTTCAATTACTCTATGGTTTAGGTTTGTGTTGTGCCTAGCACCAATATCTTTCAGCAAAAACAAAGAAAAAAAATACAATACTACATATAGGTTACTTAAAATAGGAAGAAGTTGTTATTACTCTAAATAAATGCATTTTTCATCCATTTTGGCTATGTCAGAGTAAAACATTAAAGAGGAAGAGCTTAAAGTAAATAAAAATGAACAAATAAGGGATATTGGACAAAATCAAGAAGTTATTCCACTTTCAGAGTTAAGAAAAATAACTTTCACTATAAGCTTTAAGGCTATCATGTGGTTGGGCCTTTATCCTTCTTTAGCTGTTAAACATGAGGACTGCCCCAGTATACAGCTCACTGCCACAAAACTTCAAGCTCTATGAGAAATTTGTTACTCCGAAAGATCAAGACAATATTAATTAAAAAAAAAAATGTTTAGATTCATGTCTTTTTTTTTTGTTACTATTGTCGGTGTTGCTTTTTTTCATTTTTATTCGATGCTAAGGATAAAACTAAAGGAAGCTAGAATAATAAAACCATTTATTCAAACTTTTTGAAGCATTGCTCCTTCCCTCCCTGAACAATGACTTTAAAAAGAATATTTGGAGCATTCTATTACTAGCTTCCTTCCCTGGCATAGCGAAGGTGGATATTTAATTGGTTATTTTTGCACAGCATGCCTTGTTGTTGGTCAGCCCTTCTTTCATGTCCAACTTTTCATGACTCCATATGGAATTTTCTTGGCAAAAATATTGGAATGGTTTGCCATTTATTTCTCCAGTGGATTAAGGAAAACAAAGGTTAAGCGACTTGTCCAGGGTCACACAGCTAGTGAGTGTCTGATCTGAACTCAGGTCTTCCTGACTTCAGACCTAGTGCTCTTTATTTTATTTTATTTTATTTTATTTTATTTTTTTTAGCAAGGCAATTGGGGTTAAGTGACTTGCTCAGGGTCACACAGCTTGTAAGTGTTAAGTGTCTGAGGCCGGATTTGAACTCAGGTACTCCTGACTCCAGGGCCGGTGCTCTATGTACTGCACCACCTAGCTGCCCCCTAGTGCTCTTTAAACTAAGCCACATAGCCCACCTTTGGACAGTATGCATTCTCATATGTAAATCAAACTTTCTATGGGTTTTATTTCTGGAACAGCTATATTAGTATCAGCACATCCACTTTCTGTATTAGTTTGAATAGAAAAGAAATTGCATAGGGCATGAGTAAGGTGTTCTATTATTGATAATTTTAATCATGATTTTTACCAAAGATGATTTCTATAAGCATCATTATAATTCTTGACCTAAATTGCATTTGGGGCTATGGTTTTCTTTACTTTTTTAACTAAAAATGACATTTAAAAATAATTCAACAGCTTTTGATTATTAATTACTAGAATCTAGGACTATGTTAACTTTTCTATTACTCAAGTGGCTTTAACAATTGACTCTATTAAATGAAAATCATAGGATGTAAAGAGAAGTAAATGGATGTGCTTGTCAAAATCTGAGATATGCAGCTCTTGCTACAGTATTAACTAGGTTGTCTTCTTTTTTCCTCAAATGAATATCTTAAAACAGAATATAACAATCTGCTTATGTGGAAAAACAAACAAATGCAAAACCTAATGTTCATAATTAGGAAAATTCCTTGCCAAATTCATTGATACATAATTGGGTTTAATTTTTTTTAATTTAAACTTTTTTCTTGCTATTCTGAATTTGAAACCCCTAAGACAATTTCTATGTCCAGAAAAGGTCATGAAAAGAGTTATATAAGACACTCAAAATCAGAGTGCAGCTTATTTTCTTTTAAGGATATAATTTCAAAGATACAATGTTCATTTGTTTCCCTATGAACTTTCTTCTGTTGTGTGCATTTCAAAAGTTACATTAATAACCCCCTTTTGTTTTGGTATAACTTTTGCTAAGTTCTTATTCCCTCCCAAATATATCACCAAATTAAAACAAAAATAAGTAAAAAAAAACCTGAACCTTCCCTAGTTACCAAAAAAAAGTCATAGGACATATTGCATAACCCTTAAGAAAAGCCAGTTTATAAATTAGCAATGTAAAAAGTGCATTCTCACTATGAACTTTTAGTACATCACATCATTTTATGAGGTGGGAAGGTTGCTTCATATTCAATCCCCTGGAGCTATTTGATCATTGTATCTATTAGCTTGTAAGTCTTTGAGATGTGTGTATTTGTCTTCCATACATATACATATGTATGTGTATGTGAAGTTGTATATATGTGCATTGCATGTACACATGTAGTATATAGACATATATGTTATGAATGTATGGATATGTATAAGTGTGAAGATATGCATGTATGTCTTTCATCCATAAATTTTCCACATGGAAGACATGCACATATACAAATATGTGTATATATATGTATACATGTCTATATATGTACGCATATACTTATATATGTTTTTAGTCATTATCCAATTGATCGTCATTATTCTGTGGGGGGCGGTAGATTTTGGTACCTGAAAGACTGAAGAAATTTTGTAATTTTTTCTTTGGATCATGCTAATACTTCTTTAGTCAGAGATATAGGTACTTAAATCTTACAGCAGAATAGACTGTCTTTGTAGAATAAACAATGACAGAATAAAAACATACAGAAGTGATTTGTAAAGAGAGACCAATTACACATAATTGAGTTCCAAAATTTCCACAACGAATGCTCAATTAAAAAAAAAAATCTCAATTTAAAAATTCTTAACGACTCAGAATGAGTGAAGAATTTTAGAAGACAAGGAATAATCCATAGTTTATTTGTACATTGCTGATTTTCAGCAGTTAGAAATCCAAAATAGGAATAGCAATTTCAATTTACATGAAGCAAAAACGTCCACTGATTTCTGTTGAGCTTTGTACCAATCTAGAGTAAGAATGTAAATTGAATTATGTTTCAAGTTTAATCACAGTCACTTTTTATTCAATTTGCAGGGTCAGCCCACACTCTACATCTTGCAATAGTATGTGAAAATATTTTACAGTCCGCACACTATGATAACAATTGATAATTGGTATGCTTTGATGACAGTCACTGTGCTAGGCAATGAAGATTCAGACAAGATTTTAAAAGACTGTTAACTCAAAGAGCTAATATTATACTAGGTTAAAATGCATTTTGATAGCAAAATATGATATGCATAATTTAAAAATTGAGCATTTTTTTAACAACCAAAGGACAGTATCATTTCCTACTCAATAAGAATTAATATATTGATAAAAAAAGGCAGTTCCTTTAGTCATTAAGGTAAGTGGTCAAGGAAACACATAGTTTTATGTGGATTAAAATGCTATTGTTCTAGAATGTTGACATCAAATTGCACTTTAACATATTTTAACATTTTTCCTTATTCAAGATTCCTACAGATATTACCTAAAATTTAATTTTCTTGTGTAGATATAAGTATGAGGGGACTAAGAGATTACTTATTTGGATCTTTCTCTCTTTGTCTCTATCTCAAATACTTGGATTTACATCATTGTTAAATTACTAAAAAAATTCTGACAGACTTATGCCTGAAGTAAAAACTATAGTATTAATATTTTTCTTCATTAGTATGACCAATCATTATGAAGGAAGAGAAGGAATGTGTGGGTGGTGGTAAGCACTGAGAAGAGGGGAGTAATAATAAGAGGGGGTCTCATAGAAGAGGTCATGAATACATTGACAAATATGCCAAGGGTTCTAAAGAACTGAAATTCTCATACCATGGAAGTAATAGAATTTTTAGTAAACAGATTTCAATAGGGTGTTCATAATATATCAGCTCCTGATACTTGGTTTCAAATATTTTCTTTAGATGAAAACTACGTTTAAAAAAATACTCTGTAGGTTCAAAGTTGTATCTTATTACCCATATTGAACAGAAAAACAGTGATGTGCTCTCTCTAAATCTGTGCTCTCTGAACTTTCTTCTTTAGATCTTAATTTTCTACCAGTAAATTGTTGTTGTTGTTTTGTTAATTTAGTTGTGTCTGACTTTTTTTTCCATGAAAATATTTGTTTTTTTCCAGTTAAATTTAGAGATAGGTTTCAATATTTATTTTTATAATATTTCTAGTTTCAAATTTTTCTCCCTCCCTACCCTCTCCCCAAGAGAGCAAGCAATCTGATATAGGGTATATATGTACAGTCACATTAAACATATTTCTGCATTCGTCATGCAGTGAAAGAATAATCAGAGCAAAAAGGAAAAAAACTCAAAAAAGGAAAACAACAGTAAAAACAATATGGTTCAATCGGTATCTATATTCCACAGTTCTTTTTTTTCTGGTTTTGGAGAGCATTTTCCATCATGAATCCTTGGGAACTATCTTGGACCATTGCATTACTGAGAAGAGTCAAGTCTGTCACAGTTGATAAAGAAATAATGTTGTTGATACTGTATACAATGTTCTTCTGGTTTTGCTCATCTCACTCATCAAGAGTTCATGCAAATTCTTCCAGGTTTCTCTGAACTCCTTCTGCTCATCATTTCTTACAGCACAATAGAATTCCATTATATTCATATACCACAACTTGTTCAGCCATTCCCCAATTGAAGGGCAACCCCTCAATTTCCAATTCATTGCCAGCAAAAAGTGCAAAGATAAATACTTTTGTACATGAGGGTTCTTTTCCCATTTTTATGATCTCTTTGGGAAAATGACCTAATAGCGGCATTTCTGGGTGAAAGTGTATGCACAGCTTTATAGCTCTTTGGACATAGTTCCAAATTGCACTCTAGAATGTTTGGATCAGTTCATAGCTCCACCAACAATGCAATAGTGTTCCAATTTTTCCACAGCTTCTCCAACATTTATTATTTTCCTTTTTTGTCATATTAGCCAATCTGATAGATGTCAGGTATTACCTCAGAGTTGTTTTAATTTGCATTTCATTAATCAATAGTTATTTAGAGCATTTTTTCATATGGCAATAGATAGCTTTGATTTCTTCATATGAAAATGGCCTGTTCCTTTGACCATTTCTCAGTTGTGGAATGATTTGGATTCCTATAAATTTGATTTATTTCCCTATATATTTTAGAAATGAGGCCTCTATCAGAAGTACTGACCATAAAAATTGTTTCCCAGCTTTCTGCATCCCTTCTAATTTTGGATGCATTTCTTCTGTTTGTACAAAAACGTTTTATTTTAATGTAATCCAAATCATCCATTTTGCATTTCATAATATTCTCTATCTCTTGTTTGGTCATAAACTATTCTCCTTTACACAAATCTGAGAGGTAAACTATTCCTTCCTCTCCTAATTTACCTATTGTATCACATTTTATGTCTAAAACACGTACCTATTTTGATCTTATTTTAATATAAGGCATAAGATCTTGGTTTCTGAAGAGCACTTTCATTCGGGGAGCGTTTGTATTCAATGAGCGCTCTGTGCTTGGCCTCAAATATGGGATTCATTTCACTACACTTGGCTTCAAACCAGTCATTTGTTTTTCTGGTCCTCTTTCCAAAGACATCAAGAAACTATGTGCTGCAAGAAGAGATGCTCAGAGAATCGCAAGGAGGTGTGCAAATGAATATTGGGTTGAGCTCAGTGAGGGAATACAGGTTACTGCTGACACGGGAAACATCAGAGGAATGTACGAATGCATCAAGAAAGCTTGCGGACCCACTCAGAGCAAGATAGCTACCCTCAAGTCCAGCACTGGAGAGTACATTATGGACAGAGTTAAGCAAATGGAAAGATGGGTAGAGCACTTTTCTGAGTGGTACACCATTAGAAATTCTATCACAGAATCAGCTTTAAACATCATGGAGTCCTTGCCTGCACTACAGGAGTTAGACAATGTACCCAAACTTGAGGAACTTGAGAATGCAATTAACTACCTAGTAGTAGCAGTAGGCCTCCACCAGTTGTGGATGACCATGGACCAGCGCCTTGAAGAGCCACAGGCCACAGTGTGGCTGTGCAGTCCAATACAGGTGCTGCAGCTCCTGACTGACTTATAACCGGTAACTGCCACATCCCGTGCTGTATCTACCACATGATGTGTAGCTGGAGTGTCCTCTCCAGGGTGCTTCCTGGGTGGATCAATATGGAAAACAAGCTGTTGCCCATGAAGCAAGTTTTCCCTCTCCGTGACATTGGTGGATCCAAAGGAGAGGCAGAGATAATACAGTTTGGCACCAGTGCTGCCCCAGGACTTGCCAGAGGGATGTGATGTCCAACTTCCAACTGCCTAAGGGACTCCGACTCCTGATTTCTCCTCTGGGTTAAATCCTGAAGCCTTTCCCATATATGGGTATAGCCTCAAGGCAGCAGAGGTTTAAAATCAGGGTTTCCTTGACATAGGCAGGTTGCCTGTGAAGGCTAACGAGCCCCACCTGCCCGAAGCGACTGGTTTTTAAGGTGCCAGTGACTCGCCTTCGCCCCTTCTCCTGTTAGTGGAAACAGTTCCACCACGAGAAGGCCAGGAGTTGGGCTTTGGTTGTCAGAGGCTATTTGAGATGCACGCTATTGGAGCATTTTATAGAGAGTGGGAGCTTATCCCCACTCCCACCCTGGCATGACAAACCTTTGGAACCAATTAGCTCCCTAAGATGTAGAAAAGCTCCTGGTGCAGACAGTATCACAGCTGAATTGATCAAATGCTCTAAAAATGTTCTCTTAAAACCCCTGTATGAATTGTTGTGCCTGTGTTGGAAAGAAGGTGAAGTGCCACAGGATATGTGTGATGCCCATATAGTTACGCTTTATAAGAACAGTGGAGACAGGAGTGACTGTAACAACTACAGAGGAATTTCTCTTCTCAGCATCATTGGGAAGATGCTAGCCAAGGTCATCTTGCTTAGACTGCGTAAACTTGTAGACCATGTTTAGCCTGAATCGAAATGTGGTTTTCGAGCAGGGAGGTCAACTATTAATATGATTTTCTCGCTTCGCCAACTGCAAGAAAAGTGCAGAGAACAAAGAAAACCCCTCTTCATTGCCTTCATAGACCTGACCAAATGTTTGATACCATTAACAGAGAAGGTCTTTTAAAAATTCTCTCGAGAATTGGTTGCCCTCCTAAACTCCTTTTAGTGCAACATTCATAGTGTAGTACAGTTCGAAGGAAACACCTCTGAAGCATCCAGCATAAACAGCGGAGTCAAGCAAGGATGTGTGCTTGCTCCCACGCTGTTTGGAATTTTCTTCTCTGTGCTGTTATGTCATGCTTTTGGTTAGTCAACTAATGGCATCTATTTGCATTCCCAGTCGGACAGAGGCCTGTTCAACATTTCACCTCTGAGATCTAAAACCAGAGTGAGAGGTAGCACCCTTAGTGACATGCTTTTTTTTTTTTTTTTTTTTTTTTTGGTGAGGCTGTTGGGGTTAAGTGACTTGCCCAGGGTCACACAGCTAGTATTAAGTGTCTGAGGCCGAATTTGAACTCAGGTCCTCCTGATTCCAGGGTCTTTGCTCTATCCACTGCACCACCTAGCTGCCCCTAGAGACCTACTTTTTGCCCATGATGCCGCACTTGCCTGTCACTCAGAGCATGATTTGCAGACCTTGATGGATTACTTTTCCCAAGCTTGCACGGACTTTGGCCTAACCATTATTCTTAAAAGGACAAAAGTCATGTGTCAGAGTGCTATGTTGCCTCCATTGATACACATCTGTAGCTACCAGTTGGTTGTTGTAAGCCAATTCTCGAATCTTGGCTCTGTTGTCAGTGGCAATTTGTCACTTGATTCTGCAATCAGAGGATTAGGAAAGCTACTTCAAACATGTCTAAGCTTGCCAAGCGTGTCTGGGCAAACAGTAAACTGACAAGACGAACCAAATTTGCTGTCTATAGAGCATGCGTCCTGAGTACCTTACTGTATGGCAGCCAAACATGGACTACATACACTAGACAAGAGAAGAAGCTTAGCAGCTTCCACATGTACTGCCTTTGGCATATCCTTGACATATCTTGGTCAGATAGGATCACCAACACAGAAGTGCTCCAACGCGTGCAACTTCTGAGCATCTACACACTACTGAAACAAAGACAGCTGTGCTGGCTCAGTCATGTGTACCACATGCAAGACAGGCACATTCCTAAAGACCTACTCTATGGCGAGTTAGCTTCAGGCCAAAGACCTGCTGGATGCCCCCAGCTTCGCTACAGAGATGTATGCAAGTGAGACTTGAGGGCTCTGGGAATAGACACCGGCTGCTGGGAGTAGATGGCCAAGGATCACACCTGATGGAGTTCAGTACTCAGGAGAAGTTTGCACACAGCTGAGGTGGGCCTTCAAGCTTTGGAGGAAGAAAAGCAAATGAGACGCAGGAACAGACGGGCAACAGAGAGCACAGTTTTCCGATGTCCTCGTTGCGGCAGGAGCTGTGGCTCCCGTATCAGACTGCACAGCCACATTGTGGCCTGTGGCTCTTCAAGGCAGTGATCCATGGTCATCAGCAACTGAAGGAAGCCTGCAACTATAAGATGTTGGTCTATGCCTAGTTTCTGCCATACGATATTCCAGATTCCCCAGGAGTTTTTGTCACATAATTAATTCCTATCCCTGAAGCTGGAGTCTTTGGGGTTATTACTAAAGTCAGTTACTACTGTGTCTCCTGTGCCTAAACTATTCCATTGATCCTCCACTCTTTTTCTTTGCCAGTATCATGTAGTTTTAATGACTGCCATTTCATAGTAAAGTTTCAGATTTGGTACAGCAACCCCACATTCCTGTGCATTTTTTATTAATTCCCTTGATATTCTTGATCTTTTGTTTTCCTCGATGAATTTTGTTATTATTTTTTCTAGCTCTATAAAATATTTTTTAGGTAGTCTGATTGGTATGGCACTGAATAAGTAAATTAATTTAGGCAGAATTGTCATTTTTATTGTGTTAGCTCAGCCTATCCATGAACAATTGATATTTGTTCAATTATTTAGATCTGATTTGATTTGTGTGACAAGTGTTTTATAATTGTGTTCATAGAGTTCCTGGGTTTGTCTTGGCACATAGACTCAAAAGTATTTTATATTGTCTATCATTAATTGTTTCGAATAATTTTTATTTGCTTCTCTAGGATTCTCTAAGTATACCATCATAGCATCTAGCAAAGAGTGAGAATTTTGTTTCCTCCTTGCCATTCTAATTTCTTTAATTCCTTTTTCTTCTCTGATTGCTAAAGCTAACATTTCTAGTACAATATTAAATAATAGAGGTGATAATAGACATCCCTGTTTCACCCCTGATCTCATTGGGAAGGCCTCTAACTCATCTCCATTACATATAATGATTACTAATGGTTTTAGGTAGATACTGCTTATTATATTAAGGAAAGCTCCTAGTGTATTTATTAGGAATTGGTGCTGTATTTTGTCAAAAGCTTTCTCTGCATTTATTTAGATAATCATATAATGTTGGTTATCTTTCTTATTGATGTGGTTGATTATATTAATAATTTTCCTAATGTTGAACCAGCCCTACATTCCTGGTATAAATGTCATCTGGTCATATTGTATTATTCTGCTGACCACTTGCTGTAATCTCCTTGCTAATACCTTATTTAAGATTTTTGCATCAATATTCATTAGGGAAATTAGTCTATAATTTTTTTCTCTGTTTTGTCTCTGCTTGGTTTTGGTATCAACACCATATTTGTGTCATAAATGGAATTTGGTAGAACTCATCCTTCACTTATTTTTCAAAAAAATTATATAATATTGGAATTACTTGTTCTTTAAATGCTTGGTAGAATTCACTTGTAAACCCATCTGGCCCTGGAATTTTTTTTTTAGGGAGATGATTAATGGGTTCTTCAATTTCTTTTTCTAATATAGGCTTATTTAAGGATTTTATTTCTTCTTCAGTTAAGTTGGGCAATTTCTATTTTTGTAAATATTTATCCTTTTCATTTAGATTGTCAAATTTATTGGCATACATTTAGGCAAAATAGTTCCTAATTATTGCTTTAATTTTCACTTCATTTGTGGTGAATTCACCCCTTTCATGTTTGATATTGTTCATTTGGTTTTCTTCTTTCTTTTTTTAAATTGAATTAACCAAAGGTCTATCTATTTTATTGTTTTTTTTTCATAAAACCATCCATTAGCTTTATTGATTAAATTTATAGTTATCTTGCTTTCCATTTTATTAATTTCTCCTTTAATTTTCAGGATTTCTAATTTAGTATTTAATTGGGGATTTTTAATTTGTTCTTTTTCTAGTTTCTTTACTTGCATGGCAAATTCTTTTATCTCCTCTTTCTCTTTTTTATTTATGTAAGCCTTTAGAGGTATAAAATTTCCTGTAAGCACTGCTTTGGCTGCATCCCATAGGTTTTGGTGTGTTGTCTGATTATTGTCATTCTCTTGGATGAAGTTATTGATTGTTTCTTTGATTTGTTCTTTGACCCACTCATTCTTTAGAATCAAATTATTTAGTTTCCAATTAATTTTCAGTCTACCTTTCCATGGCTCTTTATTACATGTAATTTTTCTTGTATCATGATCTGAGAAAGGCATTTCTGCCTTTCTACATTTGACTATGAAATTTTTTTGCCCTAATACATGGTCAGTTTTTGAATATGTGCCACATCCTGCTGACAAAAAGGTTTATTCCTTTCTATCCCCATTCAATTTTCTCCAGACATATATCATATCTAACCTTTCTAACATATTTAACCTCTTTCTTATTTATTTGGTGGCTAGATTTATCCAGTTCTTAAAAGTGGAAGATTCAGATCCCCCAGTAGTATAGTTTTGCTTTCTATTTCCTCTTGTAACTCTTTTAACCTATCCTCTAAGAATCTGGATGCTATACCACTTGATGCATATATGTTTAGTATTGATATTACTTCAGTATTTATAGTACCTTTTAATAAGTACTTTCTTTACCTCATTTAATGACATCTATTTTTGGCTTTGCTTTGTCTGATATAATGATTGCTACCCCTGCTTTTTTGATGTCATCTGAAGCATAATATATTCTGTTCCAACCTTTTATCTTTACTCTGTGTGTATCTCTCTGCTTCAAATGTGTTTCTTGTAAATAGCATATTTTAGTATTAGGGTTTTTAATCCATTCTGCTATTCACTTCTGTTGTATGGCAGAGTTCATCCCATTTATATTCTCAGTTATTATTATTGTCTATTTACCTCCATTCTATTATCCCCTTTGTACTTCCCCCACTTCTTTTACCATATTCCTCTTCACCAATGTTTTGTTTTTTACCCTTGCCTCCCCCAATCTGCACTCCATTTTATCACCTCCCCTCCCTTTTCTTTACACTTTTCTCTACTGCTTCTGTCCTCCCTTCTAACAGTGCCCCTCCTTTTCCTCTTACCCTTTTACTTCCCTAAAGAATAAGCTATGGGGGCATTTAGGTGGCACTGTGGATAAAGCACCAGTCCTGGATTAAGGAGGACCTGAGTTCAAATCAAGCCTCAGACACTTGACACTTACTAGCTTTGTGACCCTGGGCAAGTCACTTAACCCTCATTGCCCGGGGTGGGGGGAGCAAAACAAAAACAAAAATACCCCCCCAAAAAAGAACAAGCTAAATTTCTTTATCCAAATTAATGAATATGTTAGTGTCTTACTCTTTGTGACCCCATTTGGGATTTTCTTCAAAATGATGCTGGAGGGTTTTGCTATTTTCCTCTCATTGTACAGTTTGGGAAATTGAGGCAAACAAGATTAAGTGACTTCCACATGCTTACCATGCTAGCAAGTGTCTAATGTCATATTTGACTCATATACTTCTGAGTCCAAGTTGAGCGCTCTATCCACTATACCAGCTCCTTGCCCATTAGTGAATAGATGATTTAATACATGAAAAACCTTAAATGAACTAATACAAAATGAAGTCAGCATAACTAGAAGACCATTTTATACTATAATATTAACTTTTTAAAATAAAGTTTTTAAGACTTTTATACACTGATGAAAACAAAATTAGAAGATCCAAGATAATAATTAATATTATAGTAATAACATTGTAAAGGTGTGTTCATTCTTCTCACTAATATTGTATACATCTGTGCGTAGTACACAACAGGTTTCTAGAGTAAATATGTAATTGCTACACTTTTATTTTTTCCATTTATTTAAATGTCTTTGTTGTGCACTTCTCATGGGTTCTTATTGAGCAATAAAGGTATTCACTTTGGTAGTGGCTCATGAGTTATGGTTTTAGAAGATATAGACCCATAAAATAAATTTAACTTTGAACAGCCATACTGAGAGACAGTCTTTTAAGTGTGTGTGTCATGGGGAGAGTGAATTGTTTCTTTTTGTTTTCTAGAATGTCAATATTTGAAGCATCCTAAACATTTCTCCTCCAGAATTTTAGTCCCAGGAATCTTACCTATACTTTTATTAAGATTGTGCAATCTGTTCTTTGTAAATTTAGGGTGAATATCAAATAATGGACAGCTTTCATTCTTTTCTCAATCACAAATTCCAAAATTCAAAACTTATCTTCCAACCATTCCTTTGGAGCCATCATTTCAGTTTCAGTAGCCAATTCCTTTTTGCTTGTATGAATCAGGTCCAAAACAACAGTTTCCATCATTAGTTCTTCCCCTTTAAAAAGGAGTAAATTATTACAGCATAATTAATAAATTATTTGTTGTTCTGATTGTGTGTATGTATGTGTGTGTGTGTGTGTGTGTGAGAGAGAGAGAGAGAGAGAGAGAACACTTTCACAAAACTATATTCTCTAGGAATAATTATATTCTGATAAACATAAACATTTGACATGTCAAGTGATTGGAAGGCTGAAATGGCATAGCTGGTAAAATGTATTTTGAGTGAAATCCCTTTACATGAAAACTAATCATTTTTTGAGGACCTGCTCCAAGATTACCCTTTTCATCAAGCTCTCTAGCAAGAAGTCATCTGTTTATCCCCTGAAGGCTGGCATTGTTTGTACTTTTCTAATACACTTTACATAGTTCATCTGTATTATGGTTAGGGGTAGCTCTACAGTGCAGTGTATAAAACACTGGCCCTCAAGTCAGGAGGGCCTGAGTTCAAATCTCACCTCAGACATTTAATGCCTGTGTGACCCTAGGCAAGTCATTCAACCCCAATTGCCTTAAACATTTGAGGTCATCTCCAGTCATCCTGATGTATATCTTGCCACTGGACCCAGATGGTTCTGGAGGAGTTAGGGTTAATGACCTTGCACAGACCTCCCTCACTTAAATGCAATTCACTGCAAGTCATGACATTACCTTGATGTCACAGTCCTCTTCAAGAACAAAGGACAAACAGCAACAGTAACAAGAGTATTATCGTTATTTGGTTATCTCCTTTATTTCCTTGACATTATAATATGCTCCTTGATAGCAGGAGCTATATTTTTCAGTATCTCTCAACATTCCTAATATGTTATATCATATCTCATAGTTATAAGATTAATTTAATAGAAGAAAATGTAAAGTATTTTTTTTTTAGTTTAAAAGATCTACTTCCAAATTCAAAACAGAAAAGCATTTTGAAACTAAGCAACATTTTGAAAAATACTAGGGGTTGGTATTCATTAAACTATACACCTGAGAGACAGTAAGATATAGTGTATAAAGAATGGATCTTTAAGTTAGAACAATCAGAACTGTAGTTTGGTTTCTGACACATGCTGGTTGAGTGACTTAACCAGGACCACTCACTGAACCCTCTTAGTATCTAGACAACTGTCTAAGATTAAAAGGTGCAGAACAGAGTGTGTATTGATCTTCTTTGGAAGAAGATGTTACTCACCAGGAACCTCTCTCACACTAATGAAATCACAGGTATAGTTTAAACAAACAAGCAAAAAAAAAAACCAGCAAAACTCTATAGTCCCAACATGCATTAATGGTGCATATCAGTATCTAAAAAAGGCAAACAAATTAATATATAAAAGTTAATGTTATTTTAGGCCGCATAAGACAGGTATAGTCCAGTTAGAGGAAGGTGAAAGTCTTTAATTTTTAATAAATATTTGATAAATGAATTAACTTCTCAGACTTAATTAGGATCCTTTAGAGAAATTCTGAACAAAATTGACTACATCCAAATGTAACCATGGGATTATCTTGGATCTAAGATATTGTTCTTATATGTGATGCCCACAAACAAAAGTTCTCTCTCTTTGAAACATAAACTAGAGTCCCTTCATTTGGGGTTTCAGAAATGGGAGAGCAATATATTCATACAAGAATACCCTCAAGGTGATTTTATTTATCATAGATAAATTAGAAGAGTAATTAGTGGTTTACCTGTCAGATCTAAGGAGAGGAGAATGATTTATGTACAAACAAGAGATAGAGAATATTATGAAATGCGAAATGGATGATTTTGATTACCTTAAGTTAAAGTCTTTCTGTACAAACAGAAGTAATGCAGCCAAAATTAGTACTGAGGCAGAAAGCTGGGAAACAATCTTTACAGACAGTATTTCTGATAAAGGCCTCATTTCTAAAATATATCAGGAACTAAATCAAATTTATAAGAATCCAAGTCATTCCCTAATTCATAAATGGTCAAAGGATATGAACAGGCAATTTTCAGATGAAGAAATCAAAGCCATCAATTGCCATATGAAAAAAATATCTTAAAACACTATTGATTAGAGACATGCAAATTAAAACAAATTTGAGGTACCACCTGATATCAGATTGGCTAATATGACAAAAAAGGAAAATAATAAATTTTGGAGAAGCTGTGGAAAAATTGGAACACTAATGTATTGTTGATGGAGCTGTGAACTCATCTAACCATTCTGCAGAGCAGTTTGGAACTATGCCCAAAGGGTTATGGAACTGTTGATAACCTTGGACCCAGTAATACCACTACTACCTCTGTATCCCAAAGAGATAATAGGAAAGGGAGAAAAGACTGATATGTACAAAAATATTTATAGCAGCTCTCTTTGTGGTGGCAAAGAATTGGAAATTGAGGGAATGACTATCAATTGGGGAATGGGTAACTAAGTTGTGGTATGTGAATGTAATGGAATACTATGGTACTGTAAGAAATGAGGAGGATTTCAGAGAAACCTGGACAGACTTACATGAACTGATGCTGAGTGAGATGAGCAGAACCAGGAGAACATTGTACATAGTAAAAGCAACATTGTGTGATGAACAACTGTGGTAGACTTTGCTATTCTCAGCAGTGCAATGATCCAAAGCAATTTCAAAGTACTCAGGATAGAAAATGTTCTCCATATTCAGAAAAAAAGAACTGTGGGTTCTGAATGCAGATTGAACCATACAGTTTCTACTTTTTGGCTGTTTTTTTTGAGGTTTTTCTCTTTTATTCTGATTCTTCTTTCAGAATATGACTAATGCAGTAATTTGTTTAATGTGATTTATAACGCATATCAGATTGCTTTTCATCTTGGGGAGGGGGGAGGGAAGGGAGAATGGGAGAAACATTTGAAACTAAAAATGTTATGAAAACAAATGTTGAAACTATCTTTACATGTAACTGGAAAGCAATAAAATACTTTAAATAAAAAAAAAATAAATACCCTCAATAAGTTTAAATCATGTGTAGAAAAAAAAAATAATCTCTCTCTTTTTCTTGTTTTCCTTTTCTTACCCAGGAATCATTCAAGCAGCAGTAAATAAAGGTCTTAAATTTTTTGATTGACACTTAAGAGCCAGGAGGGAACTGATTCCACTTTAAAAAAATTGGGTTGCTGAAGGGAAAATGTTACAATGGAAGAAGCTGGCATAAGAAGAGATCATAGCATCTACTGAGTTATTTTTCCCAATTTGCTACCCTTGAGATCCTGGAAACTTTCTTTTGGGTGAGACTTGGAATTCTCTCTCTCTCTCTTTCTCTCTTTCCTTCCCCCCCCCCACTTCTCTCTCTCTCTCTCTCTCTCTCTCTCTCTCTCTCTCTCTCTCTCTCTCTCTCTCTCTCTCTCTCTCTCTCTCTCTCTCTCTCTTAGTTACATACTTCCCAATGAGAAAGCACCTTCACTCCATATTATCTGGTATACATTTATCTAAGTAAATCTTCTCTGATTGGTGTTTTACTATCAACTTAGCTACATTTCTTTGCTACTGCATCCATTATGGACCAAGTAATTGGTGGGAAGGGGGTCAAGTCTGGGATGTAAAGCTTGTGGGCTTCATTTCCCCACTGAGAAACAGTGATCAGAAATTTAGCTTGACAATGAAAATTGCATTTCCTATACTAACAATACTTAAGGGAGCCAATAAATAATACTCTATCTCCTTCCAATTTTCTCTGAGACAGTGGAGTGTTCACCTAACATTCTGCTTCCCCTGCTGGAAGGAATTTAAAATCTCCTTTGGAAAATGGTAAGGAGAGGTTATAGGTGATGCCTATTCCACCTCCCTTCAAGCCACACAACTATATTCCATTGCTACATGTTGGGGAGAGCCTTGTTTCTAAACTTCAGAGTGAAACTTTTTCAGTGGTTTCAATCTTATCTGACACTTTGTGAGCCCATTTAGGGTTTCATTGGCAAAGATCCTGGTATGGCTTGTCATTTACTTCTCATGTTCATTTTATAGATGATCAAACTGAGGCAAATAGGATTAAGTGACTTTTTCAGTGTCACAGAACTAGTCAGCTAAAATGTGAGGGCAGATTTTAACTCACAAAGATGAGTTTTCCTGACTTCAGGCCCAACACTCTATTCACTGCACCACACAGATCAGAGGTTTTCTATCTAACTCACATTTTTGTTCGTGAGAAAACTGAGATCAGGCAGGTTAAATAACTTGCCTATGGTCACTCAGAGGGAATATTCAAACTTTAGATTCCCTTCATTCAAAATCAATACACTGTCTACTATATAGTGCTGCTACTATATCATGATGTCTCTCGTTAGATTTTTTTTAAAGTGAGGAAAGTTTTCTTTTTAAAATTAAAGCAGAGGTAAAAAATGTAAAACAATAAAATGAATAAAATATTTATTAAATTTGAAAATAGAGATAAGCATAACACTAAAAGATAGAAAATCTGGTCACACTCTTGCTGTCCTTATAATTACCATTCTGGGATTTACTTGATCTATTTGTAATATATGAAAAGCAAAGGGATGATGTTAGAGTATGTAGTCCCTTCTTTTTTAACATTTATAAAAATATTTTTCATATTTTTTAAATTTCTAAGCCCCATTTACATAGTTCTTAAAATATCTTAACAGTTTTCTGCATAACAAATCTGTGAGGTATTATGAATTCCATTTTATAGAATGCACAACTGAGGCCCAAAGAGTTGGGTTTTGTCCCAAGGTTGAACAGTTACAGATATTATATGGAACAATAACTTCTGGTGGAAAGATCAATCAACTGATCAATAAGAATTTATGCCTCTATCATATGGCAAGGTTTGTACTATTTCCATTATACCTTTATAACTCAATGTTTGTTCAATACAAGGTATTAATTGACTCTCAATTAATTTCACTTTCTTTTAAAAAACTGTAACCCTAATTATCAAACTTTGTCTTACAGTAGACAGATTTCTATATGTGAAATACTGCATATATATGTATGTATATATGTATACATATATATGTATATGTAATGTATATATGTGTGTGTGTGTGTGTATGGAGAAAGAGAGAGAGAGAGAAAGAGAGAGAGAGAGAGAGAGAGAGAGAGAGAGAGAGAGAGAGAGAGAGAGAGAGAGAGAGAGAGAGAGATTTTTGTGGGGGTATGAGTTTGAAGTAGAACTTTTAAGGTAGACTAGGAGAATCTCCCCCAAGCCCCTTCACCAATGTCTTCTTTGCTACTTATTCATCTTATTACTATTTTTTCTCTCCAATTTCAAAGGCCATTCTCTGTATCATTTCAGTAAATTACCAAAGGTACAGAAACTTTCTCTAATAGGCTTGTACCCTACCCTTAGATACTTCTTGGTGTAACTTCTCTCCCATGGAATGGTTTTCCCTCTCTCAAACTTGAACCACAGACATATAGGCTTAGGGAAAATCACTATTTATGACTCTATAATTTACTAGTAATATCAAGTAAGAAGAAAAACAACAATAACAACAAACCCTCAGATAAACATTCAAATAAAGTATAGAAGGCTGTTATGAATCTCGTAGCTAGAGTCACCTCGTTCTCCTTTCTTATACTATATTCTCAGGAGGTCTGCAAAGGTAGACAATATTGAAGATAGGCACTGAGTTCTAAATCAGTTGGAGGGAATGTTTCCAGTGCTGAGCTTTGGGCAATATCCTGAAAGAAAGGAGCAAATGATTAGACTTCTCATGGACCTTCTGCCACAAATGACAGTTCTGCCTCACCTTAGCTTGTCTGCTCCTACCACATGCCTATCTTTTCTTCTCTGTGTCTGTGTCTGTCTGTCTCTCTATCTGTTTCTGTCTCTCTGTCTCTGTCTCTGTCTCTGTCTCTCCCCTGCATTCTCAATTCTCATTTATTCATTGCTCACTCTCACCTCTTGGCATCCTATGCCTGGTATTCAAGCACCATGGTAGAAACTGGTTAGAAAACAAACTATGGGAAATACAAAGTTTCGCTATTATCCTAGGACTGTCTTTGTGACCCTACAGATACCTTCTACTAACTTTATTTCTCCTGCAATATGATCAATAACTCTAATCACAGATCAGGTCATCCTGTCTTGTAATCTACTGACCTTTCTGCATATGTACCTGAGTTAATTGATGTTAAAGTCTGATCATCATGAACAATAGGTTTATATAGCTAACTTTATAGACCTAAACACATTGAAAATATAGACTGTCTACCAGTATGTCTCAGCTATATAAAATGTCTTTATACATCTCAATAGGTGAAGAAATATGCTGCTTCTGGGTTGTTTACATAAAGTATATTATTAGCTTCAGGATTCTGCCATTATATTACCAATATCATTGATATTCACTAATTTAATCCTTCTCTCCATCTTGGTTCCCTTTCCCATGTTACAGGCATTTATAGGATAACCAGTAGGGATTAGGATAAATCTTTTATCACAGAAAAAAAATATTGTTTCAATAAAGACCCAGAATAAAATAAGAAATATAGTTGTGACTTCTAAAGAGTCTTACTCTTACCTATTAAGTCTTTTGATTATTTTTTCCACTAAGTCTTTCAGTAGTCATCAACTCCTAAAAGTACGTTGTAGTTCCTTCTCTTTGTACAAATTGTATTCTCCCAGTAGACTTTAAGATCTTTGAGGTTGGGGATTATTTTTGTTTGTTTTGTTTTATTTTGAGCCCTTCGATTTTCTTTTTGTAAAAACTTCCAGGTGTGGAAATACGATTCATGGAGAAAGATGGACAAAACTTGTATTGAGAGATTGGGTGCTTTGCTCACCATCACAGAATTAGTATGTTTCATAGACAGGATTCCAGAAATTATGACAATTATGTCTATCTGCTTCTCCGCTTATATATAGTAATCACTTAACATGTTGGTTGAACACTGCCAGTGAATTGAAATATAGTTATGTTTTTGTTTTTCAACTTAGGAAAGTACAGAGCTTATGTCATAGTTCTTTTGGTTCTAAAGTGGAGGAAGAAGTGTTCTTCCTTTATCAACTAGATACAATAAAGAAGTGACACTGGATTTAAGTAGAATATAATAGAACACCATTCCCTTTGACCTGACAAATTCAATTCTCTTTCAAAGAACTGAGGCAAGCAAATTTAATCTTTTTTTTTTTTTTTTAAGTGAGGCAATTGAGGTTAAGTGACTTGCCCAGGGTCACACAGCTAGTAAGTGTCAAGGGTCTGAGGTCATATTTGAACTCAGGTCCTCCTGAATCCAGGGCCGGTTCTCTATCCACTGTACCACGTAGTTGCCCCAAATTTAATCTTAATAAGTAAAATTAATAGCAAGAAGAGAAGTTCTAGACCAGGTAATGAGTTTCCTGAGGAATTTGTACTTCAGTCTTAAATATATGAGTTGGATTTCATTTGGAAGAATAAGTATTTTATTCCCTTTGTGCCAATTATAGTTATTTTAATGCCCTCTTGATTTTGACCAGAATCATAACCTCCTTGATTAGGACAGCTCACACAAGCAAATCTGTTCTCCATTATATGATTCTAATTAAATGATGCTAATTGAAAAACTTAACTACTTTTTTGGTTGGTAGGTTTTCTCCTGGGAGTATTTTAATTAACTCGAATTTCCAAGAAATATTGATAATATAATTTTATATAAAATTTAGAACAAAACTTGATTTTCTCAAGAGAATTGTGAAGTTTAAAATCTAAATTGTGTGGTTGCCTTAAAGTAGAAGCTTCAGCACCAGTCTTTGGGCATTAAGCATTTATTAAAGCATACCAGGTATTCATGTGGAGTTCAGAAAGTTAAGAAAAGGCCTATCTAGCCTAGAGTTCCAGCCTCTTTGTTTTCCTCCTCAAATCCTCCACCATGAGCCTGCTTCAACCACGAACTCCCCCAAAACTGAGTGTAGAAGCTTTTTTGTTTATAGGTCCAGAGTATAGGAAGTCCTTACACAATGCTTCAAGCTGATTGGCCAGCATCATTCAAATCCATTGGTTCACTGGACTTGAAGGTGGTCTCGAGTTAAGTTCAAAGATTATAGCTTCTGAGAAAAATACCTTCTTCAGGACTAGCCAGATGTGCTTACAATCCAGTTAACTTGAAGTAGGCTAATCAGCAGTCTAATCCAATCAGTTTAGATTAATCTCCAGGTGAGCCTTTGAGTATCTACTGAATCCCCTTATTTTATCACATTTTCTAAAACAGTATATATAGACCTTTCTCCATTGAAAACAAAACAGAGTCGAGGGGTTCTTTATTATTTTAGATTTTTTTTTTTCAGATTAAGGTCTTATTCTGAGTAAAATGTAGCTTTTAAACAAGTAAGGCTTCAGGGGAGACATGAGCATAGGGTGATACACAAATATGTGGCTTATTCAGAGATACAACTGAACTTCCAAAGGTTAAGAAAATATTCATCTTAAACTAACAAACAGTCGAGATGGAAATTGGAACTCAAAGTATTCAAGGTAAAATTTCCTAACTAAACTACTATTTCTGCAGTAGGGTAATAGAATAAATAATTGTAATTTGAATATTTGTGTTACAAAATATACTTAGCTTTCTAAGAGTTTGAATAATAGATTAGAAGGCACATTAGAAGATAACCTTTTTTTAAAAATTAATAAAGTATTTTATTTTTTTCCGTTACATGTAAAGATAGTTCTCAACTTTGGTTTATACAAGCTTTACAATTTCAGATTTTTCTCCCTCCCTCCCCTCCCTCCCCCCTCCCCTAGACAGCAGGTAATCTGATATAGGTTATATATATATATATATAGTAACGATTGGAATGACGCCACCTGCTGGAGACTTACTGTAGAAGAGTTCTGCCCATGAAGCGAAGGTCTTTGAGGGCAAGACCAGGAGTCAGGAAGTGACGCGGGCTAGTGGGAGGAGGAAGGAAGAGACTGGCGCTCAGTCTCACGCTCTTTTTCCTGTGGACTCTGGTGGAGAAGGGAGCTAGAAATGTGCTCTCCCTTTAATAGATAGAAATCTAGGCCTTTTTCTCTCTCTTTACCAAATTCTTATTCTCCTTAATAAATGCTTAAAAGTCTAACTCTTGCTAAAGCTTATAATTTATTGGCGACCACTCATTAGATATTTTAGACAGTTTAGCTAGAATTTTAACCCTTAACAGATGGCTGACCACGAAGAGGAAAGCTAAACCTCAGTCTTCTGATCTTCTGGTTGGGTAAGAAATTTCCCCTACACTCTACCTTTAACTGCTAAGTACTGGCGTACTGGCTGTGTTTTCCCTTTAAATTTTTTCGAATGGACCTTTTAAACTCCCTAATTACCCTATTTTTGATTTTAGTCTGTTTAACCAGACAAATGGGGGATAAGATCATGTTAATGCTTTGTTTTTGTGGATTTTCTATTTTTCTTTTTCTTTTTGTTAAAAGAGCCAGCAACTTACTCACACAAGGAAATATCTCTCCCTCTCCCAACCATGCTTTTTCAGAGAAACCTGAAGAGATTCCTGCAGCTTTTCCCAGTTCCAACACTAATTGTTGCTCTTATTTTGCATGCCTGGAGGCAATGACCCACCCTCTAGAAGCTTTTAATCCCCTAGCACCTGGAGGCAAAGTGGGGGAAGAGGAATCCAGGCCTGAGTTCAAAATCAAGTCTGATTCAAATTGCTCTGGTCCCTCCCCTCCTCTCCAGACCCCACCCTCTACTCCTCCCATGGCCAAGCCCATTGCTTCCCCTGCCTGGGAAGTCCAGAGATTTGATGCACATGCTCAACTTTCTCTAACTACATTTGCAGCTTCAGGCTCAGCCCTTCCCCAGCCTGGCTGTGCTTCTGAGACAACCTTAGAAAGCCCTTTAAATTCCAGATATGCTCGTTTTGTTCATAATTTTGCTAACCTGCTTTTGTCTTTAATTAGTAATATCATAAAGCATTTGTATGGTGAAAAGACTGACAGACAATATAGAGGGGTTAAAGAAGAAAAATTTAAGCTGTATAAGAATGACAATCATCAACATAGTTCAAGACTCTGCTTCTTTTGCCATGGAAGGGTATATATTGTACAGAAATGTAGAAGTAAGGGGCAAGGTATTGATATGAGTGTTGGGGATTTTAGATATCAGAATCAAAAGTGTTCTGAATTCACTCAGAGTAATAGTATCAGTTCAGAGGTTACATAGGATTTCTATGCTATTATATATACATTTTGAAATTAATGGTATGGGTTGATTTTCATAGAGATTTTCAGGCTTTTGAGATTGTGTCTTATACTTAGTTTGTAAAACAAGGAGAATATTTGTAAAAGCTTTTTATAGTCATGTGATCAAGTTTATATTTTATAATACTCTTATTGATATTAAGTTCATATTCATTTAGATTTCCCTAGTTTGAATTTCATTGTCTTTTATTGTTCCACGTGTATCTTCTTCTATTCATTCATCTATCTAATTTTGAAACATGGTTTTGATTTCATAATACAATGTTAATTCTAGGAGTATTGTGCTCCCATATTCTGAGTTGTTTGTTTTTGTTATTTTTTCTCAACTGATTATTTGATCAAACTCTTTAAAGCATTTCCCTGGCAAATTGGTTGCCATGGCAAGTATAAATTGATTCTAGAAGTATTATTTTTGATAAGCATATTCCAAAAAAAAAAAAGAGGGGAACATTTGTAAAAGTTTTCTTTTTTCAAAAAAAAAGTTTTCTTTGAGATTCTGTTGTGCTTTAACTTGTATTTAAATATGTTCAGATTTTTCAAAAAAGTAATTGTATACTAAGTTAAAAAAGGGGTATTATTTGAAATTGTTTCATAATTATATATTGTGTTCTGAGTCAAGATGTATTCACATTTTTTGCAATCATTTATTATCCTCAATTTTTAAATCCATATGAGACTTGGATTATGGGAACTTATCATTTAAGACACTAATTGCCTTTATTCTGAGTTATCAGATGCCAGTTGGCCAAGATGCCATCCAATCACAAGAGGAATACATGCAAGAGCAGACACTGAACTGTCACATGAGGGGAGAAATGCATGAAGTCAAGGTATGGCCGAGGGAACAGCTTTTGACTCATGTTGAGGTTGGATTCTCTTGGTTTAATATTTTATTTTATTTTTCCCCACAATATTGTACAGATGGCTGGAAGTATTGATCCCACCCATCTCACTTCTACACCTGGCTTCTATGCTCCCTCCTATATGCCTGATGCCATGGACATCTCAATCCCATGCATCTGATTAAGTTTGACTCAGTTTCCTCCAATATGTTCGGTGGCATGGACATATATTCCATCCACCTATTTTAAGCCTGGAATACTGCATGGACAGTACATATTGCTCAAGTGTGGGAATGCTCATATCCCATCATTTCTCTGTTCTTTTATGGTAACCCCCATAATTATCTCAGGTGTCATGATAAATAACAGTGTTGAATTTGGCCTTGACACCTGTTACCAATTATATTAGATTTTCTAATTTCTCATAATGGCATGAGGATAATTAGGCAGATGATGCAAAAAGTGATGAAACAAAGATAAAAATTATTTTTAAAAATTAATATCGCAGCAATTGTCTTCTCAATTACTCTCCATAAGGGGGGACTATAATAATAATGTAATTTTAAAGAATGGTTCAATTTTTGTTTTATTGTATGTTTCATGTGTAACAACTAAGATTCTGTATTCCCTTAGACATGTTTTTGAGAACTTTCATTGTTTGATTTGATTATTGACAAAGCTATTTTAAAGTTGTGTTAAGCTCAATTTTGTAGGAAATTTTCCTGGCTGATTACCAGCATCCACACATCAACCCCTGAAAAGACTTCCATTCCACGACTACACCTAGAGGACATCTGAGAAAAGACTTTCAGAGACTTTAAATGAACAGTTTTGATTTGTTGTTTTTTTCTCTTTCTGTTATAATATACACCATCTGTAACATGTATTCTCTGCAGAGGCCCTCCCTTTGCAAGACTAATGTCAAAGCGTCGGTTCATGAGGACAAAAAAAAAAATCGCCCCTCTGGACAAAACTTTCCTCTCTTCCTTTTCTATATTGTTGTTCACATATTATTAGTTAGCGATAGTTATTATATTGTTTTTACTGTTCCGTCAAGGAAACATTTTGTTTCTTGAGGAACAACAGGGGGGACTGTAACGATTGGAATGACGCCACCTGCTGGAGACTTACTGTAGAAGAGTTCTGCCCATGAAGCGAAGGTCTTTGAGGGCAAGACCAGGAGTCAGGAAGTGACGCGGGCTAGTGGGAGGAGGAAGGAAGAGACTGGCGCTCAGTCTCGCGCTCTTTTTCCTGTGGACTCTGGTGGAGAAGGGAGCTAGAAATGTGCTCTCCCTTTAATAGATAGAAATCTAGGCCTTTTTCTCTCTCTTTACCAAATTCTTATTCTCCTTAATAAATGCTTAAAAGTCTAACTCTTGCTAAAGCTTATAATTTATTGGCGACCACTCATTAGATATTTTAGACAGTTTAGCTAGAATTTTAACCCTTAACAATATACACATACATATATATATATACACATACATATATATATGCATGCATACTTACATACATATATATGCATATATACATACATACATATACACATACATATATATACATACATACATATATATATACGCATAATAACATTAATCCTATTTCTGCATTAGTCATGTTATAAGAGAAAAAAATCAGAGCAAAGATGAAAAACCTCAAAATAGAAAAAAAAACAACAGCATCAGAAACAAAAGAAATAGTATGGTTCATTCAGTATCTATACTCCGTAGTTCTTTTTTTTTTTCCCTGGATTTGGAGATCCTCTTCCATCATGACTTCCCTGGAACTCTTCTGTACCATTGCATTGGTGAGAAGAATATAGTCCATCAGAGTAGATCAACACTCAATGTTGATTTTACTGTGTACAATGTTCTTCTGGTTCTGCTCATCTCACTCATCATCAGTTCACGAAAGACCCTCCAGGTATCTCTGAACTCCTCCTGCTCATCATTTCTTACAGCACAATAGTATTCCATTGTATTCATATACCACAACTTGTCCAGCCATTCCCCAATTGATGGGCACCCCCTCAACTTCCAATTCCTTGCCACCACGTAAAGAGCAGCTATAAATATTTTTGTACATGTGGGTCCCTTTCCCCCTTCCATGATCTCTTTGGGGAAAAGACCCAAAAGTGGTATTTCTGGGTCAAAGGGTATGCATAGCTTTATTGCCTTTTGGGCATAATTCCAAATTGCTCTCCAGAATGGTTGGATCAGTTCACAGCTCCACCAACAATGCATTAGTTTTCCAATTTTCCCACAGCTTCTCCAACATTTATTATTTTCCTTTTTTGTCATTTTCATCAATCTGATAGGTGTCAGGTGGTACCTCAGAGTTGTTTTAATTTGCATCTCTCTAATCATTAGAGATTTAGAGCATTTTTTCATATGGGAATAGATAGCTTTGGTTTCTTCATCAGAAAACTGCCTGTTCATATCCTTTGACCATTTCTCAATTGGGGAATGACTTGGGTTCTTATATATTTGATTTAATTCCCTATATATTTTAGAGATGAGGCCTTTATCAGAAGTACTGGCCTCAAAAAATGTTTCCCAGCTTTCTGCCTCCCTTCTAATTTTGGATGCATTGCTTCTGTTTGTACAAAATTTTTTTAATTTAATGAAATCAAAATCATCCTTTTTGCATTTTATAATATACTCTATCTCTTGTTTGATCAAAAACTGTTTTCCTTTCCAAAGATGTGATAGGTAGACTATTCCTTTCTCTCCTAATTTACCTATGGTATCACCTTTTATGTCTAAATCATGTATCCATTTTGACCTTATTTTAGTATAAGGTGTAAGATGTTGGTCTAAGCCTAATTTCTGCCATACTATCTTCCAGTTTTCCCAGCAGTTTTTGTCAAATACTGAGTTCCTATCCCAGAAGCTGGAGTCTTTGGGTTTATCAAACACTACATTACTAGTGTCATTTACTACTGCATTTCCTGAGCCTAGCCTATTCCATTGATCTACCACTCTATTTTTTAGCCAGTACCAGATAGTTTTGATGACTGCCGCTTTATAGTAGAGCTCCAGGTTTGGTACCGCTAATCCACCTTCCTGTGGATTTTTTTTTTCATTATTTCCCTGGATATTCTTGATTTTTTGTTTTTCCAGTTGAATTTTGTTATTATTTTTTCTAGCTCTATACAATAATTTTTAGGTATTCTGATTGGTATGGCACTGAATAAGTAAATTAATTTAGGCAATATTGTCATTTTTACTATATTAGATCTGCATATCCATGAGCAAATGATATCTTTCCAATTATTTAGATTTCATTTGATTTGTGTGAAGAGTGTTTGGTAGTTGTGTTCATAGAGTTCCTGGGTTTTTCTTGGCAAGTAGACTCCCAAGTATTTGATATTATCTACTGTTACTTTAAATGGAATTTCTCTTTCTATCTCTTGCTGCTGGACTTTGTTGGTCATGTATAGAAATGCTGATGATGATTTATTTTATATCCTGCTATTTTGCTAAAGTTGTTAATTGTTTCAAGTAATTTTTGAGTTGATTCTCGAGAATTCCTTAAGTATACCATCATATCATCTGCAAAGAGTGATAGTTTTGTTTCCTCCTTACCTATTCTAATTCCTTTAATTCCTTTCTCTTCTCTGATTGCTAAAGCTAACATTTCTAGGACAATATTAAATTATAGGGGTGATAATGGACATCCCTGTTTCACCCCTGATCTTATTGGGAAGGCCTCTCATTTATCTCCATTGCATATAATACTTGCTGATGGCTTTAGGTAGATACTGTTTATTATTTTAAGGAAAGCTCCCCCTATTCCTAAGCTCTTTCGTGTTTTTATTAGGAATGGGTGTTGTATTTTTCAAAAGCTTTCTCTGCATCTATTGAGGTAATCATATGATTTTGGTTGGTTTTCTTATTGAGGGGGTTGATTATGTTATTAGTTTTCCTAATGTTGAACCAGCCCTGCATTCCTGGTATAAATCCCACCTGGTCATGGTGTATTATCCTGGTGATCACTTGCTGTAATCTCCTTGGTAATATGTTATTTAAGATTTTAGCATCAATATTCATTAGGGTAATTGGTCTATAATTTTCTTTCTCTGTTTTTGCTTTGCCTGGTTTTGGTATCACCACCATATTTGTGTCATAAAGTGAATTTGGTAGAATTCCTTCTTCAGCTATTATTCCAAATAATTTGCATAATATTGGAATTAATTGTTCTTTAAATGTTTGGTAAAATTCATCCGTAAACCCATCTGGCCCTGGGGATTTTTTCTTAGGGAGTTCATTAATGGCTTGTTCATTTTCTTTTTTTAATATGGGGTTATTTAAGGATTTTATTTCCTCTTCAGTTAACCTGGGCAGTTTGTATTTTTGTAAATATTCATCCATTTCATTTATATTGTCAAATTTATTGGCATACACTTGGGCAAAATAATTCCTAATTATTGATTTAATTTCTACTTCATGGGTGGTAACATCCCCTTTTTCATTTTTGATACTGGTAATTTGGTTTTCTTCTTTTTTTTAATCAAATTAACCAATATTTTATCTATTTTATTGGTTTTTTCATAAAACCAGCTCTTAGTTTTATTGATTAATTCTATAGGTTTTTTGCTTTCAAACTTATTAATTTTTCCTTTGATTTTCAGGATCTCTAATTTAGTGTCTAATTGGGGATTTCTAATTTGTTCTTTTTCTAGCTTTTTAAGTTGCATGCCCAGTTCATTAATCTCCTCTTTCTCTTTTTTATTCATGTAAGCATTTAGAGCTATAAATTTTCCCCTAAGCACTGTTTTGGCTGCATCCCATAGATTTGGTTATGCTGTCTCATTATTGTCATTTTCTTTGATATAGTTACTGATTGTTTCTATGATTTGTTGTTTGGACCATTCATTCTTTAGAATGAAATTATTTAGTTTCCAATTGATTTTCATTCTACTTTTCCCTGGCTCTTTCTTACATGTAATTTTTACTGCATCATGATCTGAAAAGGATGCATTTACTATTTCTGCCTTTCTACATTTAACTATGATGTTTTTGTGCCCTAATACGTGGTCAATTTTTGAAAATGTGCCATGTACTGCTGAGAAAAAGGTATATTCCTTTCTATCCCCATTCAAATTTCTCCAGACATCTATCATTGTCTAACTTTTGTAGTAATCTATTCACCTCTTTCACTTCTTTCTTATTTATTTTTTGGCTCGATTTATCTAATTCTGAGAGGGGGAGATTCAGATCCCCCACTAGTATAGTATTACTGTCTAATTCCTCTTGTAACTCATGTAACTTCTCCTCTAAGTACTTGGATGCTATACCACTTGGCGCATCCATATAAAATATTGATATTACATCATTATCTATAGTACCTTTTAGCAAGATGTAATTTCCTTCCTTATCTCTTGTAATGAGATCTATTTTCGCCTGTACTTTGTCTGAGATAAGGATTGCTAACCCTGCTTTTTTTACTTTAGGTGAAGCATAATATATTGTGCTCCAGCCTTTTACCTTTACTCTGTGTGTATCTCTCCACTTCAAATGTGTTTCTTGTAAACAGCATATTGTAGGATTCTGGTTTTTAATCCACTCTGCAATTCACTTCCATTTTATAGCAGAGTTCATCCCATTCACTTTCACAGTTATTATTACTGACTGTCTATTCCCCTCCATTCTATTTACCCCCTTTGTATTTTCCCGCCCTTCTTTCACCCTATTCCTCTTCACCCAAATTTTACTTCTTACCCCTGCCTCCCCCAATCTGCCCTCCCTTTTTATCACCCCCCTCTCTTTTCTTTAACCTTTTCTCCCTTGCTTTTGTCCTCCCTTCTATCAGTCCCCCCTTTCCCTTCCCCTGTGGCTTCCCTAAAGAATGAGTTAAGTTCCTTTATCCCAATGAATGCATATGTTATTCCCTCTTTGAATCAAATCTAATGATAATAGGGTTGAAACCATGTTCACCCCTCCTTTCTTTCCCACTATTGTAATAGTTTTTTTTTCACCTCTTCATATGATATAATTCATCCCCTTACACCTCCCTTTTCCTCTCCTCCCCATAGACTCCCTTTTTAACCCCTTAAATTTTTTTTTGTATCATCACATCAAAGACAATTTATATTTATACCCTCTGTGTAAAGTCCTTTTCTCTGCCCAAATACATTTACAATTCTTAAGAGTTATGAGTATTAGCTTCCTGTGTAGGGATATAAACAGTTTAACCTAATAGGGTAACCTTTTTTTTTTTCTCCCCCTTTGTTTACCTTTTTAAACTTGTCTTGAGTCTTGTATGTTGAGATCAAATTTTCTATTCAGTTCTGGTCTTTTCACCAGGAAAGATTGAAAGTCCCCAATGTCATTAAATGTCCATCTTTTCCCCTGAAAGAAAATGCACATTTTTGCTGGGTAATAGATTCTTGGCTGTAATCCAAGCTCCTTTGCCTTCTGGAATATCATATTCCAAGCCTTGCGGTCCTTTAATGTTGAAGCTGCCAGGTCCTGAGCAATCCTGACTGTGGCTCCATGATATTTAAATTGCTTCTTTCTGGCTGCTTGGAGTATTTTCTTCTTCACCTGATAATTCTGGAATTTGGCTACAATATTCCTTGGAGTTTTCCTTTTGGAGTCTCTTTCAGGAGGTGATCGGTGGATTCTTTCAATGATGATTTTATCCTCTGATTCTATGATATCAGGGCAGTTCTCCTTAATAATTTCCTGGAATATGGTGTCTAGATTCTTTTTCTGGTCAGGGCTTTCAGGCAGACCAATGATTCTCAAATTGTCTCTCCTCGATCTGTTTTCCAGATCAGTTGTCTTTCCAAGGAGGTATTTCACATTTTCTTCTATTTTTTCATTCTTTTGATTCTGCTTGACTGATTCCTGGTGTCTCATGGATTCCTTATCTTCCAACTGTCCAATTTTAATTTTTAAAGCATTGTTTTCTTCAGTAAGATTCTGCACCTCTTTTTACATTTGGCCAAGTGAATTTTTTAAGGCATTGTTTTCTTCAATGAGATTCTGCACCTTTTTTTCCATTTGGCCAGATGAATTTTTTAAGGCATTGTTTTCTTCAGTGAAATTATGCACTTTTTTTTCCATTTGGCCAGTCAATCTTTGTATTTCCTTTTCCAAGCTGCTGATTCTTTTTTCATAGTTTTTTTGTTTTGCTTTCATTTCTCTCCCCATTTTTTCTTCTACCTCTCTCAGTTGATTTTTAAAATCCTTTTTGAGGTCCTCCAGTTAGGCTTTTTCTTCCTGAGACCAATTCACCTTCCCTCATGAGGCTTCACATGTAGGCAATTTGCGGGTATTGTCCTCATCTGAGTTTGCATTGGCTTCTTCCCTGTTGATACAGAAGCTCTCAATGGAGAGGGCCCTTTTTTGCTTCTTACTCATTATTGCAGCTTATTTATTTATTTTTTAAGTTGAGGTCTGTTCTCGGGGCACCAGAGTCCCTGTTTTGGGCTTCTTGTGCAGGGGTATAGGTTCTGTGTGACCGGCTTTTTACTCTGAGGCCTTTATGGTGTGTGGAGATCCCCCACCCTGAACTTCCTGTCTGGGTATGCTCAGCCAGCCAGGCGCCCACTCCTGGCATCTGTTTCTGCCTGACCTGTTCGTGGCCCTCTCGGCCGGTGCAGGTAGGTTTTTCCACTGTCCTTCTTGGCCACCATATTTTTGAACCAGGTTCCAGGGTCCTCAATTGTTCGGCTGTGGCCCGCAGCTCCTGCTGACTTGCCCTAACCTTCTCGGCTCTGGGTTGCCTCCCTTTTGCCGAGTCAGACCGAATTTTCCTGAAGTCTTCTAAATTATCTCTGGTTGGAGGACTGTGTCTCTCTGTCCCTTTGCAGGTTCTGTAGTTTCAGAATCTGTCCAGAGGCTTGATTTAATGTTCTTTTTGAGGGAACAGAAGGAGAGTTCAGGCAGTTTGCTGCTTCCTCTCTGCCATCTTGGCTCCGCCCCCCCCCCCCCTCAGAAGATAACCTTTTAAAGTATGTAAACATCTTTCTTTTGAAAATGTTAAAGGACTTTGTAAATATTATTTCATTTGTTCTCACAGCATTATCTAATATATCTCCATATTTCTCTTACAGATGAAGGGACAGGTGTTTTGTGTTTGTCATTGCGTTTGTTGTTTAATCATCACAATTTTACCTAGGTAGCATTTGAAAAACCAAAACCACATGTAACTTATTTAAGATAATAGAACTAGTTTTTCATAGGAGAGCCAAATACCCAGGAAGAGGTATGTGAAACATATTTACTGCTTCAAAATTAAGTTTCAATTTATTCCTCATTCCAGAAAATGAATCATCTTTAAAAAAAATTTGGTGTGCTAGATATTCCATGCAGATTATACAATAAATAAAAAGTCCAAAATTATTTTTGCCACAGGCCTATTATTTCATCAGTGTAGGGCACCTCTTATTGACTTGTTGAAATTTCATCGAGTGTAGGTCATCAGGTGTAGATCAGCAAATTTTTAATTTATAATTTGAGGGGGTGGCTTAGAGCAAGACCCTGGTCAACCCCCCCCCCCAAAAAAAAAAACCACACAACAACAACAACAACGACGAAAACCATCAAAAAACCCATCCTAGTATATATTAGAGGAAGAATTTGAATTCAGGGTATACTGAACTAGAGTTCAGCCCTCTGATCTGTAGACCAGATATAAATTCTAAAAAGAGTAATAAAATACAACTTATATCCTATTGAATATAGAATTTAGCTTGCTTGTTAGTTTATCTTTTGTTACTTTAGCCAGAGTTTAATATGCTTTTCAAAAATCATAAAAGTTTACCTTTCAAATTAGCCAAAGTTGCTGAATATATTTAATTTTTCTAAGAAGGCATCTGGAAGTAAAATTAAAAATGAATACAGTAAGACATTTACTAAAAGCTTTGTAAATAACCTAGTGGCATTCTTTGGTTTGTAACAATAGGAATAATACATATCATAGTATAATAATTACAACTCACTTTTCTATGACATTGTATAATTCAGAAAGTAATTTCTCAATAATCACCCTATGAGGGAGATAATGTACACCTGATTATTTTAATTTTGTAGATGAGGAAGCTGGTTCTCAGAGAAGAAAAATAACTTGCTCATGGTACCCCTACCATTAATTGCATGATTCCAACTGTATGTATTACAAACTTAAAAAAAATAAATATGTATTATTAATAGAGGAAATATAACAACAAATGCATTTGTATTTGGAATATAATAGTAATTTTAAAACAAATTGAATGATTAATATATTGCATTATATGGAAGGAGAGAGAGAGAGATGCTTAGTCTTATTCCTAAGATTAAGAATAACTTGAAGCTGAAACCAAGAGATGGAAATGTTTCTAGACATACCAGTTAAAAGAACACCAGAACTTCTGAAAAAAAAAATAGCTTGTAGCTAGTTATCTCCACTACAATTTTGTTTAGTTATAAACTGTTATTGGATTGTAGATATTGATGGGGAATTTATGTTATAGCTAGAGAGTAAATGTCTAATTAAATCAAATTCTTGCCTGAATGACTTACATTTTTAGAAAAAAGAAAGGATGTCAAACAAAATACTCTGAATATAATGACTTATCAGAAGCTGTCTTTTTACCCAATGTAATGAAATTTGGATGTTTGGTAATTGTGTCTGTCTCTTGTCCCTGCATACGTTTTCCTTAAAAATAGCATTCTGAAGGAAAAAAAGAAGTGGGTATCTTTATAAAGTTAAAAGAAATAAAGCCTATATATAATAGAATATATATATATATATATATATATAAATATATATATATATATATATATATATATATTATATATATATATATATATATATATATATATATATATATATATATATTAGCTATAATCCGGGTTTGTAGGCCTGTTGTGCATTTTTTTCACAATAAGGTAGCACAAGACACAGATTCTTGGCTCCTTTTGTGGGGTAATGAGGCTTAAGTGATTTCCCCATGGTCACACAGCTTGTGTCAAGTGTCTGAGGCTGGATTTGAACTGAGTTCCTCTTGAATCCAAAGCCAGTGTTTTATCCATTGCATGGCCAACTGCCCCAAGACACAGGTTCTTAGGGTGGAAAGCATTTGTTTCTAAAACAAAGGTGAAAAGTACCATTACAAAGGGGGAATCAAATATGTTTTGAATCCTGGTTGGATTGACATTTAGCATCATTTGAATGATAGTGTTTAAATTAGCTTTGATTTTCTGTCTTTTCTACAACCTTTCACTCAAAGCTCACATATACACATTTTCTTAGTTTGGTCTTTGGAGCTTAAATGAATAGTATGACTCGCACATGACAATTATTTAAATTATAGCTCTACTGGCTCTGTGTCTTCTGCTTTAGCTTTCTAAAATGAAAAGACTTCAGTTTATCTATTCAGTTTTCAAAACTGCCAAACATTGTGTTAATAAAACAGAGAAACAGTTGAACAAATAATTAATTCTGAGGCTCAACATAAACTGCCATTTTAATTAAGTCAATGTGAAATACTAAGAGATCGCTACTCTGGGCTTTGGGGCTGGCTGCAAAGTTTCCAGAGCCCAGATAGTGTCCCTGGGGGATCCAGCTTATTATGTTTTCATATTTTTTTTCTTTTAAAACACAAATCTGCTATGCTCATTGTGTTTGCATACCTACAGGAAGTTTTATTAAAGTCAGTAGAGAATTATAGAACATGCACAGAAAATAAGTAAAGGTGAAAAAGAACTTGGCATAATTCCCTGAAAACAAAGAAACAATCATGCCATAGAGTTGTTATCATTAATATTTGTAATTAAGTGTCTACCTTCAAAAAAGACCCTAAAGTAGATTTTTGCAAGCTGACAAGAAAGTAGTCCTGTAGGTCATTTTCTCCAATCAGATCCCCCATTTTCATTTTTCAGGCAGAAAACTGGAGCCTATATTCTATAATTTAAAAGCTCCATATTCTATTCATTTAGAAAATTTCATGTTCAGGTTTAGACACGAAAGGCAAATATGAGAGGAGTGTGTAAAAAGAGGAGCGGGAGGAAGAGAAATTAGGGGAGTTGTTTTATATGGAATGGCTATTAATAATTTACTTGTTTGCTTGCTCAAATTTGTATTAACTGATACAATTTGCATTTATCTTACTCTTAAAAACTTTGGCTGATACTCTTCCCTCCCCCCTTCCTTAGACAATATTTGTCTCTCCTACCTTGGCTATTGTAGTAAAAAACTTCCATAATCAAATTGCCACTATCCAAATTGTCCCACAGTAACCATCCGTAGGGAAAAGGATCCTTTGTTAAACTTGTGAGCTTTCTGAGAGGTATTGATGCAGATAGGAAATACAGTTCTTACCTCTCTCAATTTGATGTTGGTGACAAATATCTGGTAGTAAGTAAAAAGGGTAGGAAGTATATTCCTAAATTCTAGAATTCTTTTTGAATTGAGATCTGTGGGAAATGTCATGCAAAGAGAAGTTTTCAGAGAAGGAACCTCCTGGCTTTGTCCAAAATCCTGCTCTATTATAGAGATATTGCCTCCAACAGAACAGGCTACACTAGAAGCAGTGCGGTCATTGGATTTTAAATTCCTAGATTTAGAGTTAGAAGGGACTTTAGAGTACATGTAATCCAACTTTCTCATTTTACACATAAATCATTGAGTTCTGGAGCAGTGTAATGACTTCTACAAGGCAGCACAACTAATAAGTGGGTGAGCCAGGATTCAAAATTAGATCCTCTAATGGATAACTTATTGCTTATTTTTCTCTAAATTTCATTGACTCCGCTCATGACCTCAGCATATAGATAGCTATAGGAGGAATAAAATGGACCCCACCAGTTGGGAGTAGCAGAGAGCAATAATGGAACAAGAATAACAGTAGGCTGAAAAATTAAGGCATGAAGACACTCAAGTAATCTCTATCTCTAACAATTGCATTGTAGAATAATATTAGTAATGCACAGTTCTGATCAACTCATTAGCTAGAAATATGCTTTGACATCTTCACTGCCTATCAAATAAAACTCAAACTCCTTAATCTATCGTTAAAAAAAATTGACTCCACCTTATCGCTTAAGCTTTATCTTAGATATTAAATCAAGGAGAATGGAGTTTATTGTCACTATAGAAAGTCCAAGAAGTAGAGAAGTCATAGCTTTATATAAAAGAAAGACCAACCTTACAGACAACGTGACTAGAATTATTACATCACTTTCTGCCACCAATGTTGGAAACAGTTTACCTGGACTTGGAAGGTACAACTTCTGGAACTCTCTTGGTATTAGTGATGAACTCCTTTGGAAAAATAAAGGACAAGAAGTCTACAATTTCACTGGGATTCTTATATAGATAGAGCCCTCTGAATCAGAGATTTCCCTTTTTTGATGTCTGATACCACCCTCACAACTGATCTGTTTTCTAATTATCTCTAGCTACTTCTGGGTCACTACTTCTGGGTACTATAAAGGTGATGTTTTATTTCTGCATTTACAATAACAACTGGTTTTAGTAAGAAGCAACCATGGCACTAAGCAGAATTGCTCAGATCCTTTGAGGAGAATGTTTCCAATGAGAAGATGTTCCATATTAGACAAAACAGGCTTTGTCTTAGATACTTATTCTAAGTCCATCTTTGTTTTCATTTACCGCAGGGAGAACACAATAGCCTAACAATAAATTTTTAAATTAATTCATGTTTTAATCTGCATCATGTCTATTTGCATCCTTGTCTTAATATTTTCTAATACAAGCTCTTTGAAGGTGGGTTTTTTTCTTATTTTATGTCTATATACCAAGTGCTTATCACAGTGTCATGCACTTATGAGGGACTTACCAAATGTTTGCTGAAAATCTTGCCTAACTCATCACCTTAGATAAGATAAGCTGGCCCTCTGGATTATGATTTTCACATTCAATGAATTCAGAAAACCTCTACTTTTTATCAATATACAACCAACCAAACTAGCCAGTAAAATGAACAAATGGGCATCTCACAGTTCAATAAACTCTACTTGTGACACAATTGACTAGACTAAACTAGAAAAAAGGGAAAACAGTCAGTTTACTATAATCAGCAGCACACTGACTGTGCCTGCGAAGGGTTGTCAACATTTTAGGTTAAAATCCTAATATTCATAACTTATCTGCAAGATAGGGTACAAAACATGAATTCAATTCCTCCCTTACCTTTATTTATCTTTTTATCAAAATGAATGATCCTACTAGTACAAGTAATGGATGTAGAATGTCCAATGATTAATTTTGATCACTATTTTGTTGGATCTAAATTAAAGAGCCATAGCTTTCTGAACTTCACTGTAGGGAGAACTGTGAAGAAAGGGAATTGGGAAAATAAATAC
Source organism: Dromiciops gliroides (assembly GCF_019393635.1). Classification (NCBI taxonomy): domain Eukaryota; kingdom Metazoa; phylum Chordata; class Mammalia; order Microbiotheria; family Microbiotheriidae; genus Dromiciops; species Dromiciops gliroides. The sequence continues at coordinate 202,983,048 of NC_057861.1, read as the reverse complement.
CAAAGAAGCTAAAAAATCTAACTGCAGGAGCCACATATTTTTCATGATCAGGAATGTACATATAGATAGAAAAGGGGGATTTTCATTTAATACCACTTTTTTAAACTTGGAAATACTCCCAAATCAGCATGGATCTGATAAACATCTTATTTCTCAAAAAAAAAATATAAATCTCAAATGCAGATACACAGAGATCATCAAATGTATATGTTGCCTTAATAAAGACAAAGGAATGTGACTTATTTTGATTTTTTTCTATTAAATAGTCTGACATTTACCCTCCATGTATTTAAGAAAACAAACTCCATAAAATGCTATTATTAAATACAGAATGAACAAAACAAACCAGGAATACATTTGTAGTTTCCCAATAAAAATATGGAAATACTACTTGTTGTGGTATTTCAAATATATATTTTAGTATTGTATCTCCATAATAGGATGTTTCCCCTAGTACTGTCCTTGTATTATATGACATTTCTCTTTCAGAATCCTCTTTTGTTAAAAGTAAGATGCATGACTATTTCAAATGAAAAATGATACTTTTAAAGGAATAAATCTGTAGAAATCTAGAGGCACATTACAGTTGTCTTATTCCATTAGCACCTGAAGAAACAAAGAAAAGGCAAATCAAATATAATTTTTCTTATTTGAAATGTAGCCTTTATTGTATTAATTTATCTGTGGCTCTATAATAATTTTCATAATAAAAATATTCAAATAAAATAAGCATCTTATAAAAATCCACCTTTATTCATATTATTTTTTCAAGTAGATAATAAAAAGGCACCTTTTAAAAAATGTTTTCCTCTTGTGAAAAAAAAGTCTTGCCTGAAGCTGTTGTGAGTTTTAAAGACTTGACAATCCAACTTTAAATAATAAAAGAAAAGAAGCTTGATCTTTTTATTGTTCAATTTAAGTTAAATCAGAATCATGTATGACTTTAGGTCTTCAAAAGATCGTTTTATCACCCTAAACTACTATGTAAAATATACCATTCAAGCACTTGATTAAAAGATATCAGCATCAAGTACTTAGCAAAGAAATAAACATCTATTTGTAGAAATATAAGGAGGGAAAGGTTTTCCTGGGTCAGAAGATAAACAGAACTAGACTCTATAGCTAGAGATGAACAGGGCCAAATCCCAAAGCCAGGGATACACTAAATTCTTAAAATAATGTATGTATTTGGTCCTCCAACATCAAGAATTTAGTACTGCTGAAACATATATACTTGGAACAGAAGCACCTAGGAATAAGAGATACTTCTTCAATGAATATTTAAAGTAGCTTATTGACTCTGCACATATCAACATATTTAATATCTCCTAAGGTGTTAGATATTTCTTCAAAGTATATCAGATTTCAATTAGTTTTTGTTCCTCAGCCTCTAGAAAATATAACTATAATGAAGAATAATCTTTCATAACCAGATTCCTTTAAACTGATACTTGACATGAGGATTAGTGTAAAGGAAATCTTACCTAAATTTACTGGATAATTCAAAATCTACCCAGCAAAGCATAAGGAGACTTTCCATTTTCCTCTGCACTGATTAAGAAGATAACAATATATTCCCCCCACATCCCCACCCCAAACCTGCTATTCATAGGCTAAGGCTTGTCATCTTATATAAACACCACCATTAGTATACAGCAGTTGCTCAAAGGAGTAATAATAAATGTTAGGACACATATCTTTATATTCCCATTTCCTTAAAAAAACAAACAAACAAGAAAAAAACCCTCAATATTATACCTGGGTGTAGAGTCAAGGTCATCTTGCAACTGCCCCTTCTGTGTGATCACAAGCCTTTCTTACACACATCATTTCAAGCTTCAAAGCAGTAAAGAAAGCTGGGATGAACTGCTGTGATTCACCTGACTTCAGGATAATGAGGTGTAAATGCCAAGAGGACTAATTTGTCCACAGCTATTGCTCCAAAATGGGGGAGGGGGAAGGAAAGGCCTACTTTGGACGGTAGGAAGTTATAATCATATACTTTGCAGTTATTTTCCCTGTTAAATGTCACATTCCCTTACACTCTCAGCATGAGTCAGAATGCAGAGACATTCCAATTTTAAAGGAATGTGTAAAGTTTCTTAATTTCTTAATCAGCTGAAGGACATCATTCTTTTGGTGGGTAAATTCCATCATAACTAATAACATTATTGAGAGAATCATGGGTAGAGACTCTACCCATTAGTCAGACTACTTTTGCTTAACTTCTTTATATCTATTCTCTCCTTCCTTCTCCCCTTTTCTTTGACATTTTCAAGGGCTATTATTAATGATTAGACTAGCATTGTCTAATTTGATTAATACTTCAAAAAACCTTAATGTGAATTCTTCAAAAGTAAAGATGCTATTAATTATAATTAAGTTATTGTATGATGATTACACATCTGAAGGTTTTTCCCTGCTCAGTTCTCCTGAATTTCTGCTCTGATTTTGGGTTTCAAAATAAGACAATATCTACATTGGGCAAAAATTCTGATTATTTAGTTTCCCACAGGTCATATGGCTATAAACATTTTGTTCACATACTGTTGGCAACTGTGGAACATTTTAAATAGATATAATATAATGCTGAACAATAAGAGTATTTTTTCTTTTTATTTGAAATTGGTTTGTGTGTTCTCTACTATTAACAAAGAGTTCTGAAAATGAAAATAGTTTATTAGTCATGCTGATTACATATTTAATAGTGGTTTTGGCAGAGGAACAGAAACAAATGTAGAAACTGAGGAACATTAAATCCCAGCCAGTTTTTCTAATATCTGGAATGGTTTCAGTTATGATGCAAGAAGTATTTTTCATACAGGAATCAATTTAGAAGGTAATATTTCTAGTCATCTTCAACTTTCACAAAATGCGAAGGACCTCATTTCATTAGTGTGACAGATTCTTGATTTTTAGATTCTTTCTGTCAGGACAAATGACTTTTGTAGGTAAGTTCTAGGAATAGAACAATATATAGCAATATATGCAGAAGCTCATAAAAGGCTAAATGACTTATCCAGTGTCATATAACTATTATGTGTCAGAGGTGAGATGTGAACTCTGCCCTTCTTTAGTCTAAGCCCAGCACTCTAAGATACACCACAATGATTCTATTGTGCCATATAACCATGTAGATTTTAATCCCAACAATCGATTACTATAAGGATGATACTACTTAAATAAATTGAAAATTAATATTAGTAATTACAATTAATAATGACACACTGGGTATGGGATCATAGAATTTTAGAATTGAGAGAGACTGTGAAAAATAGTAACTTCAATGTCCTTCTTGATGCAGAGATCCCTTCCCTCTATAGTTTTCCTGACAGGTGACCATGTTTCTGCTTTAATACTTCCAGTGATAGAGTTTCCTACCTTTTTTCTTTCTCTCTCTCTCTCTCTCTATCTCTTTTTGTTTTTTTTTTGCGGGGCAATGAGGGTTAAGTGACTTGCCCAAGGTCACACAGCTAGTAAGTGTCAAGTATCTAAGGCCAGATTTCAACTCAGGTACTCCTGAGTCCAGTGCTTTATCCACTGTGCCATCTAGCTGCCTCTGAGTTTCCTATTTTGTAAATATAGTTCATTCCATGTTTAAACAGTTGAGTTTATAAGGCTGCCATTATATTAAGATAAATCCTCTCTTCCTAAAGTTCTGCTCCATTGGTCATAGTTCTGCCATCTAGGATTCAAAGAAAAGACAAGTTTACACATTTTACCACATTGTTGTTCATTCATTTTTCAGTTTTGTCCAATTCTTCTTGACCCCATTTTTTGTTGTTTTGTTTTATGTTTTGGCAAAGATTCAGGTGGTTTGCCATTTCCTACTTCAGCTCATTTTACAGATGAGGCAAACAGTGTCAAGTAACTCTCACAGGGTCAGACATCTAGTAAGTCTTTGAGGCCAGATTTGAAGTCAGGAAGATGAGATTTTCTGCCTCCAGGTCTAGCATTCCATCCACCTTGCCACCGAACTGCCCATTCTACCACAAGACAATATTCAAATATTTTAAAGACATCATTATCTTCTTAAGTCTCTCTCTCTCTCTCTCTCTCTCTCTCTCTCTCTCTCTCTCTCTCTCTCTCTCTCTCTCTCTGATTAAATATGCTTCACATTCATAACCATTGACTGGATGATAATGTTTTCAGAAACCACTGACATTTTATTTGTTTGTCTCTGAATGCACTAAGGTTTGTTAATGTCTTTCTTCATATGTGGTTTTAAGAACTGGATTCAGTACTCTACATGTTTCAATACTTAGTCATGGCCTCAACAATGTGGCTATCCCTTTCAATTGTACAGTTCACTTACCTTTCACTTCCTTTTATAACTTCTGCATGTGTCCTCTTTTAAAACATCCAGTAGATTTCGATGCCATGTACTGGGGGGTAGGGGGTGGGGAGAAGGTTATTTCCCCAGAAATTTGACTTTATAGAAACTAAATTGACAGTGGATAGAATGCTTGTCTTGGAGACAGGAATTTCAGAGTTCATATTCTGCCTCATATACTTCCTAGCTATAATGTTAGGCAAGTCACAATCTTGGAGTGCCTCAGTTTTCTTAACTTTAAAATTCAGATCATAATGACACCTACTTTCCAGCCTTGTTGTGATATTAAAATGAGATAATATTTGTAAAACTCTTAGCACAGTGGCAAGTTCATAATAGGTCTATAAGAAATGCTTATTCACCTACATCCCTATAGAATCATAAGATAATATTAGATAGAACTGTGAGTTATTAAAATATAGTCCAAAAATAGTCCAACTTTTTTATTACAGATGAAGAAAAAGTTTTTTCCCAATGTTCACAACAAGAAACTAGCAGAGTGAGGTTTCAAACCCAGGTTATTGCCTAGGTGTCAATGTAGCACATGGTTTATTCATCTCCTCAACCTTGGTTTTGCTACATGAACAGTCCAGTCATCTACTCTTTTTTTTTTTTTTTTTAGTGAGGCAATTGGGGTTAAGTGACTTGCCCAGGGTCACACAGCTAGTAAGTGTTAAGTGTCTGAGGCCAGATTTGAACTCAGGTCCTCCTGACTCCAGGATCAGTGCTCTATTCACTGTGCCACCTGGTTGCCCCAGTGATTGAATTAGTTTTATCAAATCAATCATTTTGAAGAAAACAATTTTCAAGCTCAGTCTGGAGGCCTTAGAGGCCATTTAGTCCAACTTTTGCCTGAACTATAATCCTTACACACAATCTATGAGAACCACAATATCATGGTGAATGAATTGTCAATTAAAACTCCCAGGGTTGTTTTTTTTTAATATGAATTGCTGTCAAGTCAGCTTCCTTTAAATCTATATTGTTAAATTATGTTTTTGAATACGAATGCAAAAATTTTATTAGATTTGCCATTCAGAAAACAAAGCACATAGGAGAAGAAATCATTTTGCCTCAGGATCAGTAGCTCTTTGCCAATCCCCTTATCATACCCCAGAAACTTGATTCTAAATGTCTCCCCACTTTATTTAAGAACAAATGATACCTAGAGAAGTAACATCTCAGAGATATGCCAACATACCTTTAGACATTTGTCATGCTGCTCTGTAGACCCGTGGAGGCTCCATACATTTTCAGAAATTGTTCCAAAGTTTTTCTCTGGGTCATATTGTGCTTTTTAGAATTCAGTTTTCAAAATACACCTTCTCCCTCTGGCATACCAACTTAAAATTGTGCCAACTTTCCAAATCCATTCTTCTGTAACCTCTTCTAATCTCTATGGTTCCTCAAATTTTAAATAGAATGGGTTCAGCATAAGATATGAAGGTTCTTTTAGTGATAGATATATTAAATAGATAGATAGGTAGATAGATAGATAGAATAAGCATTTTTTTTTAGTAAGGCAATTGGGGTTAAGTGACTTGCCCAGGGTCACACAGCTAGTAAGTGTTAAGTGTCTGAGGCCAGATTTGAACTCAGGTACTCCTGAATTCAGGGCCGGTGCTCTATCCAGAATAAGCATTTTTAAGCACCTACTATGCTTAATATAACAAAGGCACTGTGCTAAATGCTTTAAAAATATTTTCTCATTTGATTCTCACTATAAACCTTTGATGTAAGTACTATTATCACATTTTTCAGTTGAGGGAACTGAGAAAGAAATTATTTTCTCAGGGTTACACAGCTATGTGTTGTTTAAAATTAATTGTTATGGACACCAGGTAATCATATTATTAATATATCAATATTATACCATTAAAAGGTTGGCCACTAAAAGGTTCCACTAATTTCTCATGGTCCTAGGCCATTTGATAGTGGAAGCAGGGAGAGAGTTTCACCATGCCATTTAGTGAAATCAGGACAAAACAAAACAAAACACCGAAAGACTCAAGTCGTCTTCCAGAGAGACAACATGTTGTCTTCAGGAGATGAGAGAGAGAGAGACAGAGACAGAGACAGAGACTCACACAGAGAATGATGCAGAGAGAAATAGAGACACTAAGAAATAGACAGAGACAGAAAGAGAGACAGAGACCATTTGGTCTTACAGAGCCAAGACAGACAATGGAGATACCCCAGAAGTCCCAGAACACTCTGGTGGCACTTTCTAAGGGCTTTTTCAAAATCCTGTTTTGATAGAGGCATATCATTATACACTGATGAAAGCTAACTGAGCCATTATACATCCAACAAATCTAATTGATTAGCATAATTCATTTCTATTGGTTGACATGACTTGGAGGGAGGGCAGCTAGATGGCCCAGTGGATAGAGCACTGACCTTGGAGTCAGGAGTACCTGAGTTCAGATCTGGCCTCAGACACTTAACACTTACTAGCTGTGTGACCCTGGGCAAGTCACTTAACCCCAATTGCCTCACTAAAAAAAAAAAAAATGAAGTCCAGCTATGCCATCAGAGACCACAAGACTCCTAACTCAAAATCCTTTCATCTACCTGTGATTTAATCCCATCAATACTTTAGCAATCTAGACAAAAGAATCTATCTCCATTGCTTTTCTTCACTTGGGGTTGTCCCAGATGAGATTTGATGAAATTTCTTGAAGACAACTGAATTTTCTGGAGTGGGTGGGTGGGAGGACTGAGAAAGTGATTGCTGAGTCCCCCAATAAAAGAATTATTAATAATTATTTTATACATGCAATGAACTAGCTGCCCTTTTCTGTGTAATTCATCTATTACTGGAACCTTGGGATCTTTTAAATGGATTGAATGTTTTCTTATTTTCCTTTTTATCCATGGCACATACTCCAAGCAATGGATCACAGGACCATAGATTTTGAGTTGGAATAGACCATAGGGAGCATCTACTTCAACCTCCTTGTCCTGTACAGGCATTAACTGAGGTTCTGAGGGGAGTAGTGACTTACTTGAGGTCACACAGTTAATAAGAAGAGACACAGATTTGAATCTAAGGTTCCTGTATTCAAATCCACTGGATCTATGCTTTGTTGTTGTTGTTTATCTTCCTTTGAACATAATAAAAAAAATCAATTCTTTCTGTCATTATTTTTTATCTCATCTAGGATATGGCATTATTAACATTTCATTTCAAGTTTTACACTTATTATTTGAGATTTATATTTAATGAAATACTACTCCTTTTGTCTTTATTAATGTCCTATAAATCTTTATTCCTCTGGCAGTGACCACGCCATTTTATTTGCTTTAATATTCCCAAGTTTTGTTTCCTCTTTTTTTTTCTTTGAGCAAACTTTGTTATTATTTTGTCTAGTCCCATAAAGTATAGCTATGATGATGTTGTCACCATAAAATTATCTGTAATTTAAATTAGGGTAATAGTATTATTTTTATTGTATTGATATGATCTAACCATGAGCAATTATATTCTAAAATTATTTAAATTTTCTTATTTCTATAATTAAACTTTTCCTTTAAAACAACAAACAATAAGTAAAGGAGGATTTTTTATTTTCTATATTTTTCATCCAAATTCATAGCTACAAAATTGGATCCATCTTATACATTTTTAAGGATGGCTATATTAATTATTCTCACAAATGCATGAAAGCAATGAGAAAGTAGAAACATAGATAGTCATTTGTGTTTATTAATTATTTTTCATAGTATCAACAGCTGTGATTTTTTCTATACATTAAGTAATCCATGCTCTTACAGATATGTTGCAAAATTATTACTCAACAACATCATAAAGATGTCCCTGCATCTTGGACTTCTGTTTAGATTTAATTCGGTACAATGACTTGCTATCTTTGATTATTTTAGTGACATTTGTATTTTCTCATGAAGCATAAGACCTGCAATGTTTGTGTCTAAAAGTGATGGTTGTAATTTATTATGATTTTTTTTACAAATTGATAACTTTATTTTGAATTTTTTTCAATTTTTATTGTTTTCTAGTTTTATCACCAAATGATCTCAGGACAAAATTGCTTAATTAATTCTATTTTTTGAAACTCATCATTCAGTCAATAAGCATTTATATATGTGTGTGTGTGTGTGTGTGTGTGTATACACATATATTCATGTAAAGATATATCTCTTTTTAGGCGCCAAATTTAATATGGGGAGAGTTAATTGGGTGACTTGCTATAATATTGGGGTTCAGAAAATAATGTGGGACCTCTAGGTCCAAAGTTTCCTCTCCTCTGAACTGCCTTTCTTAGTTATTTCTCCCGGGCCAATAAGAAAGGAGCCTAACAGCCTCTTTTCCACAAACAAATTAGGGTTTATTTAATGGGAATAAAATACACAGCAAAGATGAAATTAATAAAGCCAAGGACAAAGGAATAGGAAAAAAGGAAAATGGATAATCCGCCTGGCTGGCTTTCAACTCAGCTAATTCAAAGGGCTGGATTTAACTCACCACCAGGGGTCCATAATTTCTAAGGGAGTCAGCTGTTTAGCCTTTAGTCTGCTCTAAATGCTCCTCCAAGTCCAGAGAGAGAGCAAGAGTGAGTGTGTCCTAGTTCCTGTTGGGGTCCCCTTTTTACCTTTTTCTCCCTCCCCCAAAGTGGAGTTCCTTCAAGTAGTATGGCTGAGACTCCTTCTCTGTTGAATATGCAGTCCACAAGCCTCTGAGGACACTCCTTCTCAGGACTGGCCAAATTTAAACTGGTGGCTTACAATCTAATCATTTTAAGTGGGTACTTGGTAGTTCTTCATTCACACCCAATTCAAACACTACTAAATCAATCAAGTTGGGCCCCTGAACATCTGCCAAATTCCATTATTTTACCATGATCTCTCTCTCTCTCTCTCTCTCTCTCTCTCTCTGACTAGAGATGGCCCCAGATTTTTAAGGCAATTGGGCTTAAGTGACTTGCCCAGGGTCACGCAGATAGTGTCTGTGAGGTGAGATATTATGTGTATATACACATATGTATATGTACATGTATGTATGTGCACAGACATACATGTATGTATAAATTATATAACTATCTGGGGTATATATATGTATAAACATATATGAATAATATATGTATAATATTATCTATTATATATGATATAACAGAATATGTATAAAATAAATTACATATAATCTAACTGATGCATATATACACATATATATTCACACACATATACACTCAATGCATCTGTGTACCATGTGTTCAGAGAAGACTAGTATCTCTGATGTGAAGTCTGCCAAGCCCTTTTCAGGGCTGCTTCTCATCTTTGGTATCCAGCTGTTTCACCTACCTCTCACCTGTTAGTCTGATAAACTATAGAATGTGCAGTGGCCAGACCGCAGTCAAACATTTAGGAAAATGGGCTAAACTAGTTTGTGGGTAACAAAGGGATCTTAATGCTTTAGGTGAGTTGGGAATTGTCTACCACAAGCATGTGGAGACTGCTCTTGGTGAGATGTGTGGATAAAAATAATGTATAACTAGGTCCATGAAAGTTATTGAAGCAGGTGCTGTAGAGCACTTAGAATTTGGTTAGAAATAGAAGACTCCAAGGTCATTGATTATATCTTCAGCCATTGTCAGTCATTTTGAGTTTTATCTTGCCATTGGACTCCAATGATTCTGGAAGGCAGAGTGAGGTAAATGACTTTTCACAGCTTTTCCTCACTTAAATCCAACTGATACATGATGAGTCGTTTTATCATTTTTACATACCTCAAAGAACTGTGATGACAGGCAAGTAATGAAGCATCAGCTTTGGCTACATTGGGAGTTATAGTCACAACTATGCACAAAGGCAAATCAGTCCATAAGATCATCTTCACACCAGAATGAAGCAGCAATAGGATTTAGCAGCTCCCTGGGTATCTGAGAAGCCTTTTTAAAGGACCACACCATTTACTTCCTGATATGAAGAAGGGACTAGAAAAAGTACTCTCATAACTGTCAGGGCTTACCCAGCCCTGGCCTATTTATCGCAGTAGGCAGGGATCCCACCCTGTGGTTGAAACACATGCAAAAATAAATATACAAAATTTTTTGTGAAGGTGATTTGAATCACCATTGGCATATGGAATTTGTGCATACTTCTGGAAAAAATGAAATCCAATAGACCTGACAGGTAAACAGCTCTTTCTCTGAGAGAACTCAGCAGGTATCAAATCCAAAGACCAGCCTTAAGTGAAAAAAAAAGGCTGGTAACTTAAGTGCAGCTTACCAAAGTCAGAGCTAAATACGCATTTTTTTTCTCCCCACATTGATGGGGAGCACTAAAAAGCTAGTGTAGGTTTCACAATCAAAGCTAATATAGTCAATAAGATTGCATGTATCACAAAAGAAGATAATGAAGGGCTCATGATAATGTGATTGCTACTTGAAGAAAACTGCCCCATAATGATCACTAGTGTCTATGCTCCCACCATGATGAAATTTGATGAGGTCAAAGAAAATTTTATGAAGACCTGGAGACCCTCATCATCAATGTGCTGAAATAGGACAAGGTTATAATTTTGGGTGACTATAATACAAGAATAGGCAAAGACTACCAGATATAGCAGGGAGTTTTGGGGAAGAACGGAGTTTGAAAAGGAAACAGCAATGGTTGCTTGATATTGAAGACTTGTGCATCTCATGATCTTCTCATAGCCAATACTGTGTTCCATTTACATAAAAGTAATAAAACTTCGTTGATGCACTTTTCCATAAAATATTGGCATTTAATAGACTATGTCATTGTAAGGAGAAGATACAGAGAGGAAATGAGAACATTGAAGGCCATGTGTAACACGGAGTGGTGGACTGATTATAGACTTTTATTACCTTCAAGCTAAACATTCACATTCAACAAAAGTGGTGGTGACAAGGAAAGATGAAAATGAAAAGACAATGCCAATAGATTAGAAAATTTCTTAATTTTTGAACAATTTGTTGCTAACTAGAAAGGAAAGCTTAGTCAACACATGGTTGGCAACAGTGGATCAGAAAAGGAGTGGGCAGATTTGAGAGATTAAGTATAGAGCACTACATTTACTCATCTAGGGCACAACACTAACAATATCAAGATTGGTTTGATGAAATTGATGTGGAAATTCAGAATGTGTTAAATGAAAAATGAGAACTCCACAAGATTTACCCTCATGATAGTTCATCCATCTCAGAAGGCAGTATTTAACTCCATCAAAAGTAAAGTGCAAATAAATCTGAGAGAGATATAGGACTCTTTCCCCAATAAGAAAACAGATGAAATTTACTTTTATTCTGATAGTAACAATCGAAAACATGTTTATGATGCCCTGATGACTATTTATGGGCCAAAGACCTATGGTGCATCTAAACTACTCACTGCTGATCAAGTCACACTGATCAGTGATAAGAACATGATTCTGGAGAGATGGACTGAAAGCTTCCATATTATTCTCAACATGCTTTCATCAACCAATGCTGATGCTTTGACCATATACCTCAGGTTGAAGTCTTGTTGAACTTCCAAATGAAGAAGAGGTTTTTAATGTCATTGAGCCCTTTTCACATATGGTAAGACACCAGGTATTGATTCTGTTCCAGCAGTTCATAAAAAGCTGATTAAAATATTAAAATAAAACATTTGGAATAAAACATTTTCATAAAAGTAAAATAAAAAGATGATTGTACATGAGACTACAATTTTACTATATGCGACTTTTAGCTATACAGCACAAATGTCATGTATACTTCTTTCCTTCCCTTCCTCCCTACCTTACAGATGGCTACTATTTGACACAAATAGGTGTATATGTTGTATGTAAAATTATTCTAGACATTCTTCTATTTAACAGTTCTTTTTATGAATACAGATAGCTTCCTTTTCAATGTGTTCTCGATAGTTAGTGTGAATATTTATAATACTCAAACTAATTTTTTCACTCAAAGTCATTCTTCTTTTTTTGGGGGGGGGGCGTGGGGCAATGAGGGTTAAGTGACTTGCCCAGGGTCACACAACTAGTAAGTGTCAAGTCTCTGAGGCCGGCTTTGAACTCAGGTCCTCCTGAATCCAGGGCCAGTGCTTTATTCACTGTGCCACCTAGCTGCCCCCTCAAAGTCATTCTTAAAACAATATTTGTATTACTTTATACTGTGTTGTTTAAAATTCTAAATGTGGGTTCTGATCTGTCCCACCCAGTTTTGGCAAGAAACTGGCTAAAATCACTGATAAATTCACCAAGAGTTTAGGCTTTTAAGGGTTTATTAAAAGATATAAGATAGTAAAAAGAGAAAGATTGAGAACAGATTTCTTATAGCATAGAAATCCTAGTCTTCCTAAACTCCCCAGTGAAATCCTGCCACCATGCCAATCTCTGCAGCCAAAGAGGAGGAAATTCCCCAGCAGTGTTCACTTCTTCCTTCACGTCTTCCTCCCAGAAATGGGAGGCTCTTCAAGCTTATTGACTAGCATCATTCAAATTCATTGGTTCACTAGACCAATGCCGGCGGTCTGGATGTAAAGTTCAAAGTTTTTAGCTTCTGAGAATAATACCCTCTTAAGTACACTCTTTTTTTTTTCTTGCGGGGCAATGGGGGTTAAGTGATTTGCCTAGGGTCACACAGCCAGCAAATGTCAAGAATCTGAGGCCAGATCTGAACTCAAGTACTCCTGAATCCAGGGCCGGTGCTCTATCCACTGTGCCACCTAGCCGCCCCCTTAAGTACCCTCTTAAGAACCAGCCAGATGTGCTTACAATCTAGTTAACTGGAAGTTAGCCAGTCAGCAGTCAGGTGCTTTTACCCAATTTAATCAGTTCAGATCAATCTCCAGGTGGGCCCCTGAGTATCGGCTAAATCCCTTCATCTATCACATTCCATTATCTTGACACAATACATTCATAATCACATCACAATCATATATTAAGGCATGTTCAGCCATTTACCAATTGATGGAAATTGCATCCCTTGTCCTTGCCAGGACAAAGAGAGCTGCTATAAACATTTTAGAATGCATAGGTTCTTTTGCTTTTTTCCTAATCAACTTTGAAAACAACCTACTAGTGAAATGTATGAGTCCAAGAGAAGAGGCAGTTTAATAACTCTTGGGCATAATTCCAGATTGCTCTCCAAAATGGTTGGATCATTTCACAATTTCACCCCAATATATGTTACTTTCTCTTTCTATCATTTAAGCCCATCTGGCAAGTATAAAATTATATCTCCAGGTTGTTTTAATCCTAATTTTTCTAATCAAAATTATTTAGAACATTTTATGTGTGTATAAAATATTTTGATTTCTTTATTCAAAAGCTGCCTGTACATATCCTTTAAGCATTTATCAATTGAGGAATGACTCATATTCACTTCCTTGTCCAAGCACCTTAATCCTCCTGCCAGGGAAGTCCAGAGATCTAATGTGCATGCGCAGCTTTCTCTACTTACATTTGCAACTTCTACTCAGTTACCAGAGAAGACAGGCTCAGCCCTTCCACAGCCTGGCTGTGATTCTGCCTCAACCTCCTGTGGTTCTCCCAAACTAACCTTAGAAAACACTTTAAATCCCAGATATACTAATTTTGTTCATAATTTTGCTAATCTGCTTTTGTCTTTAATTAGTAGCCTAATAAAGCATTTGTATTATGAAAGGACCAACAGACAATATAAAGGGGTAGATAAACAAGAGACACTAAAGCTGAACACAGATATAGAAGACAAGCCTCATCATCATAGTGCAAGACTCCCCTTCTGCCATGGAACAGTACATATTTTACAGAAATGTAGAAATAATCAGCAAGGTATTGATATGAGTATTGGGGATTTTAGATAAAGGAATCAAAAGTGTTCTAAATTCACTCAGAGAAGTAATGTCAGTTTAGTGGTTACATAGGATTTCTATGCTATTACATCTACATTTTGAAATTAATGGTATAGGTTTATTTTCATAGGGATTTTCATGCTTCTGAGATTATGTTTTATACTTAGGTTTTTAAAAAGCAGAATATTTGCAAAAGCTTTTTATAGTCATGTAATCAAGGTTATATTCAATGTTAAGTTCATATTCATTTAGATTTCCCTAGTTTGAATTTCATTGTCTTTTATTCTTCCATGTGTATGTTCTTCTAGGAGTATTGTGCTCCAATATTCTGAGTTGTTTGTTTTTGTAATTTTTTTTTTCTCTCAACTGATTATTTGATCAAACTGTATGAAGCATTTCCCTGGCAAATTGGTTGCCATGGCAAGTGTAAATTGATTCTAGAAGTATTATTTTTGATAAGCATATTACCAAAAAAAGGAGGGGAACATTTGTAAAAGTTTTTTTTCAAAAAAAACGTTTTCTTTGAAATTGTGTTGTGCTTTAACTTTTATTTAAATATGTTCCGATTTTTCACAAAAGTAAAAAAAAAAGGATTATTTGAAATTATATTGTATTATAATTGTATATTATATTGTATTGTATATTATATTGTATTGTATATTATAATTGTATATTATATTCTGAGTCAAGGTACATTCCCATTTTTTACAATCATTTTATCCTCAATTTTTAAATATATATGAGACTTGGATTATGGGAAATTATCATTTAAGACATTAATTGCCTTCATTCTGAGTTATCAGATGCCAGTTGGCCAAGATGCCATCCAAACACAAGAGGAATACATGCAAGAGCAGACATTGAACTGTCACATGAGGGGAGACATGCATGAAGTCAAGGTACGGTTGAGGGAATGGCTTTTGACAAAAGTTGAGGTTGGATTCTCTTGGTTTAATTTTTTTCCCCACAATATTGTACAGATGGTTAGAAGTTTTCATCCCACCCATCTCATTCTAAACCTGGCTTCTATGCCCCCTCCTATATGCCTGATGCCATGGACATCTCAATCCCATGCATCTGATTAAGTCTGACTCAATTTCCTCCAATATGTTTGGTGGCATGGACGTATATCCCATCTATCTATTTTAAGCCTGGCATACTGCATGAGCAGTATATATTGCTCAAGTGTGGGAATGCTCATATCCCATCACTTCTCTGTTCTTTTATGGTATCCCCCATAATTATCTCAGGTGTCATGATAAATACAGTGTTGGATTTGGCCTTGTCATCTGTTACCAATTATATTAGATTCTTTAATTTCTCATAATGGCATGAGGATAATTAGGAAGATGATACAAAAAGTGATTCAACAAAGATTAAAAAAAATATTTTTAAAATGAATATCACAGCAATTGTCTCCTCAAGTTACCCTCCACAAGGGGGGGGGACTATAGTAAGATTAAGTTTTAGAGAATGTTTCAATTTTTGTTTTATTATATGTTTCATGTGTAACAACTAAGATTCTGAATTCCCTTAGGCATGTTTTTAAGAACTCTCATTGTTTGATTTGATTATTGAAAAAGCTATTTTAAAGTTGAGTTAAGCTCAATTTTGTAGGAAAATTTCCTGGCTGATTACCAGAATCCATACATCAACCCCTGAAAAGATTTCCATTCCATGACTACACCCAGAGGAAATCTCAAGAATTATCTGAGAAAAGACTTTCAGAGACTTTAAATGAAGAGTTTAGTTTTGTTATTTTTTTTCTCCTTCTGTTATTATATACACCATCTGTAACATGTACTCTCTGCAGAGGCCCTCCCTCTGTCAGGCTAGTGTCAAAGCATCATGTTCATGAGGGACCACCCCTCTAGACAAAACTTTCCTCTCTCCCTTTTCTACATTGTTATTAACATATTGTTAGTTAGCATAGGTTATTATATTCTGTTATTTTTGACTGTTTCATCAATGAAACACACCATTTCTTGAAGAAACAAAGGGGGTACTGTAATGATTGAAATGATGCCACCTGCTGGAGACTTACTGTAGAAAAGCACCTCCATGAGGAGAAAGCCTCTGAGGGCAAGCCATGCAGTCTAGGTCCTTGGTGTCAGGAAGTGACATTTGCTCATGGGTACTGTCTTTCAAGGCTACCAGCCTATCAACTTGAGGAGCCTCCCATTTCTGGGAGGAGGACATGAAGTAGGAAGTGGTTGCTGACAGAGGGGTTCTCTCTCTTTTGGTTCCTGACCTCGCCATGGTTGGTCGGATGATAGGGTCTCTTAGAAATACTTAGATTTTTAACTTTCTCTCTTATCCCAATGCTCTTTAATAAATACTTAAACACTTAAATACTCTTGCTAAATCTTATAATTTATTGGTGACCACTCATTAGATTTTAGATAGTATAGCTGGAATTTTAGTCCCCTTACAAGAATAAAGTGCAAGGACAGTTGGTATGCAACTTTTTGTTCATAGAACATGGTATTTTCACTGTAACCTCTGAGGCTAGGATGCAAAAAAATATATGGATTGATTCTCTAGCATTTCTGGTAGTTTAGGATAACAATTGACAGCAAGAAAATAAAAGTTCTATATTGGACAGCACTGCACCATCCATATCTGAAACCATCAGTCACAGCAAATGGAGAAATATTAAAAATGTGGAGAAGCTTATTTATTTTAGCAATGTACTTTCCAGGGAGGTACACATAGATGATGAGGTTGATACAAATATTGCCAGAGTGAACTCCATTTTTGAAAAGTTCCAAAAGGAAGTATGGGAGAGAAGAGCTATCTACCAAACTGAAGTTCTATAGAGCCACTGTCCTGACCCCATTGTTGTATGTCTCTGAAATCTGGGCAGTCTACTAGCACCACGCTAAGAAACTGAATCACTTCATATTGAATTGTTTTAGAAAGATTATGAAGTTTTCTTAGCAAGATAAGGTCCCAGTCACTGATATCCTTTTTCAACTAAACTTCCAGTCTTTCAAATTCTATTACAGAGAGCACAGCTCTGATAGGCTGGACATGTTGTTCATATGACAAAAGAACTTTTGCCTAAAATACTATTTTACAGAAAACTTGCACAAGACAACTGCTCACATGGAATTCAGAATTGATACAAGGACATTCAGAAGGTCTCTATAATAAAACACTTTGGAATTGATTACAAAATATGGTAGGCCCTGGCACAGGACCATGCAATATGGTATGCCTGAATCAAAGAAGGTGCTATGCTTTATGAAAAAAATAGAATTGAAGTAGCTCAAAAGAAATGTGAGATTGTGCAAATGTAGAGAAATATATACTAAAACTATTAATATGCACTATTTGTGCCCAAAATGTGGTAGAACTTTCCAAGCTTATATTGGTCTGATCAGTCCTAGTTTGACACACTGTATGTACCTTGACCCTTACATGGTGATGACATTTTTTTCCTTTTTGAGCATTATGGACATTTAAGTAACATAAGGTAATATTGTGCTCAGTGTCTGGAATATAGTAAGCACTCTGTAAATGCTTAATCCCTTCCCATTCTCTTTCCATGTAAAATGTACAAACATCTAGCTATATTTATATTTTAATTTTGAGTTATATTTTATATATATATATACCTATATGAATATATATACATTATATATACCAACACACATGTAATATATGAATATATACACACATATGTATGCATATACACATACATATTACTGTCATCCACTAGTCTTACATTTTCATTGAAGGTACTGGAGTATATTGGATATTGGCTTTCTTTTTTTCATGTCACTCAAAATACTGTAATGAAGCCAAGTAATTTTTAGGTGATGGTCAAACTATGATCAATTATTGAATTCATTCCCTTTTTTTTCTAACCACCTGACAGGTATTTTACATGGCAGGATTGTTACTTCAAAAGGTCATAGGAATATAAAATTATAAGGGAAGGAACCTTCAAGCCCATATACACAAAACCATAGATTTAGATCTGGGACAGATCTTTAGAAGCCATCAATTAAAATCAATAAACATTTATTAAGAGATTACTATGTACCATGCCATATATTAAGCAAATCCAACTTCCTCATTTTATAGATGAAGAAACTGTGGTCCAGAGGGATTAAGTGGTTACCAAGGTCACACAACTAATAAATATCTATGATAGATTTCAAATATAGCACTCTATCAACTACACCATCACTCATTTTACAAGTGAGGAGATAGAGGCCAATAGAGGATAAATAGCAAGACCAACATCAATTAGGTAGTAAATGGAAAAACTAGGATTCAAACACAGGTTCTCTGACTCTAAGTCTGGGATTGCATTATGTGTAAAACCACCGTCATTACCACCACAACTACTACCACCAGCAACAACAAAACCAGCAAAAACATCACCAAGGCATGATATGAAATCAGCGCTTCCTGATCCCAAGGCCAGAATATTACCTTCTGCTTCAGATGCAGGATTTGACATGTAATAGAATGCTAGGTTGGAGTCAGTTAGCCGTATGTTCAAATTCTGTCTTGTGACTCTCACTGGCCATAAATTCTCAGACAGTTTATTTAATTATTTGGAGTCTCATTATTTACAAAGAGGAAAGCACTGTACTCATAATTTCACTAGTAAAAGAAACTCCTGGGTAAGTAATCTCCCTCTATCAATGTAAGATGTTGATTCTCTATAGATAATAGTCTTCAGGAGTTGTCAAAAGCAGAAGTGTCAAATACTTGGCTGCAGGTCCAAAACTGATAAAATGTACTTGGCAAATATTTACCAAGAATAAAAATCCAATAAAATATAGGTAACATTACATTTAAAAAAATGTCAGTATGCAACCCACATGATCCTTAAATATTAATTAGTGACGCCATTTATATTTGAAGTTGACAGCACTATTGTAATAACTGAACAATTAAGTCATATGGCCAGGGTTTCAAAGTCAGCATGAGTGAGACAAAAGAGAAACTTAGCTCTTCTTTGCTTTGAGGTTCTTTCTCTTTCCACTGCATCATGGTTTCTCTCTTTTTGGAAATATATAATGAAATAAGGTATGTAAAATACTACATAATTATTAAGCTTCATATAAATGTGGGAAAAATCTAAGAAGGTTAAATTGGTAGAAATGATTATGAAATTATTTAATTTGACTGAAAAAAATGTATACCACAAAGAATGTTTGTAGTCACTCATAGACCAGAGCACAGGCTCAGAGAGTAATAAAAACATCTCTCCTTAGGTCATACCACCTTGGAAGAACTGAAAACTTACAGGTCCCTAGAAGTATCTCTGAAAACAGCTGTATAAAACTTCTGAAGCAGGGACAGTGCAGCCTCTGGTCTGGAATTAGAGCCCTGCTTTAACAAATAGTTAAAAAATCAAGAAATAGGCTGGAGAAATGAGCAAACAGGAAAAAAAATTCTTACCATAGAAAGTTACTATGGTGACAAGGAAGATTAAAACACATACTCAGAAGAATATAACAAAGTCACAGCTCCTACATCCAAAGATTCCAAAAAAACATGAAATTGCCCCAGGCCATGAAAAGGCTCAAAACAGGTTTTGAAAATCAATTAAGAGAGGTAGAAGAAATGAGAGTGATGCAAGAAAACTTTGAAAAACAACCCAACAGCTTGGTAAAGGAGACACAAAACTTCACTGAGACAAAAACAAAAACAAACAAATAAACAACAACAACAAAAAACCTCCCTAAAAAGTAGAATTAGTCAAATAGAAAACAAGGCATAAAATTCACTGAAGAAAAACTCCTTAAAAAGTGTAATTGACCAAATGGAAAAGGATGTGCAAAAGCTCACTGAATAAAATAATTCCTTAAATATTAGAATTTACCAAATGGAAGCTAATGACTTCATGAGAAATCAAGAAACAATCAAACATAACCAAAAGAATGAAAAAGATAGTAGAAAATGTGAAATATCTCATTAGAAAAACAACTGACCAGGGAAAATAAATCCAGGAAAGATAATGTAAAAAATGTTATACTACCTGAAAATCATGATAAAAAAAGGAGCCTAGATATCTTCTTTCAAAAAGCTATTAAGAGGGCAGCTAGGTGGCACAGTGGATAGAGCACCGGCCCTGGAGTCAGGAGTACCTGAGTTCAAATCCGGCCTCAGACACTTAACACTTACTAGCTGTGTGACCCTGGGCAAGTCACTGAACCCCAATTGCCTCACTAAAAAAAAACCCAAAAAACAAAAAACAAAAAAAAAAACCCAACCGATTAAGGGAAAACTGCCCCCAATATTCTAGAACCAGAGAGTAAAATAGAAATCAAAAGAATCCATCAATCACCCCTTGAAAGAGATTGCAAAATGAAAACTCCCAGGAATATTATAGCCAAATTTCAGAGCTCCCAGGTCAAGGAGAAGATATTGCAGGCATCCAGAAAGAAAATTTGAGGGAGGCAGCTGGGTGGTGCAGTGGATAAAACACTGACCTTGGATTCAGGAGGACCTGAGTTCAAATTCAGCTTCAGACACTTGACACTTACTAGCTGTGTCACCCTGGGCAAGTCACTTAACCCTCATTGCCCCACCAAAACAGTGTATTATGGAGCTAGAGTCAGGATAACACAAGATTTAGCCAGTTCTATATTAAAAGATCAGAGGGATTGGAATATGATATTCCAGAGGGCAAAGGAAATGGAATTAGAACAAAGAATCACCTACCCAACATTCAGGGACAAAATGGACATTCAATGAAAAAAGATGATTTTCAAACTTTCCTATTGAAAAGAACAGATAATGAGACTTTCAAATACAAGACTCAAGGGAAGAATAAATAGGTAAAGGTGAAAACATAAGGGAGTTAATAAGGTTAAACTGTTTACATTCCTACATGGGAAGATGATACTTGTAACTTATAAGAACTTTCTCTTTATTAGGGCAGTTGGAAGGAGTATATATAGACAGAATGTATGATAAATTAAAAAAATAAAATTAATGGGTGAAAGAGGAATTCATTGGTAAAAAGGTAAAGGCAGAGGTATAATAAATTAAATTATTTCACATAAATGGGTCAAGAAAAAACATTTTACAGGTAGGGAAAGATTGAGAAAAGTGAGGGCGCATGAGGGAACCTTACCCTCATCAGCATTGGCTCAAAGAGGGAATTAAATACATAAACTCCCAGGTGGGTATGCAAATCTTTCTTACCCTGCAGCAAAATACTTCTGAGTAGGGATAGGGCAAAAAGAGAGAGAGAATAGAATAAATGATGGGTGGTGGAGGCAAGGATGAAGGGAAATACCCTTGGAAATAGTAACTGAAAAAAATTGAAACAAGTTTATCTGAATGCAAATTATTCCTCAATTTATAAATGATCAAAAGATATGAACAGTTTTCAGATGAAGTAATCAAAGTTATTTTATAGCCATGTGGAAAAAATGCTCTGGTTCACTTGATAAAAAGATGTAATGTGGGATAATTCTTGGGTATTAACTCATACATATTAGATTGGCCAGTAGGACAGAGGAGGATGAAAAATATTGGAAGGGGTGTGGGGAACATGAGATATTGATGCAGTATTGGTGGAGTTAGGAACTGATTCAACTATTCCGTAGAGCAATTTGAAGCTATGCCCAAGGGAATATAAAATCATGCATGATCTTTGTTCTAGATATATCACTACTGGGTCTGCATCCAAAAAAAAAAAAAAAGAAAGAAAGAAACAAAGTGTGGAGGAGGACATATATGTACAAAGGTGTTTATAGAATTCCTTTCTGGTGGCTACGAGTTCGAAATTGAGGGGATGCCTATCAGTTGGCAAATAACTGAAGAAGTTGCAGTATGTGATTGTGATCTACTGCTGGTATGCTATAAGAAATGATGAACAAGATACTCTCAAGAAAAAACTGAAGGACTTACAAGAACTGATGCAAAAATGAAATGTACTGTGTACACAGTAACAGCAACATTGTAAGATGATTAGTTGTGAATAATTTAGCTATTCTCAGCAATGAAATGATCCAAGGGAACGTTGAAGGACTTATGATGAAAAATACTGTCTATCGACAGAGAAAGAACTAATGATGTCTGAATACTGATTTGAAGCATATGTTTTACTTTATTTTTCATATTTTTGGTCTCTATTTTCTTTTCCAATAAGACTAATGTGTTATACATGACTACACATGTATAGCCTATATTGAAATTACTGCCTTCTCAATGTAGAGGGAGAGAGGCAGGAAGGGAGATAATTTGGAACTCAAAAATTTTAAAAATAAATCTTAAAAGCTGTTTTTACATGTAATTGGGTAAATAAAATACTAAATATTTCAAAAACTAAAAATAAAATTATAAAAAAGACTATCTGAATTATTTGTCTTATGTATAACATTGTATAATACTCACTATTTGCCTTTCCATAGTTGACTTTGTAATGCATTTTTCTAAGTTGATGGTATTCAAATGCTGCTACTTGTGAAAAAAAAATCAGGTTGTATAAAACCCTGGAATATAGTAGAATCTCCCTGAAGACATCTGTAATTGTTCAAAAGAACTTGGTCAAACTGTCTACTTAGGATATTGGGCATAGCCCCAAAAGGAAATAGGGGGGGGGACTAAAATACTATTGCCAGGACCCAATGTGCCAAGGACAGAGGGGTGATCAGGAGACAAGTGGTAAAACAGAAGGTACTAGATTGAAAAATGGTAGTAGGTGCAATTAGGAAGAGAGAATCTTCACCATTGAAATGGAAGAGATGCTTCAGTAAAGAGGTTAATCAGTGCCAGACATTAAAGCCCATTGTGTTTTTCTAACCCCATCCAGGGGGACAGTTGGTGTTTATGCAATTCCCCCTTCTCTTTTTCCACTCTCCATCTCCATTCTCAGAAGAGAGCTGTGTTTATCCCCCATTATTCACTTCTTAAATGTTTGCTTCCTTTCCTCCCTTTTTCTTGTAAGCCAGTTTTTCCAGAATGAAGAGGTGAACCATTGCATTTCTTGAAACCATCATTAAATCAATCATGTACTTCATTACTCAAATGTTGGAGATAGATAGATAGATAGATAGATAGATAGATAGATAGATAGATAGATAGATAGATAGATAGATAGATAGATAAACAGAGACAGAGAGAGATAGGGAGAGACAGAGACAGAGAGTCTCAGAGTGTTTCAGAGAAACTCAGAGAGAGAGACAAAGAGACACAGAGACTCAGAGAGACAGAGACAGATAGAAACAGAGAGAATCTTCTTGCAGAAAGTGGCACATTTAATGGTACTTGAAGGAAGGGAAGAATGACAGGAAGTGGACATGATTAGGGAGTGAATTCCAGGTATGAGGATAGCCTGTCTGTTCAAATGCCTGAAGTGGTTTGACTGAATGTCATAATTAAGAAAGAATGAGGAGATTAGTGTCATCAGATTAGGCTAGGAGTGAGGTATAAGAAAATTATAGAGGCAGAAAAGGTCCAGATTTGGGGGGTATGTAAGTCAAATAGAGAATTTTATATTTGATCCTAGAGTCAATAGAGAGTAACTGGAGATGATTTAATGGTTGGGGGTGAGAGGATATGACATAGTCAGATTTGCTCTTCATAGATATAAATATAACAACTGAGCAGATGATGGCCTGGAGTGGGAAATTACTGGAATTAGGAAAACCAAGCAGTAGGATATTGTAATCATCCAGAAGTGAAGTGATAAGAAGGCTACATGACGGTAGAAAGAGTGTCAAAAGAAAGAAGAGTTTGCATATGAGAAATGTTACAAAGGCAAAATGTGTGCATTTTGGCAAATGAAAGGATATATATGGTAAGAGTGATAAATCAAGGATGACAACTAGGAGGTGATCCTGGAGGTCTTGAAAGATTGGAATTACTCTCAAGTCTAATGAGGAAGATAAAAGAAGGGAGCCTTTTTGTGGGGAAGGAGGGATAATGAGCTTATTTTTGGCCATGTTGCATTTAAGATGTTTATGGAACATCCTTCTCTTTATTTTTATTTTGTTTTTTGTTTTCTAGTATTCCATGGGTATTTTCCAGAATTTTACTCAATTTCTGGCATGTTTATGTTGAATTTAAATATGAAAGCCTGTTATTGAGCTATGTTAATTGATCTATTATGTGATTTAGTGCTAGTGTTAGAGTACAAGTGGAATAGTTGTCATATTGCTACTATTTGGCATAGTTGTTTCCCTGTTACTTATTACATGTCACAAGCTTGGAGAATTGTTTTAATATGGCATAATTTTACATACTCAGTTTAGTTCTATTGTAATTCATTGGATATTGCTTCATGGATTGATCTATCAACCAGATGGTCTGTAATTTGCTTGGGAAATATTTTGATATTTTTGAAATGGAAACTCACAGGGATCTCCTAACTTTAAGAATGGGCCCATAGCAATTCAATGGCACAGAAGAGTTCCAGGGAACTTGTGATGGAAGAGGATCTCCAAATCCCAGAAAAAAAAAAAAAAGAACTGTGGAGTATAGATGCTGAATGAACCATACTATTTTTTTTTTTGTTTTTGATGCTGTTGTTTTTTTCTATTTTGAGGTTTTTCATCATTGCTCTGATTTTTTCACTTATAACATGACTAATGCAGAAATATGTTTAATGTTATTATGTGTATATATATAACCTATATCAGATTACCTGCTGTCTAGGGGAGGGGGGAGGGAGGGGAGGGAGGGGAGGGAGGGAGAAAAATCTGAAATTGTAAAGCTTGTATAAACAAAAGTTGAGAACTATATTTACATGTAATGGAAAAAAATAAAATACTTTATTAGTTAAAACAAAACAAAACAAAACAAAAAACAAACAAACAAAAAAGAATGGGCCCATAGAATAAAGATAAGAACTTTTAAAAGATATGACAAAGAATTGCATAAGTGAAAAGTAATCCACATTAAGTGATTCTTATGAACAACACTCAGTGTTTTATAAATTACTTAATCCATTTTTTTTCATTCGGTAAAGTCATATTCTGACAGAAAGTGACAGTATTGGAGAGGTGATTTCTGCACTGCCTTCTAAATACAAGGATTGATCAAGAGAAAATGCACCTTACTTGCAAATGGCTACTCTGTGTGTGTGTGTGTGTGTGTGTGTGTGTGTGTGTGTGTGTGTGTGTGAGAGAGAGAGAGAGAGACAGAGACAGAGACAAAGAGACAGAGAGACAGAGAGACAGAGAGAGACAGAGAGACAGAGATTCAAGTCAGAAAGGAAAATCTTCCCAGGGAAAAAGGCCAAAGCTAAATCACCTATGACAGAAAATGTAGTTATTCTCAATATAAGGCTGAAGTTTGTCTCATTCAGCAGAATGTAACAGTTCACTGATGGGTTACGCAAGGGCTAAACCCATTGAGTCCAAATGAAATGTAATGCCTATGGACAGGGCCAAAATTAAAGATATAATTACCAAAGAACATTTTAAGCCAGAGATAGGGATCTTCTCTTCTAGAATACTATACCCACCCATGTAACAAACAAGAAATATAAGCCAAGAGTGAACTCAGTACTATGGAATTAATAAATTTCTGAGTTGAAAAAGACAGGTAGATAAATAGAATTCCCCAATAAGTCAACTTTTTCATTTACACAGAATTCTGCTTCTGAGAAGAGCTAATCACTCCCTCCTTTGAGTTGGTGACACTATTCTTAACCAGATGCTCATTCCATTTGTTCTCTCCTTTGCATATTACTTTCTATTGGATCCTCAGCTTTTCCTCTGCAGAGTAATGGTTTTCTTTCCCAACTTATTGCGTTTAAAATCACTTTAGGATTACAATGTAAAAAGGAAAAAAATATTTAAGGTGCCTCTTTTCATACCAATTCTAACTTGTCCAAGCCCCCTAGTCATTTGAATTTGTGACCCATTCTTGCCTATGAAGATCCTGTTCCACGTTTATTTCTGTGCACTAGAAAGTTACAAAAATGGATTAGTAATTTTATTTTTGCTTCCAGCATCCATATATAAAATACTTATCAAATATATGAAATTCTCTCTCTCTCTTTCTTCTCTCTCTCTCTCTCTCTCTCCCTCTCTCTCTCTCTCCCTCTCTCTCTCTCTCTCTCCAACCCTCTCAAGTCCTACTATTTTCTTTGCTTTATTTGAGGAATAAAACACATAGTTCAAGAATACTGTGGTGAACTATTTTCATCATGGAGAAAATGGAACTTAATGAAAGGGAAAATAAATATCAAACATACTGTCAAGAAATAGATTTGGGGGTAGGCAAATACCATGCCTTCCATCAAATAAATATAAGAAGTATAAGCCCTTTTCCTGAGAAATGAGAGTGGAAGAATAAGAGAAAATAGAGGAATCAAAATATTTCCATCTATTTTTTTTATGTATAAGGTATTTTATTTTTTCCGTTACATGTAAAGATAGTTCTCAACTTTTGTTTATACAAGCTTTACAATTTCAGATTTTTCTCCCTCCCTCTCCTCCCTCCCCCCTCCCTAGACAGCAGGTAATCTGATATAGGTTATATCTATATATCTCTATACATATACATATATATATAGATATATACACACACATATATATACACATAATAACATTAATCCAATTTCTGCATTAATGCTGTTACAAGAGAAAAAATCAGAGCAGTGATGCAAAACCTCAAAATAGAAAAAAAAAAACCAACAGCACCCAAAACAAAAGAAATAATATGGTTCAATCAGCATCTATACTCCACAGTTCTTACTTTCTTTTTTTTTCTTGGATTTGGAGATCCTCTTCTATCATGAGTTCCCTGGAACTCTTCTGTACCATTGCATTGGTGAGAAGAATATAGTCCATCACAGTAGGTCAACACTCAATGTTGATGATACTGTGTACAATGTTATTCTGGT
Organism: Dromiciops gliroides; assembly: GCF_019393635.1. Lineage (NCBI taxonomy): Eukaryota > Metazoa > Chordata > Mammalia > Microbiotheria > Microbiotheriidae > Dromiciops > Dromiciops gliroides. Next base: position 202,956,079 of record NC_057861.1, on the reverse strand, counting down.
TCTGCTCATTCATCATCATCAGCTCACGTAAGACCCTCCAGGTTTCTCTGACCTCTCCTGCTCATCATTTCTTATCAGCACAATAGTATTCCATTGTATTCATATACCACGACTTGTCAGCATTCCCCAATTGATGGGCAGCCCCTCAACTTCCAATTCCTTGCTACCACGTAAAGAGCAGCTATAAATATTTTTGTACATGTGGGGTCCCTTTCCCCTTCCATGATTTCTTTGGGCAAAAGACCTAAAAGTGGGATTGCTGGGTCAAAGGGTATGCACAGCTTTATCACCCTTTGGGCATAATTCAAATTGCTCTCCAGAATGGGTTAGATCGTTCACAGCTCCACCAACAATGGATTAGTGTTCCAATTTTCCCACAGCTTCTCCAACATTTATTATTTTCCTTTTTTGTCATTTTAGCCAATCTGATAGGTGTCAGGTGGTACCTCAGAGTTGTTTTAATTTGCATCTCTCTAATCATTAGAGATTTAGAGCATTTTTTCATATGGGAATAGATAGCTTTGGTTTCTTCATCAGAAAACTGCCTGTTCATATCCTTTGACCATTTCTCAATTGGGAATGACTTGGATTCTTATAAATTTGATTTAATTCCCTATCTATTTTAGAGATGAGGCCTTTATCAGAAGCACTGGCCTCAAAATTGTTTCCCAGTTTTCTGCCTCCCTTCCAATTTTGGATGCATTGCTTCTGTTTGTACAAAATTTTTTAATTTAATATAATCAAAATATCCATTTTGCATTTTATAATATACTCTATCTCTTGTTTGGTCAAAAACTGTTTCCCTTTCCAAGATCTGATAGGTACACTATTCCTTTCTCCTCCTAATTTACCTATGGTATCACCTCTTATGTCTAAATCATGTATCCATTTTGACCTTATTTAGTATAAGGTGTAAGATGTTGGTCTATGCTTAATTTCTGCCATATCTCTTCCAGTTTTCCAGCAGTTTTTGTCAATACTGAGTTCTATCCCAGAAGCTGGAGTCTTTGGTTTATCAAACCTACATTACTAGTGTCATTTACCTACTGCATTCCTGAGCCTAGCCTATTCCATTGATCTACCACTCTATTTTTTAGCCAGTACAGATAGTTTGATGACTGCCGCTTTATAGTAAGCTCCAGGTTTGTACCGCTAACCCACCTTCCTGTGAATTTTTTCATTATTTCCCTGGATATTCTTGATTTTTGTTTTTCCAGATGAATTTTGTTATTATTTTTCTAGCTGTATAAAAATAATTTTTAGGTAGCCTGATTGGTATGGCACTGAATAAGTAAATTAATTTAGGCAGTATTGTCATTTTTACTATATTAGCTCTGCTATCCATGAGCAATTGATATCTTTCCAATTATTTAGATTGATTTGATTTGTATGAAGAGTGTTGGTAGTTGTGTTCATAGAGTTCCTGGGTTTGTCTTGGCAAGTAGACTCCCAAGTATTTTATATTATCTACGTTAATTTAAATGGAATTTCTCTTTCTATCTCTTGCTGCTGGACTTTGTTGGTCCTGTATAGAAATGCTGATGATTATTGTGGATATTTATTTTATATCTGCTACTTTGCTAAAGTTGTTATTGTTTCAAGTAATTTTTGACTTGATTCTCGAGGATTCCTTAAGTATACCATCATATCATCTGCAAGAGTGATAGTTTTGTTTCCTCCTTGCCTCTTCTAATTCCTTTAATTCCTTTCTCTTCTCTGATTGCTAAAGCTAACATTTCTAGGACAATATTAAATAATAGGGGTGATAATGGACATCCATGTTTCACCCCTGATCTTATTGGGAAGGCCTCTAATTTATCTCCATTGCATATAATACTTGCTGATGGCTTTAGGTAGATACTGTTTATTATTCTAAGGAAAGCTCCACCTATTCCTAAACTCTCTAGTGTTTTTATTAGGAATGGGTGCTATACTTTGTCAAAAGCTTTCTCTGCATCTATTGAGATAATCATATGATTTTGGTTGGTTTTCTTATTGATGTGGTTGATTATGTTAATAGTTTTCCTAATGTTGAACCAGCCCTGCATTCCTGGTATAAATCCCACCCGGTCATAGTGTATTATCCTGGTGATCACTTGCTGTAATCTCCTTGCTAATATCTTATTTAAGATTTTAGCATCAATATTCATTAGGGAAATTGGTCTATAATTTTCTTTCTCTGTTTTTGCTTTGCCTGGTTTTGGTATCACCACCATATTTGTGTCTTAAAACGAATTTGGTAGAACTCCTTCTTCACCTATTTTTCCAAATAATTTGTATAATATTGGAATTAATTGTTCTTTAAATGTTTGGTAAAATTCACCTGTAAACCCATCTGGCCCTGGGGATTTTTTCTTAGGGAGTTCATTAATAGCTTGTTCAATTTCTTTTTCTAATATGGGTTTATTTAAGGATTTTATTTCCTTTTCAGTTAACCTGGGCAGTTTGTATTTTTGTAAATATTCATCCATTTCATTTAGATGTCAAATTTATTGGCATACAGTTGGGCAAAATATTTCCTAATTATTGCTTTAATTTCCACTTCATTGGTGGGACATCACCTTTTCATTTTTGATACTGGTAATTTGGTTTTCTTCTTTCTTTTTTTTAATCAAATAACCAATATTTTATCTATTTTATTGTTTTTTTCAATAAAAACCAGCTCTTAGTTTTATTGATTAATTCTATAGTTTTTTTGCTTTCAGTCTTATTAATTTCTCCTTAATTTTCATGATCTCTAATTTAGTGTCTAATTGGGGATTTCTAATTTGTTCTTTTCTAGCTTTTTAAGTTGCATGCCCAATTCATTAATCTCCTCTATTCTCTTCTTATTCATGTAAGCATTTAGAGCTATAAGTTTTCCCCTAAGCACTGCTTTGGCTGCATCCCATAGATTTTGGTATGTTGTCTCATTATTGTCATTCTCTTGGATAAAGTTATTGATTGTTTCTGTTTGTACCACTACTAGTTGAGGGTCTTTCCCAAGGCTCCTCTTGTATTGTCATTTATTTTGCACACGAAAATTAGTGCCACACCCCCTGCTGAGAGAGACATTGGGAGAATCAGGCTTGAAAAGAAACCATGTGACTTGGCATCTGGAAGTGACCTTTCTGGGGTTTCAAAGATCAGATTGGCATCCATAAGTTGTGTCTCATGCCTGTTGGTAAAGCTATCAGCCAATTAGCTTGGATCTCTGTGTGTGGACAGCCTTGCTTCCTGTTTCACAGGGGGATTTTGGGAGAACCTGCAAAGAAGTGGTCTCTTTTCATCCAGGATGTTGGTGTGCTGGGAGAACTTCACATGGACTGCTAGTAAAAGCAAGGGTTTCTCTCTCTGACTATCCTGCATAGATCTAAGCTAGGATTTTCCATGCTATAAGGGATCTGTTCTCAACCTCTCTCTCTTCACTAACTTCTAATACACTTTAATTAATACTTAAAAGCCTAAACTCTTGCTGAATTCATCAGTAAATCTTAGCTAGTTGCTCCCTCACACTGGGATCAGGTCAGGTGACCACACATTAGATTTTAAGCATCACAGCTACAATTTTAGATTTTACATGCATTGTCCTCTTTCTATGGTACAGTTATTGGTGATAATAGAATTTATTCCCACTATTTCTTCTTTCTGGGGCCAAAGCTTCACTTAGCAATTGGAGGGCTTAAGTTTCTCAGTCATATTCTGGTCTCAACAGCATGTGGTAAGGAATTACTCCTTGAAGGTCAAAGAGAGGAGTATAAGGACTTAAATCCTGAACAGCATGCATCTGTTTCCACTGTCTCTTTAGAAACCCAATGCATGCCACATTAGCAAAATAACCAAACCAGAACTACTCATACTATTCATCAAGGGAGGATATATGTAATATTTGGCTTAATTATAGGTCAGTGTAACTACTCTGGTAGACCCACCATTTTACGTTATCTTGGGAATTATATTCCTATTTACCCCATAATATCTAAAACTATACTCAAATACTTACCTTCATCCTCATTATTTGAATTAAAGCTCATAGGCCTGCTATTATCTTTTCCCCCTGCTATTATCATTTAAAATTTTATGCTAAATGGTATAACAGTTAAAAAGTAATATAGTTAATTCATCTGATGCCTTGGGAAACATCTTAAGAAACTTAACACTTACAAAATATATTGATGACTGGGGTTGAAGGAAAGGAAAGAGAAAATTGAATTATGGATAAAAGGAAAACAGTTTTTTAGTGATGAATCAAAGAGGCTATCAGGTAGTTCCTGAGTGGGAGTGTCAAGTAGGTATTATTCAGAAATTTTTGGCATGATCATGTGGAAAGCTCATAGAAGTTACTGCCTTTCCTCCACCATCTTGGCTCTGCCCCTCAGCTGCTTAGATACACAGTTCTCCAAAGAGCCAACCAAAAACAAAACAAAGCAAAAAACCCTACATCTATTAGAGGGAGACATCTTGAGTATCCCATCAAGTGAATAAAATAACTACCAGCAATCAAGATTTCCAAATTATACCTGTGGTGAGAGGGCTGAGTGTCTGGCCAGGGAGAGATTACAGGGGTTTCTCCTGGTGCTGATGTGGAACTCAGTTGTATATCCCATCCTGGGAACCAGGAAGCAGTATTGAGTGATGGGCCCAGGAGTGGAAGAGTGCAGGCTCACGCAGAGCTTGCAACCACAGAGAAAGAAATTTCTGTTTCCAGGTTAAAGAAAAAGTAGGACTGGGGTTATTTACCAGATCACAGTCCAGTTGAGTAGAGATTGTGCCTCTATTTAAATTGCACAACTTAGGACCACGTGAAGCTTGGGACAGTACATCCTGGAAGCTGTGCCCCACTTTAAGAAGGAGTTAAAAATCAAAAAATTGGCTGGGAAAATAAACAGACCAAAAAAGTTGCAGACCACAGAAAGTTTCTTTGGTGACAAGGAAGATCAAAATATACCCTCAGAAGTAGATAACAGGGGCAGCTAGGTGGCACAGTGGATAAAGCACCAGCCCTGGATTCAGGAGTACCTGAGTTAAAATCCAGCCACAGACACTTAACACTTACTAGCTGTGTGACCCTGGGCAAGGCACTTAACCCCAATTGCCTTACCGAAAAACAAAACAAAACAAAACAAAAAAAGAAGTAGATAACAAAGTTAAAACTCCTACATCCAAAGCTTCCAAGAAAAATATGCATTAGTCTCAGGCCATAGAAGCATTCAAAAAGGACTTTGAAGATAAAGTAAGAGAAGTAGAGGGAAAAGTAAGAGGAGTAGAGGAAAAATTGGAAAGAGAAATGAGAGTGATACAGGAAAGCCAAAAAAAAAAAATCAACAGCATGAAAAGCCAAATGGAAAAGCTCTCTGAAGAAAATAATTGCTTAAGAATTAGAGTTGAACAAATGGAAATTAATGACTTTATGAGAAATCAAGAGACAATAAAGCAAATCCAAATGAATGAAAATATAGAGGGCAATGTGAAATGTCTCCTTGGAAAAACAGCTGACCTGGAAAATAGATCCAGGAGAGAAAATTTGAAAATTTTTGGACTACCTGAAAACCATGGTCAAAAAAAGGTCTTAGACATCATCTTCCAAGAGATTGTCAGGGAAAAATGCCCTGATATTCTAGAAGCAGCAGGTAAAACAGAAATTGAAAGAATCAGCCATTCACTTCATGAAAGAGATCCTAAAATGAGAACTTCCAGGAATAATATAACCAAATTCCAGAATTCCCAGGTCAAGGAGAAAATATAATAGGTAGCTAGAAAGAAACAATTCAAATTCTGTGGAATCACAGTCAGGATAACACAAGATCTGATAGCTTCTACATTAGACAAACAGGGGGCATGGAATATGATATTGCAGAGAGCAAAGGAATTGGGATTACAATAAAAAATCATATACCCAGCAAAACTGAGCATAAACTTTCAGGGGAAAATTGGGACTTCAATAAAAAAGAGGACTTTCAGACATTTGTGAAGAAAAGACCTGAACTGAATAGAAAGTTTGACCTTCAAATAAGTCTTGTATTTGAAGCATAAAAAGATAAACAGGAACAAGAAATCATGAGGGAGGTTAAAATGTTTACATTCCTACATGGGGAGATGATACTTTTAACTCATAAAAAAGTTTCTCAGTATTAGGGCAGCCAAAAGGAATAAATTTAGACAGAGGTCACAGGTGGGAACTAATTATGAAGGGTTGATATCTGTAAATCATTTACTTTTTGTTTATTCTTTTTTGTGGGGCATTTAGAGTGGAGGGGTAGATGGGGGGGAGTGATTGGGGGAGGGAATGAGCCTTACGCTCATCATAATTGGCTCAAAGAGAGAATAATATACACACTTAAGTGGGTATAGTAATATATCTTGCCCTGTAGGGCAATGGGAGTTTAAAAGGATGGGGGGAAGGGTTGTAGGAAGGGAGGGAAGATTGGGAGAGGGGCAGTCAGAATCAAAACACTTTTGAGGAAGGAAAGGGCAAAAGAAGTTAGAAAACAAAGTAAATATCATGGGGAGCAAATAGGATGGAGGGAAATAGATAGCAGTAGTAACTGGGAAAAATTGAAGCAGAAGCAATAGCAATATAAGATGGGGAGGATGAGGATGAGGATGAGGATGATGGTACTTTGCTGGACTATTTTAAAGGAAATTATCGTCAGGTATAAGGTGCTATATAAATGTTGGCTATTATTGCTGTTACAATAATCAACCTCATGGCTGTTCTGTAATGAAATCTCCCTTTAAAATACTATACAGGGGCAGCTAAGTGGTGTAGTAGATAGAGCACTGGCCCTGGATTCAGGAGGACCTGAGTTCAAAACCGGTTTCAGACCCTTGACACTTACTAGCTTCGTGACCCTGGGCAAGTCACTTAACCCCAATTGCCTCACCAAAACCAAAAAAACAAACAAAACAAAACAAAACAAAAATACTATAAAATGTAGTTTACTATTTAAGAAAAAAAGATGAGGCAGGATGCTATCAGACAGAAACCTGGAAAGACTTACATTAGCGGATGCAAAGTGAAATATATTGTATAAAAAATAAGAGCAATATTGTTAAGATGATCTGCTGAGAATAACGTTAGTTATTTTCAGGCAATGCAATAATCCAAAAGAAATCTGAAGGACTTATAAACAAAGGCAATCCATCTACGACAGAGAAAAGAACTGATAGTATCTGAATATAGGATGGAAGTATATTTTTTGTTGTTTTAAGTTTCATAGTTTCTAAGATTTTTGTCTGCTTTGTTTTGAATGAATGCACTTGACATAACTTATATTGAATTGCTTGAATTCTTAAAAGAGAGATAGGGAGGAAGGAAGAGAATTGGAACGCTAAGTATTTTAAATATTTATGTTATGGGGGCAGGTAAATGGTGCAGTGGATAAAGCACCAGCCCTAGATTCAGGAGGACCTGAGTTCAAACCCAGCCTTAGACACTTGACAGTTACTACCTGTGTAATCCTAGGCAAGTAACTTAACCCTCATTGACAGAAAAAAATAAAATGAAAGTGGATGTTGCAATTTGTTTTTACATGTAAAGTGGGGAAAATTCTAAATATTTTTTTAAAGAACTCTGTATATGCCTCCAGTTTGTCCTTGGCTATTGATGTAGCAATTGCCCTCAGATATTTCAGGCATGCTGCCAGGATGCTGATGGAAAGATGATAAATGCTCCAAACTTCATAAAATCCTTCTCTGAACAAGAAGAAATGGGAGGAAGAATACCTAGGCCAAGATCAATGCTATTTTATAGATGAACCCTAGGGAGAGAGCAAGTTTTCTTAGCCACTATTTCTGTTTCACATGACTTTCAATATTTGCAGTAGTTCATTAAACATCGGAATTGATCAAGACTTAAAATGCCTTTGATTGACTTGATTTAATGAAAGGTATAAGGGCATATAATTTAATCAGCTACTTATGTGAGGTGTGGTAATTAGATTAATTTATGCAATCAGCATCCCCTCTTACAAAGAAGTTACTAAATTGGGTTTCTATTTACCAACTCCTAAAGGTATTGGCTGGCATAAATGAATTTGTTTCTGTGTTGATTGGCAAATAAAAATAAACTTATACTTTACAAATAAGTTTTTATTTTTAAAGTCTTGAATTCATAGCCAAGTCAGTGAATGCTGTTTGTTTGATGTAGGCAATATCTATGCTTCTCTTTAATTCTTTATTTCTATGCAAAGTACCAGCTCAGTCCTTTGAGAAGAGAAACCCTATAGCTCATTTTGGTGGTTAGTGATTTGTTTTCCCCTAGGAAATAAATATCTTTTAAGTCATATTTATATAGGAGCAAGGTGGCATCCTTTAAAGGTTAATTACCAGTGGATGTGAAGCTTATTAGATCTGTAAGAGTATCTTAAACTGGCCTTCAAGCAGAATAATTTCTCTTACATAATAGAATTTGTCTTTTAATTACATTACAACCACTAATTATAATCTCACTATGTTTAAGAGCTCATTAATTTGATCTGAATCATTAGATTTTCCATGGTCAGTTTTAAGCCCAAATTGTATTTAGTTTCATACCCCATGCTTGATAGAATACTGCTTTTGAACACAATAAGATTAGATAATCTATATTCTAGAGAATACTTAGCAACAATGCACAAAGATGAAAACATCAGCTCATGATAACCTTGACCTTGTAACAACTTGGGCAGTTTAAAACAACACAGTATAAAATCAAACTGGAATTTATTGATTAAAAGAAATCCATACAATTCCAGGACTAAAATATATATTCCACTGGCTTATGAAGTAACTTTCCTTCTGCTACAGTACATCATCAAAGACTTCAACATTTTTCATGATGATATTACAAAACAGTTCTTTAAAATGTGTGAATACTTTGTGGAAGAAAACAAGATGGTCATCCTATTGACTAAATTTTATGAAATATAATATGGTTCATCCTGTCTCATTTCCAATGCACTCTAATAAGTAATAGAATTTTGTTGGATTATAGAGAATCATCTTAATGCAATGAAATTTTGGTACTTGCTTTTTTTGTGTAGTGAAACTCTGGATCTACCTATTCCATCCCACACTATACTGACAGGTTGGGTTTCCCAAATCAAGGCTACTATTTTTAGGTGTAGCCCTAAGAGGCAGCAGTTCCATCTAATAATTTTGGTTCAAACTCTTATTATAAGGCAATCTCCACAATATCACATCATTCTAAGAAATATTGATATAGCAATTGCCCCTCAGATATTTCAGAGATGCTGCCAGGATGCTGATGGAACGATGAAAAATTGCCAGCCAAACTTGCAGAAACTCCTTCTCTGACCAAGAAGGAATATGGGTATGACAGAATATCTAGGCCAAGATCAGCACACTGACATCATCCCACTGCTGCCCCAGTATCCTATATCTTCAATATTTCCACAATATCACTGATAACAAATATACAAAACTTGCTTTAAAAAAGTGACATTTATAAAATATGTCACAAAAAACAAACACACCCTAAAGCAACCACCCTCTCCTCTCTATTACCTTGACCCATGGGTAGGAATAGATTTAACCTTCAGAGTGGATGCTCAATTTTTTTCTCACACCAAGTGCACTTTGAATGGAATAGAGATGTTAGGATTTGCTCACTTTTTGTAGGCCAAGGTAATACAGATACCTGGATATTCTATTGTTTAGACTGAGTTCAAAAAGACTCGGTCATCTAGTTTGGGTTGACTCAGCAGTCTCAGCTTTCAGTAAACTCTTATATAGGCTCTATTTCCTGGATCTTTTGGAGCTTTTCTCAAATTTTAAATCCTACAGAAACATAGTTTAGTTTGTTTCATTTACCACATTTGTTTATCCATGCAGTAAGCCAATATAAAAGTCACAGAATACCTGTGAATGCTCTGAATCTAGGGCAGGAACCCTCTTTTGTTATGTGCAATAATGCATTTCCAGAAGGAAACTCAATGAATTCCAAAAGTGGGTTGGCAGCAGACAAAACACACTGCTCATGTTTGGAAGAATGAACTCATTTACCAATCACCATTGTAATGGAATGTAAGTTCAGATTCTACTCAGTCTGTAAGTAGCAGCAACATTTGCCCATATGCTATCTCCTAAGCAGAGGGCTTTTTTCAATTATTTGGGTCCATCCTATGTTACTTCAGAATATAACACTTCTGAAAATTTTACTAATGGGCTCTTCCACTTTTTTTTTTGGTTTTTGGGTGAGGCAATTGGGGTTAAGTGACTTGACCACGGTCATACAGCTGGTAAGTGCCAAGTGTCTGAGGCTGGATTTGAACTCAGGTCCTCCTGGCTCCAGGGCCGGTGCTCTATCCACTGCACCACTAGCTGCCCCGGCTAATCCACTTTTTGCAAAACCTATTGGCATACATAAATGTAGAGATACACATGTTAAACACAAACAATAATGTGGATGTAGAGAGACAGCAGGGACTAGAGCTATAATTTCAATGATAAAAGGTAATTCCTAGAGGAGGAAACTCATGAACAGGGCAGGTTAGCACCTTCTCTGTACTTTATCATTTTAGAGTTTCTCAGGGGTTAAATGATTTGCCCATGGTAATAGGATGATTATGTGATAGGGGTGAGTAAATAAGAGCCACAAGGTACTTTAAATGCATAGAATTACTTGCTTTTACTAATGTTACAGCATATATCTGTATATATGTCTGTATATATGTCTGTACATATGTATGTATGCATGTATGTGACACATCATAAAGTTCCAAAATTTTGTTTTCCTTTTGAAGCACTTTTTTCATGTTTTCAAGAAATGCTTCCTTTTCCCTAAGGTTCCTTCACAAATCTATCAAATCCTCCATTTTGAAAGAGGCCTTTCTTGGTTCGTGCTTTGCCCAGATATATTTAATCTGCAGTTGGCAAATTCCTGACATCAAAATGTAAACACAGGCTGAAGCTGCATGCTCTTATTGGCAAGAAGGCCTTAAGAAGAAATATTTCATCTTTGTCTCAGCTTTTCTTTTTATTTCTCTACTATTAATACAAATCAGACTTCACATAATGTGTATTTGAGTTTTTCCTCTTTATTTTATCAACATTTCCTTTCTTCCATTATCAGTAATTAAATTTGCTGATAAAGAAACTTAAGAGGGGGCTGCTAGGTGGTACAAAGAATAAAACACTGGCCTTGGATTCAGGAGGACCTGAGTTGAAATCTGGCCTCAGACACTTGACACTTGCTAGTTGTGTGACTCTGGGCAAGTCTTAACCCCCATTGCCCCGCAAAAAGAAGAAATAAAGAAACTTAAGATCAGAGAAGTTATGAGATTTTTCACAAAAAACATATGTCGGAGTCCCTACCTGAACCTTTAACTTCTGATACTAAGTCTAGTTTTCATGACATTTTATCACAATATTTATAGCCTTTTACAAATCCTATCACAAATCCTATACTCTTTGTGTTCCTAAAGGTTTATTAATTTAGAAGTTAATTCAAGAGTTTTAAGAAGAAAACCAATACAGCCTAATATTGGAAATATTTATTCTAGCAAATGTGAAGAAACTGTTTTTAAAAAATACATTTCCAACTTGCAAAAAACAAAACCCAGTAAAAACAAAACAAAAAACAGAATCATCTTTCCCCAACCCCTCCCCCTATAAAATATGAAGATCTTATTGTCTAATATTATATCCCCAAAGATAATTTTGCTCTAGGTCATGCATGGATCAAGTATAAGACACTTGGTTTTATGAGAATATATAATGATTTTTCAGTGGACCCGGGAATATAGAATAGTATTATTAACATGGGGTATTAGGCAAACTTTAAAGCAAAATAGAAATGAAGGTTATTTCCTATATAAAATGTGCCATGCAAAGTATACTTATAAACCCATATATCATTAGAACCAAATCTATCTCTCAGAACTCTTTTTTTTTTTTTTTTTGCCTATCACATAGTATAAAAGGAAAGTATGGCTTATAGACATACTCCATTCATTTCATTTTGTTCTCCATTTCCCCCTTCTACCCTAACCCTTTGATAATAGTTCAACAGAACTCTCTTTTATGTGATTATGGATTTAATATCAGGGGTTTTGCAAATTTGTTAGGCTTGATGTTATCATCATAATGTTGGTTTCAAATAGAAGCAACTAGAGAATCAGGACATTGCTCTGTTATTTGGATTCTGCACTGGTCATTTTCCACAATTGTGGCAGAACTATTGGCAAATATATCTACCATTTTATATTTCATTTGAGATTGATAATGAGAAAAACAGTTATATATTCCAATTTAATGAATCCTTTATTATTTTAACATGGAAGAAACTGTATTGGTGAAAAATCTTTTAAAAATTCCTGATTTTTTTCTAATTAAATTTGTATAGTCAATAAACAATAAGCAAAGTATTATCTGTACTTTCTGTCTTTCAGTATATTTTCTATACGCTGACATATTTGTGGGTTTACATATATATATATAGTGTGTATGTGTTTATCCATACACACATGTGTGTATATCTATATGTGCATACACACACACACATACATACACAAACATATATACACAAATATATTGGCCCTGAATTTGGGAGGACCTGAGTTCAAATCTTACCCCAGACATTTACTAGCTGTATGACCCTGGGCAAGTCACTTAAACCCAATTGTCTTAAACATCTGAGGCCATCTCCAGTCATCCTGATATATATCTTGCTTCTGGACACAAATGGTTCTTTAGGAGAGTGTGATGTTGGTGACATTGTTCAGTCCTCCCTCACTTAAATTCAATTCAGATCAAGTCACGACTTCAGCCCAATGTCATGATCCTCTTTGGCAATGAAGGACAAACAACAACATACACACATATTAAAATCATTTGATCCTCACAACTACCCCATGAGGTAAATGCCATTATTTTCCTCATTTTACTGAAGGGGAAATTGAGGCTAAGTGATATTGAGTGACTATCCCTATGATTTTATATGAATATGCATATATAGATACTATATTAATGTGCAAATATGTTTACTATATCTATAATAAATACATGTTACATATACATGTTTATGTATATAAATATATAATATTAATGTATTTACAGAGATTTGTTCGTAGGTTCTGTAAAATCAATTGTACCTTTTGACAAACTGTACATGAACATATGTTGGTATGTGTAGTAATAACTAACATCTATGTATAAATATGAAAATATGTTGGTGTATGAACATAATTTTATATAGATTCTCATAACTTACATATGTAATCCAAATAAGAATAGATTGGGATTTAATCTTTAGTAATTTTTAAAAGACCAATTAGCATAATCCTTTTGCTACCTTCCATTTTCTCTTTCAACCTGCTCCCTGTACAATAGTACCCCTCCAAAACTTATAATTAATGAAGCTACATCATTAATAAAACTTTGTAGGTACAGCTGTTCTTTGATTCTCAGAGTCTAGCACAGCATGAGACAGGTGCTACACTCAATATTAAATGATTCTCAACCAGCTTGTAATATAACATTTCCTATGAAGACTTGACTACTTATATTTAAAAGAAACAGAAGACTGCAGTGGTTTAGTTGAATAAGTATCAGAATTGTACTTAGAAAACCCAGCTTATAACTTCAGGCTCATCACTTTTGTTTGTTTGTTTGTTTGTTTTTTTTTAGTGAGGCAATTGGGCTTAAGTGACTTGCCCAGGGTCACACAGCTAGTAAGTGTTAAGTGTCTGAGGCTGGATTTGAACTCAGGTGTTCCTGACTCCAGGGCCAGTGCTCTATCCACTTTGCCACCTAGCTGCCCCAGCTCATCACTTTTGAGACATATGAGCCTGGGCAAATGGCTTATTTCTTTCTGTGCCCCTGTTTACCCATTTGTAAATATGTTGCAAAAAAGCTTGTGATTCCTATCTCACATGAGTATTGTGATGCACAAATGATATAATATAAAAAGTAAAGCAGGTGGGTAATATCTAAATTGACCTAGAAGCCAATGGAAAATTACGAAAATTTCATTTGGTCTGAGTTTTAAAAATACAACCATCATGGCATTAATAACTTTTATGTCAAAGAAACAATAGTATGTCAGTTTCTCAACCAGTTTTCATTGCCTTACATTGTCTTTACAGGTTTTTTTTTTTCCCTCCAGTAGGAGAATAAGGCAAATTATGCAAAATTTCTTTAGTGTTTTAAGTTTACAAAGTGTTTTTCCTCACAGCAGTATGCAGGTAGATACACACATGTGTTGTTGACTCCATTCCATAGAAGAGAAACAAAAGACCTGCAGATTTAAGTTACTTTCCACAGGTCCATCCAATTAATAAATGTCAAGCCGAGGATTCAAGTGGTATAGGGCTGAATTGCCTGTGGCTGCTGAGAGTTCTGTCTTGCTTGGGGTTGATTCCTCTTTGAAATAACAGCTCTCAGGTTATACCTTTTTCTCCTTAGACTTTACCTCATAGGTTCTTTTTTTTTTCTTTTCCTTTTTTTGTCCTGTCATAAACAGATTGATGGAATCTACTTTGGGAGGGTAAAATGGCTGATAACAAGTAAATGTGTTTGTGCACCTAAACATGTCCTGTAGATTCTTTCTAATTCTGTGTCATTTGATCCCAAGACCTGGTAACCTGGTAAAATGGGCTGGGCCAGATTCAGGCTAATCCATTGGTGGTTTAGGTATATAACATTGGAAAGAAATGACACCCATGGTCAATAATAGTTAACCAAATGATATTTACATAATCAAACAAAGGAATGGTATTCAATAAGCATAGACATTGAAACTTTCATGTTATTTCAGCTGAGCACATCTTTCCAGTGCTGTTCATACTATAGCAATTCACAGTCAGAAAACTTATAGTGGGATTTGGATTGCTGTTGGTATTCAGTTGATTGGGAAATCAGGTTAACATTATTAACCAATCACAGAGAGTTTTAGTATGTCTTAAAGGAAAATAAATGAACCCAATCCTAAAATGTATGAGATAAAGTCTTAGTCAAAGCTCACCCAACCTACATGCAGAGCCCTAAGAAATATTGCTCCCATCAAAAATGGAAACATTGAAGATGCAGGAACAAAGAGGTACTAGTTTTATTTTATCTTCTTCAACAATCATTATAGATAATCATTCTAACTCTAAGATTCTATGATCCTAAACTACATGGTAATTTTTATTCTAATATAATTCCTTTAACATATGTGATGGTTACAATTTCTCTTATACCTTGTTCCCACCAGAGAAAGAGAAGAGAGAGAGAGAAGACAGTGCTTTTATTATCTGAGATTTGGATCTTATCACCCTAGTTTAAGCAAGGTCAATATTTTTCCTCATTTTGGATATTTATGTTCCATGGCATCCAAATATGTTACCATGCAAGAATGACAAATTTTAGTGCTTTTGTTCTTGACTATATTGTGAAGATTTTTACAATGTCATACAAAATATTAATATATTATACATTTTAATTATGTGAAGCTAATTGATACAAAATGGGAATGCTTTTTGGTGACTACAATATCAGATAGCTATATATTCTTTCTTTTTTTTTTGCAAGGCAATGAGGGTTAAGTGACTTGCCCAGGGTCACACAGCTAGTAAGTGTCAAGTGTCTGAGGCTGGATTTGAACTCAGGATTCCTGAATCCAGAGCTAGTGCTTTATCCACTGTACCACCTAGCTGCACTCAAAGAAAGCCTTCTATTCTTCAGTGCATTATACTTTCCTTCATTATAAGAAGAGAGATTATAATGTCATATCACTCCTGTTTTTCACATACTTAAAAAGTCAGTGTCAGATGTTGATAAATAATGTAAAGAATTAATTGTTATTTGAGGTATTTATGACCCCAACTTTTGGCTAGAATTTGAATGAAAAACCTCAGTGTGCACTGGCCTGGGGCTCCACAAACCACAAGGTGCTCCACCCACTGGTTGTAGCCGTTGCCATGGCGCTGGCAACTCATGTCATCACCACTCACCGAAGCCTACATGAGCCTGGCAAAATTATAATGATTAGAAGCCTAGTGAGGGAAGTCATGTGACTGTCAGAGCAGCCAGCCAACTGGCTGGGGGCTGATGGGTGGGGTGTGCTGAGAAGAACGGGAGTTTTTTCCGGCATTCTAGCTGGAAGCTGGAAGATGCTAGAAGATGCTGCTGTGTATTCTCAGCTGATTCCTGAGCAGTGGTTTCAGGTTTTATAATTTCCCTTTCCCCATTTTATTTCCTTTCCCTTAATCCTACTGATCCTGTTTGTGTTTTTTTAAGTTTGTCCTTGTTAAATAAATCCTGCTCTGCGTTTGAGGAAGGCCTGCCAGTCTCCTTCCTTGCCCCAATATTGCAGCAAGCCACTTAGCTAACACTCCCAATTTAAAAATTGGTCCCCACAATAAATATCACCCATTGGCATAGATGTCCCCCGTTAGTATATAGGCAGAGGCATGCTGCAAATAGTTCCTAATGGCCTGAGAGAGTCAATTGTTAAATTTTCAGTGTGTGAGCATTTTCGCCTCAAAATAGGAAAATGCAGGGCAGCTAAATGGCGTGGTGGATAGAGCACTGGCCCTGGATTCCAGAGGACCTGAGTTCAAATCTGACCTCAGACACTTAACACTTATTAGCTGTGTGACACTGGGCAAGTCACTTAACCCAATTGCCTCACCTAAAAAAAATAGGAAAATACTATTACTCAGGGCTGATTTATTGGTTTGTTGATTGTTAGACTCAAGAAAGTCATGTAAAAATGTTGGTAAATGCAAATTAAATTTTTAAAGTGTGTCATGCATAAATTTTGACAAATTTTCCAATACATCCCTGTGTTATAAGATCATTTTACATTTTTGAAGTGGTTGCAAACAATGTAAGGATAAACAATTGTTAGGTGATGTGAATATATAGAACTAGATGAACAAGAAATAAAGCCTTTAGAATCAATGACAATACTCAGCACAGTGCCTCCCAAGAGAGTTGAAGAGTAAAACATGGAATTTACCCAACTTCAGGAAGGAAATATATAGCATAATTTCTTTAAAATACATGGAGGATTAGCAATTGCAGGGCTGGTTCAACATTAGGAAAACTATTAACATATTCAACCACATCAATAAGAAAACTAACCAAAATCATATGATTATCTCAATAGATACAGAGAAAGCTTTTGACAAAATACAGCACCCATTCCTAATTAAAACACTAGAGAGCTTAGGAATAGGTGGAGCTTTCCTTAAAATAATAATCGGTATCTACCTAAAACCATCAGCAAGCATTCTATGTAATGGAGATGAGTTAGAGCCCTTGCCACTAGGATCAGGGGTGAAACAGGGATATCCATTATCACCTCTATTATTTAATATTGTACTAGAAATGTTAGCTTTAGCAATCAGAGAAGAAAAAGGAATTAAAGGAATTAGAATAGGCAAGGAGGAAACAAAACTACCACTCTTTGCAGATTATATGATGGTATACTTAGAAAATCCTAGAGAATTAACTCAAAAATTACTTGAAACAATTAACAACTTTAGCAAAGTAGCAGGATATAAAATAAATCCACATAAATCACCAGCATTTCTATACATGACCAACAAAATCTAGCAGCAAGAGATAGAAAGAGAAATTCCATGTAAAATAATGGTAGATAATATTAAATACTTGGGAGTCTACTTGCCAAGACAAACCCAGGAACTCTATGAACACAATTACAAAACATTTTTCACACAAAACAAATCAGATGTATGGAATTGGAAAGATGTCAATTGCTCATGGAAAGGCAGAACTAATATAATAAAAATGACAATTCTACCTAAATTTATGTACTTATTCAGTGCCAAGCCAATCAGACTACTTAAAAATTATTTTATATTGCTAGAAAATAATAACAAAATTCATCTGGAAAAACTAAAAGCCAAGAATATCAAGGGAAATAATGAAAAAAAATGCACAGGAAGATGAGTTAGCTGTACCAAATCTGGAGCTCTACTAAAAAGCTGCAGTCATCAAAACTATCTGGTACTGGCCAAGAAATAGAGTGGATGACCAATGGAATAGGCTAGATAGAGGAGACACAGCAGCAAATGACATTAGGTATGTACTGTTTGATAAACCCAAAGACCCCAGCTTCTGAGATAGGAATTCTCTATTTGACAAAAATTGGTGGGAAAACTGAAAGATAGTATGGCAGAAATTAGGCATACACCAACATCTGACACCTTAGACTAAAATAAGGTCAAAATGGGTACATGATTTAGACATAAGAGGTGATACCATGGGTAAATTAGGAGAAAAAGGAATAGTCTATCTTTCAGATCTTTGGAAAGGGGAGCAGTTTATGACCAAACAAGAGATAGAGAATATTATGAAATGCAAAATGGATGACTTTGATTACATTAAATTAAAAAGTTTTTGTACAAACAGAAGCAATGCATGCAAAATTAGAAGGCATGCAGAAAGCTGGGAAACAATTTTTTTAGCCAGTACCTCTGATAAAGGCCTCATTTCTAAAATATATAGGGAACTAAATCATATTTATATGAATCCAAGTCATTCCCCAATTGAGAAATGGTCAAAGGATATGAACAGGCAGTTTTCTGATGAAGAAATCAAAGCTATCTATTGCCATATGAAAAAATGCTCTAAATCACTATCTATTAGAGAGATGCAAATTAAAACCACTCTAAGGTACCGCCTGGCACCTATCAGATTGGCTAAAATGACAAAAAAGGACAATAATAAATGTTGGAGAAGCTGTGGAAAGATTTGAACAATAATGTATTGTTGGTGGAGCTTTGAACTGATCCAACCATTCTGGCGAGCAATTTGGAATTATGCCCCAAATGCTATAAAGCTTCACATACCCTTTGACCCAGCAATACCACTCTTGGGTCTTTTTCCCCAAGAGATCATAAAAAAGGGAAAAGGAACCACATGTACAAAAATATTTATAGCTGCTCTTTTTGTAGTCACAATGAATTGGAAATTAAGGGGATGTCCATCAGTTGGGGAATGGCTGAACAAGTTGTATTATATGAATGTATTATATGTTGTATTATATGAAAAAGGAGGGGCAGGTAGAGTTCAGAGAAACCTGGAAAGACTTGCATGACCTGATGATGAGTGAGATGAACAGAACCAGAAGAACATTATACACAATATCATCAACATTATGTGTTGATCAACTGTGATAGACTAGATTCTTCTCACCAATCCAACAGAACAAGAACATTCCAAAGGAGTCATGATGGAAAAGGCTCTCCAAATCCAGAAAAAAAAAAAGGAACTGTGGAAGATGGATACTGATTGGACCATACTATTTCTTTTGTTTTTGGTGCTGTTGGTTTTCTGATTTGAGGTTTTTCCTTTGTGCGCTGATCCTTCTTGTATAACATGACTAATGCAGAAATATGTTTAATATTATTATGTATATATAACCTATATCAGGTTGCCTGCTGTCTAGGGGAGGGGGGTAGGGAGGGTAGGGAGGGAGAAAAACTTAATATTGGAAATATTATATAAACAAATATTGAAGACTATTTCTACATGTAACTAGAAAATAATAAAATACTTTTATTTAACAAAAAAATAAAATACATGGAGGATAATTCTTTGTGGTTTGGATTTTTGTTCCTATAAAAGGAAATAGACTTTATGAAAAGACTATCTGCAAAATTATATATATATATATATATATATATACATACAAACATATATACATATACATACATATATACATACACACACACACACACACACATATATATATATATATATATATATATATATATATAATATATAAGATTTAAGACAGAAATCTGAGAATAAACTGATTTATTAGGTCCTTGGACAGCATGAAAAAAGCAGATCAATATAGTGAATGCAGGAGGTTATGCAAATATTGATAAAGACCTTGTTGCCAGAAAACCATCACAGATAAGGAATAAATAGAAAGACACTTCTGTACCTTGTTGTAGAGATTGTAGGGATGCCAGTCAACCTTTGAATGTCATCTGTCAGATTCACTTTCCAATCTGATTAGGTCATCTTGACATTGCTATATTAATCCAGGAACCACTAAGAGTCACAGAATTGTAAAAAGATGTTCATTTTACTAGTCATACATTAGATTAAAAAAACATTGACACATTTAGAAGTCATGTCTGCATGAAATAGTCAGTCATTATACATTTATTAACTGCCTTCTCTGTGCTAGACACTGTGTCAAGTCCTAGGGATACAAAAAGCTGTAAGCAATTGAATCTTATGCCTCGAAGAATTTCAATCTAATGGGGAAGACAACATATGAGCAAATATGTATATAGAAACTATTTATAGGAAGAATAGGAAATAGTTGAAACAGGGGAGGCACTAGAAAGAAGAGGAGCTAGGGAAGATATCCTGCCTCAGATGGAATTTATTTAGGACTTAAATGAAGACAGAGAAGCCAGTATGCCAAGATGAGGAGAGTATTTTATGATAGGCAGACAGCCAGGGAAAATACCCATAACAGAGAAATAGAGTGCATTGTTTATAAAATGAAGCCAGGTGTCGCTAGATACAAAAGTATGTGATGGGAAGTGTAAGAAGACTGTAAAGGTAGGAGAGGGCTAGGTTATGAAGAGCTTTAAATGTCAGGGGATGTTGTAACTGATTCTAGAGGGGATAGGGAAGCATTGAAGTTTATTGAGGAGAGGGGTGACATAGGAAAACCTTCACTTTAGGAAAATCACTTTGGTCACTGAATGGAGGATGACTTGGAATGAGGAGAAAATTGTGGCAGGTAGATGCAGTAGTAGGTTATTGGTATTTTTGTTGTTTGGTCATGTCTGATTTCTCATGACCGCATTTGGAGGTGCTTGGCAAAGATAATAGAGTAGTTTGTCATTTTTCTTTGACTCTTTTTTTATAGAAAAAAATGAGAGAAACAGGGTTAAGTGATTCACCTAGAGTCATAGAGCTAGAGTCTCAGGCCAGATTGAATTTAAGATGAATCTTCCAGGCTTAGGCCCTGCAGTCTATTGCTATGCCACCTAGCTGTCCCTATTGCAATAATCCAAGCATGAGATCAGAAAAAACCTGCAAACAGAGTGATAGGTAGCAGTTTCAGAAGAGAGAAGGGAGTCTATTTGAGAGATGCTGAAAAGGTAAAATTTACAGGCCTAGGCAATAATTTGGATATAAGGGGGGAGAGAGACCTGAAGAGTGAAGATGACAATAGGTACTGAGCCTAAGTTTATTGAGAGGTTATGGTTTGCCCTCTACAGCACTACGGAAGATAGTGGAGGTGAGGGTTTTAAGGAAAAAGAAATGAATTTGGTTTTGGACATTAGCTTTAACATACTTTAAGGTATGCACTGAATATCTTGTTTCAAATTCTGAAAGGCATTTGGAAATGGGAGATAGAAAGTCCGTAGACAGCTAATAAAACAGATAACAAGATTTGAGAATTATAAAAATAGAGATGGTAATTAATTTGGGATGAAATATCAAAGATGGGAGCTGATGATATTGCTAAGTGAATAGGGAGAAAAGAAGAGGGTCTAGGACACAACCCTATAGGAGACCAGTGGTTATAGAGCATGATGTGACTGAGGATCCAGCAAAGGAAACAGAGAAGAATCTGTCTCATATGCAGGTTGAAAATCGTGAAAATGGGGTGTCCCACAACCTAGAGAAAAGAGTATCAAAGAAAGCAGAATGATCAACAGTATGAAAGGCTGCGAAGAGTTTTTGGAGAATAAGTATCAAGAAATGCCTATTGGTTTGGCAACTAAAAGTCATTGGTAACTTTGAAGAGAGCAGTGTGTGTGTGTGTGTGTGTGTGTGTGTGTGTGTGTGTGTGTGCTGACCATGTCAGAAACAAGATTTTAAGGGTTAGATGTATTGTGGATCGTATTTACAAGGCATTTAGCTACAAAGGACAGATAAGATAAAGGATGATAGTATGGATGGAAGGATCAAGATTGTTTTCTCTTTTTTTTTTTTTTTGAGGGAGGGACACATAGGCATATTTTTTTAGGCAATAGGGAAGAAGACACTATACAGGAAAACATTGAAAAGGAGCGAAAGAATGGGGAGAATAAAGGAAGCAATTGGCTTGAGAAGATGGGATGAAATGGGATCCCTGAGCAGGTAACAAGGGATTATAACATGGTAAGAAGTAAAGCCACATCATTCTGAGAGGCAATCCAAGGCAGGAAAAAATGCCAGAAAAGTATATTGGTGATATGAGATGAAGAAGATGAGAAGAAGTACAAAGCTCACTGAGACAAGGCCACATTTTTCCCCTAAAATATGAGACAAAGTTCTCATTTGAGAGGGTGAGAGGACAAGAGAACCAGTAGAGGTATGAGGAGTGATGAAAAAGATTTCAAAGAAAATTATTTGTCTGCTGCAGGTGTACTAGCATGTGGAGATTGTAAGAATAAATTGATAAAGTAAGCAATGAATAATTCCCTAGGGAACAGAGGGCCCAGTTGATGTATAGAAATACCAGGTGTAGTGGAGCTAGAACCAATGTTGCATGATTATCTTCACCTTAACTTAGTAGCAGTTATAGATCACTATTACAGTCTAATGATTTTATTACTATAACAGGAGAACCTGAATGCAAATCCTGCCTCAGACACTTGATGCTTACTAGCTGTGTGACCCTGGACAAGTTATTTAACCCTCATTGTCCTCCCCAAAATAAATAAAAAGGAGACAAGTGAAGCAGAAGGAGGAAGGCATATGGTAAAATGATCAGCAGCTGGTGGGCCTCATTTCACTATTCTCCTTGTCTCTGAAGCCTGGAAATTAGGAAGGAAATGTATATAGGAGGAGAAAGAATTTCATTCTCCACTGAATTTCTCTTCCTTTTCCACAAGAGAGGCCACAGTAGGAGATAGAAAGCCTGGAGCCAAATGGAAAGTTTCTTCTCTTTGCATTGGAGATTCTCCACATGGAAGTTTGGAAATCAGGACAGCAACAGAAGTTGCCTTGTGATTGGTATAGAGGGAAATTTGGCCCAGTTCAGACCTTTGCCACCTTCTCTGAGGGAGACTGTCAATCAGTTGTGAACAAGCCTCTCACCTATGAATGGCTGGAGGTGAACAGAGCAGGCTAGAGACAAGTGAGTCAGGAATTAAAGAGAAATGAGGAAGATGGCTTGCAAGCAAGAACACATGTCCTGGGGCCCCACCCCTAGTAGGGAAGCCTGAGGCAGTGTGGGGAGATTTCAGTACTTATACTAGTGCTTCCCAGTGTGCTGAAGCCCTGACAATGAGGGGTAACATCAAGATGTGGCAAGTGTGATTCATTGCAGGACTTTCTGAGTTCATTCAGTGCTTGTCACAACTCAGAGAATGCTTGGTGGATTTTACCAAGAGTGAGATCATCCAGAGAGTGATGGCAAAGACATTTCTGTCCTGTCAAGCTCGGGACACTACTTGCTTGCTGGACCTTAACTCTGGAAAACAGGGAGTCTCCTAATATTTTTCAGGACATTCACAGCAGGAAATAGAAGTGTTGTGGTTAAGAAGGTCAAATTTTCAGCTACACATTGAATCTTTTTTTTTTTTTAAGATATGTCAATGATTGATCATCAATAATCCAAGAACTATATCATTACTCATTTAGTTCTTGAAATCACTCAAAAATACTTAATGAGCCTTAAAAAAAAATCCTGATCTGCATCACAATTTGGTTTGGAATTGGGCTTGGGTCTTGAAGGTTATGTCAATTTCAATGTTGACAGTCTACCAAGCTAGAAGGGATTTGAGTATGGGCTGAATAATGGACTGCCTGCCTGTTTTCCAAATACTCTCCCCTGATAATTCAGAGATGTCCGTTTTTCCACCAAAAGTTTTCCATTCTTTATACCTGTTTGTCTACCCTCATATTCCCCTTCATTGTGGCCATAGGTCTAGAATTCATTGTGGTTAATCTTAGGTACAACTGAGCTATAGCAGCTTTATGATTAATAAGAGAAAATATGTAAACAGGTAAAATGAGTCTTGTAACTGTGAACCATTTCAACAACATCACATAGCCTAACATAGTGTAAGGGCCAAATTTAATATGGGGAGAGTTAATTGAGTGGCTCACTGTAATATTGGGGTTCAGAAAACAATGAGGGACTTCTAGGTCCAAAGTTTCCTCTCTTCCAATCTGCCTTTTTTAGTTGTTTCTTCCAGGCTAATAAGAAAGGAGATTAATACCTTCTTTTCCACAAACAAATCAGGTTTTATTAATTGGGAATAAAATATACAACAAAGGTGAAGCTAATAAAGCCAGGAAAAGAGAATAGGGGAAGAAAATGGATATAAGCTCCCTGGCTCTAGCAAAGACTGACTCATCCCCAAACTTGCTTGCAGCTCAGCTAATTTGAGAGCTGGCCTCATTTCTATTAACTCACCACCTGAGTCCGTAGTTTCTATGGTAGTCAGCTGTGCAGTCCCTCCTCCTACTCTTGCTTTCAGAAGCTCACCAACAGGAAGAGGGCTTCCTCTCAGCGAGCATTCTGTTTTCCTCCTTTTTCTCTCCCTCCCCCAAAAAGGGAGGTCCTTCAAATTGCATAGCTGAGAGTGGTCCCCCTACGGTATATGTAACTCAGGTCAGGCCAGGTGTGGCTTATATCTAATCATTCCCAAGTAGGTACTTAGTTTCTCATTCTCACCCAATTCAAACAATACTAAATCAGGTGGAACCCCTGGGTGTCTGCCAAATTCCATTATTTTATCACAATAGCTGTCAAAATAAAATGGTGTTTTTTAGGAGTGACTCAATAGGAAGACTGGACAAATATCTGAAATGTGGTTGATTTTATGAGAATTAGTTTAAATTGTGTCCTATTGACAGAGGAGAAGTTAAACTTTTGTTTGAGTCAAAGCAAGAAGGATTTTCTCAATCTTTGGGGCTACAGTTTAGAAATGATATGATAAATGTACATGGGAAAAATACAAACATAGTTATTTGGAATAATTATTCTTTAAGTGCCAAACACTGCAAGTATAATGCATTTTAGTGATAAACCAAATGTGTGTCCAGAGTAAGATCAGCCTGGTACTAGGGAGCAGAGGAAGTTGGCAGCATGTGTAACAGAATTTAAAAAAAATGTTGTGGCTGTTCTAAGTATATGTTAGCATTTATGTGCATCCATCTGGATAGTTGTCAATAACCACACTGTCTACAGTTGTTTTGCTATTAGAATATAAATATGATTTCTAAAACCTCATATAACTGCATACAAACCCTAAGCATAGATGAATTGCTGCCCTACCAGTCAAAGGAAAGTGCCTATATATCATTCCTAGGATTATATATGGAAACTTTAGGCCATATTTCTAACCAGCCTCAGCTCCTTAGCACAGTGCTTAGTACATAGTAGGCCCTTAATAAATGTTTATTGACCTACTTCTTCACTGACTCAGTTAAAAAAAAAAAAGAACAATGAATTTGTAATTTTAGCTTCCCTAACTGAAAATCACAAAATGTTGGCTAGGTATTGAAATAAACATACAGAATTTAAGCATATGAACTCTGTAACCCAAAGCACATCAATTAAAAATGTTTATATTTGTAAGTAGTTGACTCACCAGCATAGTTAATATTGTCTTCTGTGTCCCCACCAGGTACATGTTAAATTCTTTACTTATTTTTGTACCATTCATAGTGCTTACTCTTTTTTAATGATGGATATATAACAAAATGTTTGAATAATCATCTCATTTTATCTGTAGTGTCAATATAATGTCTAGTCAGGTCTTCCTATGATACTTTCTGTAGTTTAAAATGCTCTTGTTATATATGAACATTTTCTTACTTGAATTTATCAAATAGAACTAGGTGTGAACAATGCCTAACCATCTCCTTAGGGGACAGGGGTTGATTAGGTAAAATAGAAGGATTGTTCCAATTGAGTGAGGTAATAGCTTTCTTCCTAAGGAGACAAAAACAGAATATAAAACTAGAAATTAGTTCAGAACCTGAGAGAGATTTCATGTACATGACAAATGAGAGGAATGGTGGGTACCTCGAAAGTTGAGGTGAAAAGAATCACTAGCAGAGACAAATGGCAAAAAAAGAGAAAAGAAAAGAAAAAGAAAGTAAGACAGAACTATGATAATGAAGGAAAAAATTGAGTTTGGCCATAGGCCCTACAGACATCTTAGAGCAGCAAACTCCAGTAATTACTTTTAAGAGGAGTGGATTCTTGCCCTTACAGATGACTAACCAAACATATGAATTCATTAATTTATCCTACACCTA
Organism: Dromiciops gliroides; assembly: GCF_019393635.1. Lineage (NCBI taxonomy): Eukaryota > Metazoa > Chordata > Mammalia > Microbiotheria > Microbiotheriidae > Dromiciops > Dromiciops gliroides. Next base: position 202,929,907 of record NC_057861.1, on the reverse strand, counting down.
AAGTCACCTTTAAAATAAAGAACTAAGCAACTCAATGGATAGAACAATGGACCTGGAGTCAGGAATATGTACATTCAAATCCAACCATAATCACTTATTAGCTCTGTGGCCCCAGGTAAGTTATTTAGATACTATCTGTATAAGTATCCTCATCTGCAAAATTAGAATAATAGGACCATTGTCCCCCAAATTTTTTAGAGGATAAAATAAGATATAAAGTACCTTACAAACCTTGAAACATTATATAAATGTCAATTATTATCTTTCTTGTTCTAATTCCTATGTACAATATTAGTTGATTGGTATTCAGAAATATATTCACTTTTAGAAATCATTTTGATGTTTTTCCCCTAATAGGATATGTACTTTTTTTTTTCTTTCTAGAAATAACTTTACATTTTTCTTTTAGTTTATAATCTGGTTTACTCATTCAATATACAAATGTATATAATTTATTATAATTATCAAACTTCTATATTATTTGTACAACTTAAATATTGATTGAATATCTATCAGACAAATATTAACATATTGATTTTACATTAAAAAGTTTGCTTCATTTAAATTAGTATGTATATTCCTACTCTATTTTTTTCATGAGTTCTATTTTTGTTAAACAACAACAACAATAAAGCGACAGCAATCAAACAGAAATGAATTATGATCTCTAGAGTGGTGTGACCTCAGAAAATTGTTTACAGGTTAATTTGAATTGATTTTTCTGAGCAGCTTCTCAGAGGAGTGTTTCTAAAGTGATAATCTTCTTAATCACACTTCATAACCAATGTTGAAATTTAGGTGAACTTGGCCTGTGTAAATTTCCCTTAGATATTATACATCACAGAGTCTGATTACTTCTTACAAAGGGCAGACACATATAATGTCATATTCAAATTATTCTTTTTACAGACCAATATGAGTTTTCAAGCCAGAAGAAATCATGAATAAGTAATATTGTTAATCAGTCTTATGTTACATTTGATGCATTTGTCGATCAAAAGAATATTTATGGGCAGCTAGGTGGCACAATGGATAAAGCACCGGCCCTGGATTCAGGAGTACCTGAGTTCAAATCTGGCCTCAGACACTTGACACTTAATAGCTGTGTGACCCTGGGCAAGTCACTTAACCCCCATTGCCCTGAAAAAAAAAAAGACTATTTAAATTTAAATGAATCCTTGGTCAATGAAAAATGAGGGAAATTTTTCTGGTGCTAAGGCCAATCCAATATTGAGGGACATACCCTTCAAAACTTTAGTCTAATTGTCTTGCTGCCAATCTCCTTATCTCTCAGGCTACCTACAGCTTAGAAGCAATGGAGCAACCAAAACTATGATTCTTTTTTGAGATACTCAAGACATAGCATCTAGGTTTGATCCAAGGTTCTTATAAAATATTTCAATCTATTCTAATGGGGAAGATGGAGAAATATGGACTAAATGATAATATAATTAGATGTTGTCAGAATTTATTGGACATTTGGACTCAAAAATAACCATTTCTGGTTTAATTTGTCAATATAACAAGAGGTATCAAATGGAATATCTCTTCTTGGCCCTGTGTTTTTTAAAAATTTTTAAGTGAATTGGCATAGACTGCTACCTCATCAGATTTATAGATGTTGTCAAATTGGGAGGAATAGTTAGCACCTCTGATGACAAAGTCAAATTCAAAAAGTTCTTGAAAGACTTGAGCATGGGTCTGAATCTAGTTAAGAACCTTAATAGAGACTTTATGCCTTGGAACAAAAAATAAAACATCACAAGAACACAGTGAATAATTCATGATTAAAGTGTAATTTGTCTGAATAAAAAGATTTAGGGATTTTAGTGTACTTTGAATTCAATATGAGTATGAGATGCCATACAAAACAAGTAATGCTATTTTAGGGTTCATTGAGAGGTGATGATATTGCACTTATCAGGCCTTATCTCCATTATTTTATTTAATTTGAGGTATGACAGTTTAAGCAGGACTAACTTGAACATTTCTAGAGAAGTGCATCTAGGATAGAGAAGGGTCTTGAGTCCATGTCATGTGAGAATCTGTCCAAGGAACTGTAATTTTTTTTTTTGTTTTTTTCTGGAGAAAAAAAAAAAGTTGAAGGGTGACAGGATATTGTCTTTAAATATTTGTAGTGCTGTTACAAGGACGAGAAATTAGGTTGATACATTTGACCACAGAGTTTGGAAACTACAAAAAATCAGTATAAGTTGTACTGACCCTCCCCAATGCCTGGCATGCAATCCCTCTTCTATTCTTCTTTATAAAATCCTCTTGTTTCAAAAAGCAGCTCAAGCACCACTTACTTTCCTGATTCTGGAACTCTCTTTTATTTAAATGACCTTGTACTTAAAGAATTTTTATATTATTTTCTTCATGCTTATTCAGGATTTAATTTTATTATGTCTTTGCTGTCTTTCCTATTAAAATGTCAGCTTTTGTGGGAAGGGATTGTTTCATTTTTATATTTGTATCACCAATGTTTACTCAAGTGTCTGACACGTAGTAGGTACTTTCTAAATGCTTGTGCACTTAATGATGTTACAAAGAGGGAAATTTTGGTTTGTATGTGAGATGGTTATGTGACATATGACTTGAGAAATTCAAAAAAAAATTACTTGTAAAGAAAAATTTGAACTAAGGAGAGATATTAGTGCTAGATAAAGTGATCTGATATTCATCCGCAAAGATAATAATTGAGCCCATGGAAACTGATAAGATAATCAATCAAGATATTATGGAGGTAGGGGTGGCATAGTGGTGTAGTGGATAAAGCACTGGCCCTGGATTCAGGAGTCTCTGAGTTCAAATCTGGCCTCAGACACTTGACACTTACTAGCTGTGTGACCTTGGTTGGGCAAGTCACTTAACCCCCATTGCCGTGCGAAAAAACAAAAAACAAAAAAAACCCAAAAAACAAAACCAAACAAAAAATATATTATGGAGGTAAGGATATGGAGGAAAGAGGAAGGTTAGTTATATGAGTTCTCCAAAATTCCCCTCCAAACAAATATATTTTTTGTTTGTTTGTTTTAATAAAGTATTTAATTTTTTTCCTGTTACATGTAAAGATAGTTCTCAACTTTTGTTTATACAAGGTTTCCAATTTCAGATTTTTCACCCTCTCTCCCCTCCCTCGCCCCTCCCCTAGACAACGGGTAATCTGATATAGATTTTATATATATATATATATATATATATATATATATATATATATATATGATATAGATTATATATATATATGATATAGATTTTATATATATATAAAACATTAAACATATTTCTGCATTAGTCATGTTATAAGAGAAAAATCAGAGCAATGATGAAAAACCTCAAAATAGAAAAACAACAGCACCAAAATCAAAAGAAATATTGTTGTTCATTCAGCATCTATATTCCACAGTTCTTTTTTTTTCCTGGATTTGAAGATCGTCGTCTATCATGAGTTCCCTGGAACTCTTCTGTATAATTGCAATGGTGAGAAGAATATAGTCCATCACAGTAGAACAACACATAATGTTGATGATACTGTGTACAATGTTCTTCTGGTTCTGCTCATCTCACTCATCATTAGCCCAGTCAAGACCCTCCAGGTTTCTCTGAACTCCTCCTGCTCATCATTTCTAACAATAATATTCCATTACATTCATATGCCACAACTTGTCCAGCCATTCCCGAATTTATGGTCATTCCCTCAACTCCAATTCCTTGCCACCATGTAAAGAGCAGCTATAAATATTGTTGTATATGTGGGTCCCTCTCCCCTTTCCATAATCTCTTTGGGAAAAAGAACCAAAAGTTTTATTGCTGGGTCAAAGGGTATAGACAGCTTTATAGCCATTTGGGCATAATTGCAAATTGCTCTCCAGAATGGTTGGATCAGATCACAGCTCCACCAACAATGCATTAGTGTTCCAATTTTTTCCACAGCTTCTGCAGCATTTATTATTTTCCTTTTCTGTCATTTTAGCCAATCTAATAAGTGTCAGGTGGTACCTCAGAGTTGTTTTAATTTGCATCTCTCTAATCATTAGAGATTTAGAGTATTTTTTCATATGGGAATAGATAGCTTTGGTTTCTTCATCAGAAAACTGCCTGTTCATATCCTTTGACCATTTCTCAATTGGGGAATGACTTGGATTCTTATAAATTTGATTTAGTTCCCTATATATTTTAGAAATGAGGCATTCATTAGAAGTACTGGCCATAAAAATTGTTTCCCAGTTTTCCGCCTCCCTTCTAATTTTGAATGCATTGCTTCTGTTTTTACAAATTTTTAAATTTAATGTAATCAAAATTATCCATTTTTGCATTATATATTATTCTCTATCTCTTGTTTGCTCATAAACTGTTTTCCTTTCCGAAGATCTGAAAGGTAGACTATTCCTTTCTCTCCTAATTTACCTATGGTATCACCTCTTATGTCTAAATCATGTATCCATTATGACCTTATTTTAGTATAAGGTGTCAGATGTTGGTCTATGCCTAATTTCTGCCATACTATCTTCCAGTTTTCCCAGCAGTTTTTGTCAAATACTGAGTTCCTATCCCAGAAGCTGGAGTCTTTGGGTTTATCAAACACTACATTACTAGTGTCATTTAATACTGTGTTTCCTGTGCCTAGCCTATTCCATTCATCCTCCACTCTATTTCTTAGCCAGTATCAGATAGTTTTGATGAATACCACTTTATAGTAAAGCTCTGGGTTTGGTACCACTAACCCACTTCCTGTGAATTTTTTTTTTCATTATTTCCCTGAATATTCTTGATTTTTTGTTTTTCCAGATGAATTTTGTTATTATTTTTTCTAGCTCTATACAATAATTTTTAGGTATTCTGATTGGTATGGCACTGAATAAGTAAATTAATTTAGGTAGTATTGTCATGTTTACTATATTAGCTCTGCCTATCCATGAGTAATTGATATATTTCCAATTATTTAGATCTGCTTTCATTTGTGTGAAGAGTGTTTGGTAGTTGTGTTCATAGAGGTCCTGGGTTTGTCTTGGCAAATAGATTCCCAAGTATTTTATATTATCTATTGTTACTTTAAATGGAATTTCTCTTTCTATCTCTTGCTGCTGGACTTTGTTGGTTATGTATAGAAACACTGGTAATTTATGTGGATTTATTTTATATCCTGCTACTTTGCTAAAGTTGTTAATTGATTCAAATAATTTTTGAGTTGATTCTCGAGAATTCCTTAAGTATACCATCATATCATCTGCAAAGAGTGATAGTTTTGTTTCCTCCTTACCTATTCTAATTCCTTTAATTCCTTTTTATTCTCTGATTGCTAAAGCTACCATTTCTAGTACAATATTAAAAAATAGGGGTGATAATGGACATTCCTGTTTCACCTGAGATCTTATTGTGAAGGCCTCTAATTGATCTCCTTTACATATAATGCTTGCTGATGGTTTTAGGTAGATACTGTTTATTATTCTAAGGAAAGCTCCACCTATTCCTCAACTCTCTAGTGTTTTAATTAGGAATGGGTGCTGTATTTTGTCAAAAGCTTTCTCTGCATCTCTTGAGATAATCATATGATTTTGGTTAGTTTTCTTATTGATGTGGTTGAATATGTTAATAGTTTTCCTAATGTTGAACCAGCCCTGCATTCCTGATATAAATCCCACCCGGTCATAATGTATTTTCCTGGTGATCACTTGCTGTAATCTCCTTGGTAATATCTTATTTAAGATTTTAGCATCAATTTTCATTAGGGAAATTGGTCTATAATTTTCTTTCTCTGTTTTTGCTTTGCCTGGTATCACCACCATATTTGTGTCAGAAAACAAATTTGGTAGAACTCCTTCTTCACCTACTTTTCCAAATAATTTGTTTAATATTGGAATTAATTGTTCTTTAAATGTTTGGTAAAATTCACCCGTAAACCCATCTGGCCCTGGGGATTTTTTCTTAGGGAGTTCATTAATGACTTGTTCAATTTCTTCTTCCAATATGGGTTTATTTAAGGATTTTCATTCCTGTTCAGTTAACATGGGCAGTTTGTATTTTTGTAAATATTCATCCATTTCATATAGATTGCCAAATTTATTGGCATACAGTTGAGCAAAATAATTCCTAATTATTGATTTAATTTCCACTTCATTGGTGGAAACATCACCCTTTTTATTTTTGATACTGGTAATTTGGTTTTCTTCTTTCTTTTTTTATCAAATTAACCAGTTTTTATCTATTTTATTGTTTTTTTCATAAAACCACCTCTTAGTTTTATTGATTAATTCTATAGTTTTTTTGCTTTCAATCTTATTAATTTCTCCTTTAATTTTCATGATCTCTAGTTTAGTATCTAATTGGGGATTTCTAATTTGTTCTTTTTCTAGGCTTTTAAGTTGCATGCCCAATTCTTTAATCTCTTCTTTCGCTTTATTATTCATGTAAGCATTTAGAGCTATAAATTTTTCCCAAAGCACTGTTGTGTCTGCATCCCATAGATTTTGGTATGTTGTCTCATTGTTGTCATTCTCTTGGATATAGTTATAGATTGTTTTTATGATTTGTTGTTTGGCCCATTCATTCTTTAGAATGAAATTATTTAGTTTCCAATTGATTTTCATTCTACTTTTCCTGGCTCTTTCTTACATGTAATTTTTATTGCATCATGATCTGAGAAGGATGCATTTACTATTTCTGCCTTTCTACATTTGACTATGATATGTTTGTTCCCTAATACATGGTCAATTTTTCAAAATATGCCACGTACTTCTGAGATAAAGGTATATTCTTTTCTATCCCCATTCAATTTTCTCCAGACATCTATCATTGTCTAACTTTTCTAGTAATCTATTCACCTCTTTCACTTCTTTCTTATTCATTTTTTGGCTTGATTTATCTAATTCTGAGAAGGGGAGATTCAGATCCCCCATTAGTATAGCATTACTATCTAATTCCTCTTGTAACTCATTTAACTTCTCCTCTAAGAATTTGGATGTTATACCATTTGACGCATACATATTAAATATTGATATTACTTCATTATCTATAGTACCTTTTAGCAAGATGTAGTTTCCTTCCTTATCTCTTTTAATGAGATCTCTTTTTGCCTGTGCTTTGTCAGAGATAAAGATTGCTACCCCTGCTTTTTTTTTTTACTTTAGCTGAAGCATAATATATTCTGCTCCAGCCTTTTACCTTTACTCTGTGTGTATCTCTCTGCTTCAAATGTGTTTCTTATAAACAGCATATTGTAGGATTCTGGTTTTTAATCCACTCTCTAATTCGCTTCTGTTTTATAGCAGAGTTCATCCCATTCACATTCACTGTTATTATTACTAACTGTCTCTTCCCCTCCATTCTATTTACTCCCTTTGTACTTTCCCCCCCTTCTTTCACCCTATTCCTCCTCACCGATGTTTTACTTCTTACCCCTGAATCCCCCAATCTGCCTTCCCTTTTTATCACACCCCTCCCTTTTCTTTACACTTTTCTCACTTACTTTTGTCCTCCCTTCTATCAGTCCCCCCCCCCTTCCCTTCCCTTTTGCTTCCCTAAAGAATGAGCTAAGTTTCTTTATCCCAATGAACGTATCTGTTATTCCCTCTTTGAATCAAATCTAATGAGAGTAGGGTTGAAACAATATTCACCGCTCCTTTCTTTCCCTCTATTGGAATAGGTCTTTTTTTACCTCTTCATATGATGTAATTCACCCCATTCCACCTCCCCTTTCCTCTCCTCCCCATAGATTCCCTTTTTAACCCCTTAATTTTTTTTGTATCATCACATCAAAGACAATTTATATTTATACTCTCTTTGTAAAGTCCTTCTCTCTTCCCAAATACATTTACAGTTCTTAAGAGTTATGAGTATTATCTTCCCGTGTAGGGATGTAAATAGTTCAACCTAATTGAGTAACTTTCTTCCCCTCTGTTTACCTTTTTAAACTACTCTTGAGTCTTGTATGTTAAGATTGATTTTTCTATTCAATTCTGATCTTTTCGTCAGGAACCATTGAAAGTCCCCAATGTCAATGAATGTCCATCTTTTCCCCTGAAAGGGAATGTAGGTTTTGCTGGGTAATAGATTCTTGGCTGCAATCCAAGCTCCTTTGCCTTCCGGAATATCATATTCCAAGCCTTGCAGTCCTTTAATGTTGAAGCTGCCAGGTCCTGAGCAATCCTGACTGTGGCTCCATGATATTTAAATTGCTTCTTTCTGGCTGCTTGGAGTATTTTCTCCTTCACCTGATAATACTGGAATTTGGCTACAATATTCCTTAGAGTTTTCCCTTTGGGGTCTCTTTCAGGGGGTAATCAGTGCCTTCTTTCAATGATGATTTTATCCTCTGATTCTATATCAGGGCAGTTCTCCTTAATAATTTCCTAGAATATGGTGTCTAGATTCTTTTTCTGGTCATGGATTTCAGGCAGTCCAATGATTCTCAAATTGTCTCTCCTTGATCTGTTTTCCAGATCAGTTTTCTTTCCAATGAGGTATTTCACATTTTCTTCTATTTTTTTCATTCTTTGGATTCTGCTTGACTGATTCCTGGTGTCTCATGGATGCTTTATCTTCCAACTGTCCAATTTTAATTTTTAAGGCATTGTTTTCTTCAGTGAGATTTTGCACTTTTTTTTCCATTTGGCCAGATGAATTTTTTAAGGCATTGTTTTCTTCAGTGAGATTATGCATCTTTTTTCCATTTGGCCAGAGATGTATTTTTAGGAATTGTTTTCTGCAGGTCAATCTTTGTGTTTCCTTTTCCAAGCTGCTGATTCTTTTTTCCTACTTTTCTTGTTTTGCTTTCATTTCTCTCCCCAATTTTTCTTCTACCTCTCTCAATTGATTGTTAAAGTTGTTTTTGAGCTCTTCCAGGAAGGCTTTTTGTTCTTGAGACCAGTTCACTTTCTCTTGTGAGGCTTCACATGTAGGTAATTTGAGGGTATTGTCCTCAACTGAGTTTGTGTTTGCTTCTTCCCTATTGATACAGGTCTCAATGGAGAGGGCTCTTTTTTGCTTCTTACTCATTATTGCAGCTTATTTATTTACTTTTTAATTTGAGGTCTGCTCTGGGGGCACCAGGGTCCCTGTTATGGGCTTCTTGTGCAGGGATGTAGGTGCTGTGTACCCGGCTTTTTACTCTGAGGCCTTTATAGTGTGTGCAGTTTGTGCCCCTGCACTTCCTGTTTGAGCGTGCCAGATCAGTTGTCCGAGTTGCACCTGTCCTGTTTGTGGCCCAACAGCTGGCAACTCGCCCTCTTAGCTAGTGCAGGTAGGTTTTTCCACTGTCCTACTAGGCCACCAGATTTTTGAGCCAGTTTCCAGGAGCCTCAGTTGTTCAGCTGTGGCCCGCAGCTTCCTGCTGACTTGCCCTCACCCCCTCGGCGCTGGGCTGTTGCCCTGCACTGTGCCTCCCTTTTGCCGAGTCAGACCGAATTTTCCTGAAGTCTTCTAAATTATCTCTGGTTGGAAGACTGTGTCTCTCTGTCTCTTTGCAGGTTCTATAGTTTCATAATCTGTCCAGGAGCTTGATTTAATGTTCTTTTTGAGGGAACAGAAGGAGAGTTCAGGCAGCTTGCTGAATCCTCTCTGCCATCTTGGCTCAGCCCCCTCCAAACATCTTTAAATAATGCCACCAAACAAATTCTCAAGTAACATAACCTACAAAAGCCTGAAGTTCTGCAGCCTAAAAAAACTAGGAAGTTGTCAAACAAAGTCAGTTACACAGGGGTAAGAGTGGGGTACATCCTGCACCAGTACAGATCACAGCCCAGTAAACCATGGTGACTGAATTAGCAGTGGCAGCTTACCATTCTCCTAGAATCAGAAAGCAAAATAGAAGTTGAGAGAATCCACCAATCACCTCTTGAAGAAGATGCTAAAATAAAACTACAGGAAACCATTATAGCCAAATTCCAAAGCTTCAAATTCAAAGACAAAATTCTGAAAGATGCCAGAAATAAACAATCCAATATCATGGAGCCACAGTTAGGATAACACATGATTTAGCACCTTCTATAGTAAAGGAACAGTGGGCTTGGAATATATTCAGAGAGCTAAGGAGCTAGGATAACATCCAAGAAATACCGAAACCAGTGAAACAGTATAATCCTCCAGGGGAAAATTGATATTCAATGAAAAGATGGACTTTTAATCATTCCTGATGAGAAGACCAGAGTTGAATAGAAAATTTGATTTTCAAATACTAAACCCAGAGAATCATAAAAAGGTAAACAGGACAGATAAACCAGAAGGGATTCAATAAAGTTAAACTATTTACATTCCTACATGGGAAGATGTTAATTTTAACTCCTAAGAACTTTCTTCTTATTAGTACAGTAAGAAGGACGATATGTAGAGAGGGCACAAGTGTGAGCTGCATGTAATGGTATGATACTTAAAAAAATAAAAGAAATGGGGAGAAAATGCACTTGGAAGAATGTAAATAAAGAGGTAGAATAGGGTAAATTATCTCACATAAAAGGGATGTGAAACAGCTTTTATGGTGCAGAGGAAGCTTTTGAACCTTACTCCCATCAAAATTGACTCAAAGAGGGAATAAAATACACACTCAGGTAAAGAAATGTTTCCTACTTTACAGCAAAGTAGGATGGAAAAATGATAAAAGAAGGGGGGAGGGGGTGATACAAGGGAGAATGGATTGGGAGAGGTGGTAGTCAGTAGCAAAAAATATTGAGAATTGACATGGTGAGAAAAAAAGAAGAGAATAAACAGGGGGAAAACAGGATGAAGGGAAATACAGTTAGCAATCATAACTGTGAAAAAATTGAAGTTTTCTGTGAGAAAGGCCTCATTTCTCAAATATATAGAAATGTGTATCAAATTTATGAAAATAAGATCTATTACTCCATTAATAAATGATCAAAGGCAATAAACTGGCCATTTTCAGACAAAGTAATAAAAACTATATATAGCCATATAAAAAATAATCTATATAATTCTTGATTAGAAAAATGCAAATTAAAATAATCCTGAGCTACCACCTCATACCTATAAAATTGGATAATATGACAGAAAATGAAAATTACAAATGTTGGAGGGGATGTTGGAAAGTTGAGACCCTAATCTACTATTGGTGGAGTTGTGAATTGTTTAAATCATTCTGTAGATCAAATTGAAACCATGTCCAAAGAGCTATAAAGACATGCATGCTCTTTGATCCAGTAATACCAGTACTGTATTCGAAACAGATTAAAACAAAAAGGAAAGGGATCTATATGTAGAAAAATATTTATAGCAGTTTTTTATGTGGTGGCAAAATAAATTGGAAATTGATGGGAAAACCCATCAATTGGGAAAAGGCTGAACAAATTGTTGCATATGATAATAATGGCATGCTATTGTAGTATAAGAAATGACAAGCAGTATACTCTCAGAAGAACCTGAAAAGACTTACATAAACTGATGCAAAGTGAAATAAACATATTCACTAAACAATTGTACCCAGTAACATTAATATTATATGATAATCAACTGTGAATGACTTAGTTATTCTCAACAGTACAATCCAATTCTGAAGGACTTATGATGAGAAATGTTATCCATTCTGTGGAGTGGGGGTGGGGATTTATTTTTCTTGTTTTTTTTTTGGTTTTGGTTTCTGTTTTCTTTCTTACCAGTTGACCAATCCCCTATCCATCTCTGGGCTAAGAGCTCCTGAGGCTACTGATGCCACTGTCACATATACCTTCCTACCCATCACTGGTATTGTAATAGTGTACACTCCAGGCTAATTTCCACTTTAGTGGAATAGACATGTCCTTCCAACTTAATAAGTTTTCTTGGGCTGGAAAAAATATTACTCCCTGACCTTTTTTTCTCTGTGACTCTTCAGAATTTGATTTGATCTATTATTTTATATCTGGGCTTGGGACATCCTGGGCCAGGGCTGGTGCTTCGTCCACTGTGCCACCTAACTAATCCATGATGACATCATTAAAATAGGGTTGAGGTGTAGGAGGAATAAACTGGGGGAGGGAGAAGGGGAGAGATGGTCTGGGGAGAGTTAGTTCACATGAAGGAAACAAGAAAAAAGCTTATGGAGGAAAGTAGAAGAGGGGGAAGGAGTTGGGGAGTGAGTGAACCTTAATATCATCAGAAATGGCTCAAAGAAAGACTAATTTACATACTCAAGTAGGTATAGTAATATATTTTTGCCCTGAGGGAGGGGAGGGAGAAAGGGGGGTGGGGAAGAATGGAAGGAGGAAAGGGCAGCTTGGGGAAGAGAGCAGTAAAAATCAAAACACTTTCAAGGAAGAAGAAGATGTTCTGCATTACTGTACCAGTATGACATATTGAATTGCTTGATCTCATAGGGAGGGTTGAGGAGGGAGGGAGGAAGAAAAATTAAGAACACAGATTTAGCTGATCTCATTGGAGTGGGCTCATGGAGGGAATAGATTGCATACCCAACTGGGAGGAGTAATCTATTTAACCCTGCAGGAAAGTAGGAGGGGAAGAGGATAAGGAAGGAAGGGTGAAAAAAGGGAGTGCAGAGTGAGGGAGAGGATAGTTAACAATAAAACACTTTTGAGGAGGAATAGGTAAAAAGAAAGATGAGTAAATATCATGGGAAGGGAGTGGGATGGAGGGAAATAGTTATGATGATTGATTACAATGGCAAAACGTATGGTATCTCCTTTGCTGGGCTTTTATGAAGAAAATTATCTGTCAAGCTTAAGGTACTATATACAGGTTATAATACTATCAGAAAAACTTGGAAAGACCTACCTGAAGTGAAGCAGAGTGAAATGTACTGTATACAAATAACAGCAATAGTGGGGGATGATCTGCTGGGAATCATGTGCTTCTTTATAGCAAGGCAATGATCCATATAACCCCTGAAGGACTTATGAAGATTGCAGCCATCTGCAAAGAAAGAACTGATAGTATCTGAATACAGATGGAAACAAATTTTTGAGTTTTGTTTTTTATTGAACTGTTTTCTCTCACAACTAGCTAACATGGGAATTTTTCCATGACTACTCCATGAATAACTTATTTTGAATTGCTTGAGTTCTTGTGGTGGGGGGTGGTAATGGAGAGGGGAAGAGAAATTGGAATGCAAAGTTTTTTTAAAAATTGATGTTAAAATTTTGTTTTTACATATATTTTGGAAAATAAAATTCTATTAAAAATTGATTGGAGGAGAATTTTAAGAGAGTTCAGCTGGGTTGTACCTCCTCTCCACTATCTTGCCACTACCTACAAAGGTGAAATTACTGGGAAAGGAGAAATTATGAAAATTTGCTTGGCTATTTACCATTCCATCTTGGAATTTACCATCCTGAAAGAAAGGAAATCCAGGTACAGGGTGACATTAATTCTTTATATTCATAGTTTCAGAGAAAGATTCAAAACCCAATGGTCTAAAATTCTATATCTAGCAAGTGTCAAGGAGCCCATATCATCCTGATTCCAATTAAAGAATTTACTCCACTAGACCATGCCTCCTAGAAATTTGAAAGGCATTGTGGTATGCAGTATGTATACAAAGAGACATACTGTTAACAAATAGATTGAACCAAAAGGTACAGAAATCTCTCAGGAAGGAAATTTGAAAGCTCTACCTTAATGGAGCCATCTATGAATTTATTTGCAAAGTTGTTTCCTGCTATAATCTTTTCCACTATCTAGTAAGGTATTGCTATGAAGGAGAATTAACTTTTTGCCCTGTTTGAAAGAGACTCACAATACTCCTTAGATATGACTTATATCAAGCTATTTTTTAAAAATTAGGTCATTTTTCTCTTCCTTAATACTTATGGATTAAAGCCTAGCTAGTAGATAAGCCCCCATCCATGTTTCCTATGGCCAAAGAATTAATTTTATCACTCAACATATGATACTTTCTCAGAGAAAGAGAGGGTGATGGAATTGTGTGGAAGGTTAGAATGTAAATCAGTGTGTATAATTGTGGGTATTTATAGTTGTAGACATGGATTCCTAATGTTTTAATTTTTTTTTGTCTTGTTTTTTGGGGTGTTTTGCAGGGCAATGGGAGTTAAGTGACTTGCCCAGGGTCACAGAGCTAGTAAGTGTCAAGTGTCTGAGGCCAGATTTGAACTCAGGTACTTCTGAATCCAGGGCCGGTGCTTTATCCACTGTGCCACCTAGCTGTCCCCGGTTTTAAATTATATAATATAAACTCCTTGAAATCAAAGAATATTTCTCTTTAAAAAAACGTATGTTTCGGGGCAGCTAGGCGGCACAGTGGATAAAGAACCGGCCTTGGTTTCAGGAGGACCTGAGTTCAAATCTGGACTCAAACACTTGACACTTACTAGCTGTGTGACCTTGGGCAAGTCACCTAACCCTCATTGCCCTTCAAAAACAAAAACAAAAACAAAATGTGTGTTTCCAGAACCCAGGTAGTTTTGTGGTACAATAGATGTAACACTGGGATGGGAATCTGGAGGATTCTTCATCATTAGCTCAAATCTGGCCTCAGAATTACTAGCTATGTAACCCTAAGCAAATCACTTAACTCTGTTTGCCTCAGTTTCCTCATCTTTAAAATTAGCTAGAAAAGGAAATGACAAACCACTCCAATGTCTTTCCTGAGAAAAAATTAAATGGGTTCATGAAGAATCAGATGTGATTGAAAATGACTGACAAGCAAAAACAACAATCTATAGCATCTAGCACATAATATGTATTTAATAATGCTTGATATTGATTAATTGAGTTTGCTCCTAAGTTTATAAAATGAGTGGAGGGATGGGGAGAGGGTGAAGGAGAAAGATATTCAAGACAAGTCATGAAGGTAGGTAGTCCTAATTTTCTCAGCTATGTACTAGTGTAAAGGATGTGTGAGGGATAAAGCTCTACAAACAGTAAAGTTACATATCATAGAGAGCAATTAGGATATAGCACAGAATATAGTGTTAAAAAAAAACTGAGATCTTCACAAGAGGTAAATTTCAAGGAAAGACCAATAAAAAGAACCAATTGCCTCAGATGTCTATAAATGAATTAAAAATTATGGATAAAAATCAAAGTTAAAGGCCCTTATTCAATGAGACAACATTATTCTCAAAGAGGTAACTAAGACATACAAATAATAACAATTATAATAAAAGCTAGAATTTATATAGCATTTTAAAGTATTCAAATCTTTTAAAATATTAATGAATTTTGTCCGCAAAACAACCCTAATAGATAATAGATGCAATTATTATCCTTTATTAATAAAGAAGTATTTTCTGAAAGATATACTTTTTAATTTTATATAATGCCTTATTACTAGAAGTATGTATACACACACAGAAACACACACAGAACAAAGAAATGTGCACAGATACAAATGCATTCAAATTCTGTGTCAAATTGACCTGTAGTACATTTAGAAAGCTATGTTACTTCCTTGCCTGAAGAATTAATGTCATTTTTAAGGAAATTCTCCATTAAGAAATCATTGTCTTTCTCTATATTCATATTGTGATATTTACAGCCTCATCTTTACTTCACAATTCACTGACTTAATTTTCATTCTTTCCTCATGTGTGTGTATAAATACATATGTGTACACATATACATATGTATGTATACATGTGCATGCATGTGTATGTGTTTATACAATAAGCTCATTAGCCCCTTTTCTTCCTCTTTTCCCTTTTTTCTCCCACAATGGATAAACATTCATCTTCCAACTTAGTGCCTTTGCTATGATTATTCTTTCTCTCACCTCACATTGAATTCTTTCTGCTCTCTCTCTTTAGATACTTTAGACACTTTTTATTCTTGATTTTAAGATTCTGCTTTTTAAAAAAATGCTCTTTGTCATAATTACATTTTTAATGTGTATATATATTCTGTAATTGTACTAGTTGTAGGTCACAGTGGTCTCCAAATGTGTTACATATTTATTAATATTAATGATGCAAATTTATTTCATTCTGTCTAAAGAGGTTATCAGACTATTTTCTGGGAAAATAATCTGTTTCTAGAGGGAGCCATTTCTACTTCAATAGAAATGATTCAATTTAGAAACATTAGCTGGACTCCATATGAATAAGCAAGTCCTCAAATGGTCATGTAGAGTAGGTTTAATGGGATTGTTTAGTGTTTAGAAGTCTTGTGGATATGAAAACTGCTCACAATTAATTTTTTCTTACAAAACATATTTCCTATGTTAATCATGTTCAACATTTCAAAATACCTGCCTTTAAAGACATGTTAAAAGCTCAATTTCTTTTCAGCCATCAACTGGGAGACATCATAGGGTTTCAATTAAATTTTTTATAGTTCAATAAACATTTATTAAGCACATGCTGTGTGCAAGGAAAAAAAAGATAGGATATAAACATCTTTACAATCTTGTCTGATGTTATATCCATATTTCATGTTTTTCCCTATTGATTTCCTTTTCTGTTGCATTTACCTCATACTATAAGGAGTTACTTTAATTGATCTTCCGCTTCTCTTTCCCAGTATGTATGATGGTAATGAAAGAGAACACAGTTTCAAAAGTGTTAAAACTTAGGTATTACTGTGTATTCTGACAAAATACAACCCTGTAGTGTTTGATTTTCAACCTTGGCTGAGCCTCTTTGTAAGTTTGTTTGCTACTCTTTATGCCAGACTCATGGATATGTCTGCTGATTGTATTCCCTTTGGATTATGATTGTCCTGAACTTCTGACATTTACAAATGTTGTGAGTAAGATTTTCCCCACCCCTTAGATAAAAGTGATTTAACAGCAGTACTAGGGGCAGCTAGGTGACAGGGGCACATAGAAGGCAAAGTGGATAAAGCACTGGCCCTGGATTCAGGAGGATGTGAGTTCAAATCCTGTCTGAGACACTTGACACTTACTAGCTGTGTGATCCTGGACAAGTCACTTAACCCTCATTGCCCCACAAAAACAAGCAAACAAAAAAAATAGTAGTAATTACTTTATGTACTACACACTGTGATTTAAGATATTTAGATATCCTTTAGTAGCTTAAGTAAATGATAATCAACTAAGATAGATATTGGTAGGAGCAAATGCAAATATGATATGTCAACTTGTCTACTCTATCACTTACCTAGAATCCATCTATCTGACTTCCAATGATGGTTGGGTATACCTATCCATCAACTTAAAGGTAAGATCCATAAAATAGTAACTTCTGATTTGAAAGGGATGAATCAAAGCTGGGGAGAAATTGGAAAGTCATACTTAAAGCAACACGGTGGAAATACTTGACAACATAAACCAACTCAGAGGAAAGGGGCAAGAGCAACTTCATCCAAAATGGCAAAGCTGTATTACAATAGATAGCTTCCTATGTTATGAGCCTGTTACTTAATAATGGTGCTATTTTAAGTATGGTATATAGAATGACAAGTGTCTATGCTGATATCTTACTAGTGGTTTCTTTCTAAATATTCCATATTTATTGTATATGTACCACTTGGTTTGTGTTAAATTGTTAGATGAGTCATGATGTGTAAATATCTGTGGATCCTGAGGCTTGAAGTCTTTGGGTCCTAGACCTCAGACTGGCTTTATTGTGAGACAGGATTTCATTCTCAATAAACCTATTTTCTTTGGCTTGGAGAGTTTGTTTTTATTCATATGACTTAGAAATTTTTGCAGCAATTTCCAGATATTATGCAAGCCTTCTGTCCCTATGCTTTTCCTACTTGCCACCTGTTGTCATATGGTCACTCTTGCCATGGGCCACTGCTTCTTTAGGAGAGGTAATTCTTTGCCCACATTATTCAAATAGGAAATTCTATATGATTTTCCACATAGCTTGATTAACCCCTCTAAGAATCTTAGAATTTTAAATTTGGAAAAGGAAAATATTTTGGTGGCCATCTAGGCAAAGTCACACCAGAAAAGAATACCAACTATAACCTACCCAGCAAGTGGCCAATCAGCCATTGCCTGAAAGTCTCCAGTGAAGTGGAATGAAGAGCTTCCTTCTGTTGCTCAGTCACTTTTTGGACAACTCTGATTGTGACTCATGTTTATTTCCTTATTTAAAGCTTAAATTTGACTCTGCAACTTTCACCGCTCCTGGAATCAAACAGAACAAGACTAAAACATCTTTCAGTTAACATATATTCAAAAACTAGAAGGCAGCAATTATGTTCTCCTGGGTTTTTTCTTCTGTAGACTAAAAACCTAAAGTTCTTTAAGTGATCCATGTATGACATATTCTTAAGTCCATTCATTGGTGGTCCTTCCTGTATTATGAATACCAGACTGGAAAATAATACTCCACATTGGATCTACCCAGAGTATAGTACAGAGGTATTATGCATGTTATTCTCCATGTGGCCCAAGGTAAAATTATATTTTTTAAGAAATAAAAGCATTTCTTATTTTCCAGTTACATATGAGGATAGTTTTCAATATTTGTTTTCATAGGATTTTTAGTTCCAAATTTTTCTCCCACACCTTCCTTCCCTCCCACCCTTCTCCCAAGACAGAAGCAGTCCTGATATCAGTTGTATAAGTATGTCAAATCAAATATATTTCTTTTGTTTGGCAGGACAATGAGGATGAAAGTGACTTGCCCAGGGTCACTCCAGCTAGTAAGGGGTTAAGTGTCTGAGGCTGGACTTGAACTCAGGTCCTCTGAATCCAGGGCTGGTGCCTTATCCACTGTTGTCATCTAGCTGCCCCCAAACATATTTCTACAATTACTCATCCTGTGAAAGAAGAATCAGAGCACAAAGGAAAAACCTCAACCGAGAAGGAAAAAAACCACAGACCAAAAGTAGAAAACAGTATGATTCAATCTGCTATCATAATTCACAGTTCTTTTTCAGGATGTTGAGAATTATTTTCTCTCATGAAGTTTTTTGAAACTCGGTTTGGCTTTTTGCACTGCTGAGAAGAGCCAGTCTATCCAAAAATGTTCATCACACAATGTGCTTTGTACTGTGTACAGACGATATACCAGGGTTTAGCACCTCTACGGTCGCAGCATCAGTACATGTAAGTCATCTAGGTATCTCTGAACTCCTTCTGCTCCATCGTTTCTTACAGTACCACTCGTACTACCATTACATTCATATATCACAATTTGTTTTGGCATGTCTCTATTAATGGGCATTCCCTTGATTTCAATTCTTTGCCACCACAAAGAGAGCTGCTATAAATATGTTTGTACATGTGGGTCTTTTCTCTTTTCTGTGGTCTCTTTGGGATACAGACCTAGCAGTGGTTACCACTGGGTCAAAGGTTATGAACTAGTGCCATATCCTTTTGGGCATAGTTCAAATTCCTCTCAAAAGGGTTGGATCCTTCACAGTTCAATTTTTCCACAGCTTCTCCAACGTTTATTATTTTCCTTTTCTGTTAAGTTAGCCCAATCTGATAGGTGTAAGGTTGTACTCAAAGTCATTTAATTTTAATTTCTCTGATCAATAGGATTTAGAGAATTTTTCATATGGCATAGATAGCCTTGATTTCATCAGTAAACTGCCCATTCTTATCCTTTGACCATTTCTCAATTGGGTAATGACTTGCATTCTTAATAATTTAATTTAGTTCCCAATATTACTTCTGAAATGAGGCCTTTATCGAAATGCCTGGCTGTAAAAATTGTTTCCCAGTTTTCTGCCTCCTTTCTAATTTTGACTGCATGACTTTGTCTGTACAAAAGCTTTTTAATTAAAGTAATCAAAGTCTTCCCATCTTGCATTTCATACTATTCTCTATCTCTTGTTTGGACATAAGATTATTTTCCTCGCGATAGAATCTGAGAGGTAAACTATTCCTTCCTCTCCTAATTTTCAATGTTATTACCCCTTTATGTCTAAATCTTGCACCCATTTGACCTTATTTTTGTATAAGGTGTAAGATGTTGGTCTATTTCTAGTTTCCAGGTTTCCCAGTTTTTGGCCCTATCCCAGAAGTGGGAATCTTTGGGTTTATCAAACAGTAGATTATTAAAACTGTACAACTGTACCTCCTGTGCCTAACCCATTTCTTTGATCCACCAATCTTATTTCTTAGATAGTACCACATAGTTTTGATGACTGCCACTATATAATATAGCTTCAAATTTGGTATGGCTAGCCCACCTTCCTGTGCATTTTTTTCCATTAATTCCCTTGATATTCTTGACTTTTTGTTTTTCCAGATGAATTTTGTTATTTTTTCTAGCTCTATAAAATATTTTTTTGCTAGTTTGATTGGTATGGCACTGAATAGGTAAATTAGTTTAGGTAGAATTGTCATTTTTATTATATTAGCTCAGCCTATCCATGAGTAATTGATTTTTTCCAGTTATGTAGATCTGATTTGATTTGTGTGAAAAGTGATTTATAACTGTGTTCATAGAGTTCCCGGGTTTGCCTTGGCAGGTATACTCCCAATTATTTTATATTATCTACCATTACTTTTTAATTAATTTATTTATGTATTTATCTATTTTTATTTAATTATTTTAAATAAAAATATTTTATTATTTTCCAGTTACATGTAGAGATAGTTTTCAGAATTTGTTTATATAAGATTTCCAATTTCAAAATTTTCTCCCTCCCTTCTCCCATCCCATAGACAGCAGGCAATCCAATATAGGTTATATATATATATATATATATATATATGTGTGTGTGTGTGTGTGTGTGTGTGTGTGTGTGTATGTATGTATGTATGTAAGTATATGTATATGTATGTGTATGTATGTATATGTATATATATGTCTACTATTACTTTAAATGAAATTTCTCTTTCTATTTCTTGCTGCTGGATTTTATTGGTCATGTATAGAAATGCTGATGATTTATGTGGGTTTATTTTATATCCTGCAACTTTGCTAAAGTTGTCAATTGTTTCAAGCAGTTTTTTAGTTGATTCTTTAGGATTCTCTAAATATACAATGATATCATCTGCAAAGAGTGATAGTTTTGTTTCCTCCTTTCCTACTCTAATTCCTTTAATTTCTTTTTCTTCTCTTATTGCTATAGCTAACATTTCTAATACTATATTAAAGAATAGAGGTGATAATGGACATCGCTGTTTCACCCCTGATCTTGTTGGGCATGTCTCTAACTTTTCCCTATTACATATAATGTTCGCTGATGGTTTTAGGTAGATACTGCTTCTTATTTTAACGAAAGCTCCACCTATTCCTATGCTTTCTAGTGTTTTTAATAGGAATGAGTGTTGTATTTTGTCAAAAGCTTTCTCTGCACCTATTGAGATAATCATATGATTTTGGTTAATTTTGTTATAGATGTGGTTGATTATATTAATATTTTTCTAATGTTGAACCAGCCTTGCATTCCTGGTATAAATTCCACCTGATCATAGTGTATTATCCTGGTGATCACTTGCTGCAATATCCTTGTTAATATTTTATTTAAGATTTTTGCATCAATATTCATTAGGGAAATTGGTCTGTAATTTTCTTTGCCTAATTTGATTCTGCTAGGTTTAGATATCAACACCATATTTGCATCATAAAGGAGTTTGGTAGAACTCCTTCTTCACCCATTTTTCCAATAGTTTGGCTAGTATTGTAATTAATTGTTCTTTAAATGTTTGGTAGAAGTCACTTGTAAACCCATCCTGGCCCTGGAGATTTTTCCTATAGAGTTTCATTGATGACTTGTGCAATTTCTTTTTTTTTTTTTTTTTCTGAAATGGGCCTATTTAAGGATTTTATTTTCCTCTTTCAGTTAACCTGGGTAATTTGTATTTTTGTAAATATTCATCCATTTATTTTAGATTGTCAAATTTATTGGCATACAGTTGGGAAAAATAGCACCTGATTATTGCTTTAATTTCTACTTCATTTTTGGTAAATTCACCCCTTTCATGTTTGATACTGGTAATTTAGTTTTCTTTTTTAAAAATCAAATTAACCAAAGGCTTATCTATTTTTATTGTTTCTTCATAGAAACTAGCTCTCAGTTTTCTAGATTAATTCTATAGTTTCCTGCTTTCAATTTTATAAATTTCTCCTTTGATTTTTCAGGATTTCTAATTTAGAATTTAGTTTGGGATTTTTAATCTGTTCTTTTTCTGACTTTTTTAGTTCGTTGCTAAATTCATTGATTTCCTTTTTCTCTTTTTTATTCTTGAAAGCATTTAGAAATATAAAAATATTCCCCTAAGCACTGCTTTGGCTACATCCCATTGATTTTGGTATGTTGTCTCTTTATTGCTATTTTCTTGGATGAAGATATTGATTTTTTTCTATGATTGGTGTTTGACCCACTCATTCTTTAGAATGAGATTGTTTTAGTTTCCAATTAATTTTCAGTCTACCATTTCATGGCTCTTTATTACATGTCATTTTTATTGCATCATGATCTGAGAAGAATGCATTTACTATTTCTGCCTTTATATATTTGACTATGATGTTTTTGTTCACTAATACATGGTCAATTTGTGAGTATGTGCCATGTACTGCTGAGAAAAAGGTATAATCGTTTCTATCCTCATTCAGTTTTCTCCAGATGTCTATCCTAATCTAACTTTTTAAATATTCCTTTCACTTCTTTAATTTCTTTCTTATTTATTTTGCAGTTAGATTTATCTACTTCTGAAAGAGGAGATTCAGATCCCCCACTAGTATAGTTTTGCTACTTATTTCTTTCTTGTAACTCATTTAATTTCTCCCCTAATAATTTGGATGCTTTACCACTTGGTGTATACATGTTTAGTATTGGATTACTTCATTCATCTATAGTACCTTTTAACAAGATGTACTTTCCTCATTTATCTCTTTTAATTAGATCTATTTTTGCTTTTGCTTTGTTTGAGATAAGAATTGCTACCCCTGCTTTCTTATGTGAACTGAAGCATAATACATTTTGCTCCAACCTTTTACACTTTATTCTTTGTGTATCTCTCTGCTTCAAATGTGTTTCTTGTAAACTACATATTGTAAGATTCTGATGTTTCATCCTCTCTGCTATTTGCTTCTGTTTTTTTGGGAGAGTTCATCCCATTCACATTCACAGTTAAAATTATTAACTGTTTATTTCCCTCCATCTTCTTTTCCCCCTTTTTTGTAGTGTTTTTTCCTTCTTTCACCCTATTCCACTTTACCAGTGTTTTGTTTCTTACCACTGTCTCCCACAATCTGCCCTCCCTTTTATCAGCAGCCCTTTTTCTTGCCCCTTTTTCCCCAACTTGGGCCCTCCCTTTTGTCAGTACCACTCTTTCCCCCTTCCCCTTTTGTTTCCTTAAAGAGTAAACTAAATTTCTTTATACAAATGGGAGTGTATTTTATTCCCTTCCTGAACCAAATCTGATGAGTGTAGTGCTCACCCCTCCCTCCTTTCCCTCTATTTTAATGTGTTGTTTTGTGCCTCTTCATATGATGTAATTAACCCCATTCCACCTCCCCTTCCTCTCCTCCTCCTAGTCTTCTTTTATTCTGCCCCTTTAATTTCTTTATATCATCACATCAAAGTTGATTTAATAAGAATAGTTTAACAGAGAGTACAGATCCCAAGAGTTAAAAGTATTATTATCTCTCATAGGGACACAAGTAGTTTAACATCATTTGAATAACTTCCCTCCCCAACCCTCTAGCCTTGTTTTCCTCTTTATTTTTATTGAGAGTCTTATATTTGGGAGAACACATTTTCTGTTCAGTTCTATTCTTTTTCTCAGGAAGTCTTGGAAGTCCCCTTTTTTATTTAATGTCCATCTTTTCCCCTGAAACATAATGATCATGTTTTGCTGGGTAGTTGATTATAGGTTGTAATCCAAGCTCCTTTGCGTCCTGAATATCATATTCCAAGGCCTGTGGATCCTTCAATGTTCAAGCTGCCAGGTCCTATGCAATCACGATTGTGGCTCCATGATATTTAAATGGTTTCTGACTGGCTGCTGGGAGTATTTTCTCCTCCCCTTATAATTCTGGAGTTTGGCTACAATATTCCTTGAAGTGTTCCTTTTGGAGTCTCTTTCAGGAGGTTATCAGTGGATTTTTTCATTGATGATTTTATCCTCTGATTCTACAATTTCAGGTCCGTTCTCCTTGATAATTTCCTGGAATATGGTGTCTATACTCTTTTCTTGATCATGGCTTTCAGGTAGTCCAATCATTCTCATATTATCTCTCCTGGATCTGTTTTCTAGGACAGTTGTTTTTCCAATGAGGTATTTCACACTTTCTTATATTTTTTCAGGGTATTTTTTTCTTAATTCTGCTCAGCAGATTCTTGGTGTCTTGTGGAGTTATCACGTTCCATCTGCTCAATTTTATTTTTTTCTGGGCAATGGGGGTTAAGTGACTGGCCCAGGGTCACACAGCTAGTAAGTGGCAAGTGTCTGAGGCTGGATTTGAAATCAGGTCCTCCTGAATCCAAGGCCAGTGCTTTATCCATTGCACCACTTAACTGCCCCTCAATTTTAATATTTAAGGCCTTATTTTCCTCAGTATGCTTTTGCACTTCTTTTTCCATTTGGCCAATTTTTTCTCCCATTTGGCCACTTTTTTTTCTCATTTGCCTGATTGTATTTTTTAAGGAATTGTTTTCCTCAGTCAATTTTTGTGCTTATTTTTGCGGTATAACTCTCATTTCTTTCATTTCTTTTTCCATTTTTTATTCTATCTCTCTAATTTCCTTTTTTCTTTCTTTCTTTTTTTTTTTGTGAAGCAATTGGGGTTAAGTGCCTTGTCCAGGGTCATGCAGCTAGTAAGTGTTAAGTGTCTGAGGCTGGATCCAAACTTAGGTCCTCCTGACTCCAGGGCTGGTGCTCCATCCACTGTGCTAACTAGCTGTCCCTCTTATTTGTTTTTAAATGCCTTTTTGAGCTCTTCAAAGAAGGCTTTTTCGCCTTGAGCCAATATCATCTTCTGACCTGAGTCTTCACTTGTAGGCATTTTGACAAACTCATCTGAGTTTGAGTTTTAGTCTTCCCTTCACCATAGAAGCTATAAGGGCCTTTTTTGTTTTCTTGCTCATGTTGTAGGCTATTTTTAAACTTATAAAAGCTGAAGTCTCCTCCTGGGGCACAGGGTTCACTGTTGCAAGCTTCTTACTGCTCTCAGCTGCCCTACTCTCAGCTGTGTTGAGTTGTAGCAGTGTCTAACTGCCCACTGAGCCAAGCTTTGCTGAGTTGAGCTGCCCACTGAGACAAGTGGTGCTGAGCTGCCCTCCCTTTTCAGCCAGGTGAGACAAAACTTTCCTGAAGTCTTCTAAAGTATCTCAAGTAGCAGGTTTGTGTCTCTCTTTTTGTAGGTTCTGTTGTTCCAGATTCTGTTTAGAGTCTTTATTTAAAGTTGTTTTTAAGGGAAATATGGGAAAACTCAAGAACGTTCCTAGCTTTTCTCTGCCATCTTGGGTCTACCCCTGGAACTCCCAGTACTTAGTGTTATGGATTCATTCTATAGTTTTCTTGCTTTCAATTTTAATAATTTCTCTGATTTTAAGGAATTCTCATTTAGTATTTAATTCTCAATTACGGTCAATTTAATGGTTAATTTTAGAGTATATACCATATACCACTAAGAAAAGGGTATATTTCTTTCTATCTCATTCAGTTTTCTGCAGATATCTATCATATCCAACTTTTCTAACAGTCTATTCAACTCTTTAACTT
Source organism: Dromiciops gliroides (assembly GCF_019393635.1). NCBI lineage: Eukaryota > Metazoa > Chordata > Mammalia > Microbiotheria > Microbiotheriidae > Dromiciops > Dromiciops gliroides. The sequence continues at coordinate 202,904,403 of NC_057861.1, read as the reverse complement.
CTTTCTTATTTATTTTGTGTTTAGGTTTATCTAATTCTGAGAGACTAAGATTCAGATGCCCCACCAGTATAGTTTTTTTTTTTTTATCTATTTCCTATTGTAACTCATTTAACTTCTCCTCTAAGAATTTAGATGCTATACCACTTGGGGAATACATGTTTAGTATTGATATTACTTTGTTATGTATGGTACCTTTTAGTAAGATGTAGTTTCCTTAGTTATCTCTTTTAATTAGATCTATTTTTGCCTTTGCTTTCTCTGAGATAAGTATTGCTTCCCCTGCTTTTTTGACCTCAGCTGAGGCATAATATATTCTGCTCCAACCTTTTAACTTTACTCTGTGTGTTTCTCTATGATTCAAATGTTTTTTTTTTCTTTTCTTTTCTTTTCTTTTTGAGGCAATTGGGGTTAAATGACTTACCTAGGGTCACACAGCTAGTAATTGTTAAGTGGCTTAGGCTGGATTTGAATGCAGGTCCTCCTGAATCCAGGACCGGTGCTCTACTCACTGCACCACCTAGCTGCCCCCAAATGTGTTTCTTTTAAACAACATATTGTAGGATTCTGATTTTTAATCCACTCTGCTATTTGTTTTCTGTTTTATGGGAGAGCTCCTCCATTCACATTGACAGTTAAGATTACTGTTTATATCCCTTCATCTCCTTTCCCCTTTGTTTGTACTCTTTTCCCCCTTCTTTCACCCTATTACTCCTGACCATTGTTTTGCTTCTGACCACTGTCTCCCTCAATTTGCCCTCCCTTTTATCACTTTACATTCCTTTTCTTGCCACTTTACCCCCACCCCATATTCTACCCTCCCTTCTATCAATAACACTCTTTTCCTCTTCATTTTTTCTTTCCTTAAAGAGTAAGATAAGTTCCTTTATACAAATCTGATGAGAGTATGGTTTAAACAATGCTCACCCCTCTCTTCTTTCCCTCTATTGTAATGGGTTCTTTTTGTGCTTCTTCATGTGATATCATTAACCCCATTCTACCCCTCTATTCCTCTCCTCAACCTCGTCCTCCTTTTATTCTTCCCCTTACGTTTCTTATATTCATCACACCAGGTACTTTAAAAACATTACCTTTAGGATATAGATCTCAAAATCATCTTCATAGGGATTTAAGCAATTTATCCTCATTGAACAACATCCCACCCCCTCCATTGTTTAACTCTTTGTACTTCTCTTAAGTGTTGTATTTTGAGATCAAATTTTCTGTTCAGTTCTAATTTTGTTCCCCCCCCCCCCCGCTTAGGAAACCTTGGAAGTCCTGTTTTTCATTGAATGTCTGCCTTTTCCCCCAAAACAGAATGGTCAGTTTTGCTGGGTAGTTGACTATTGGTTGTAATCCAAGCTCCTTTGCCTTCCTGAATATCATATTCCAAGGCCTGTGATCCTTTAATGTTGAACCTGCCAGGTCCTGTGCAATCCTGACTGTGGTTCCATTATATTTAAATGGTTTCCTTCTGGATGCTTAGAGTATTTTCTCCTTTACCTGATAATTCTGGAATTTGACTATAATATTCTTTGAAGTTTTCCTTTTGAGGTCTTTTTCAGGAGGTAATCATTGGATTCTTTCAGTGATAATTTTATCCTGTGATTCTATAATCTCAGGGGAGTTCTCCTTGATAACTTTCTGGAATATGGTGTCTAGACTCTTTTCTTGATCATGGCTTTCAGGTAGTCTGATAAGTATTAGTTTAACTCTCCTGGATTTATTTTCCAGGTAAGTTGTTTTTCCATTGAGGTATTTCACATTTTCTTCTATTTTTTCATTCTTTTGATTCTGCTTGACAGATTCTTGGTGTCTCATGGAGTTATTAGCTTTCATCTGCCCAATTTTAATATTTAAGGCATTATTTTCCCTAGTAAGCTCTTGCACCTCTTTTTCCCTTTGGTTATTATTTTTTTCCTCCCATTTGGTCAATTGAATTTTTACGGAATTGTTTTCCTCAGTCAAATCTTGGGCTTCTTTTTGCAGTATAACTCTCTTTTCCCTCATTTCTTTTTCCATTTTTTCTTATACCTCTCTCATTTGTTTTTTTTTTATGAGATATTTTATTTTTTCTGTTACATGTAAAGATAGTTCTCAACTTTTGTTTATACATGCTTTACAATTTCAGATTTTTCTCTCTCCCTCTCCTCCCTCCCCCCTCCCCTAGACAGCAGGTAATCTGATATAGGTTATATCTATATATCTCTATACATATACATATAGATATATATATATACACACACATATATATACACATAATAACATTAATCCTATTTCTGCATTAATCCTGTTACAAGAGAAAGAATCAGAGCAGTGATGCAAAACCTCAAAATAGAAAAAAAAACAACAGCACCCAAAACAAAAGAAATAATATGGTTCAATTAGCATCTATACTCCACAGTTCTTTCTTTCTTTTTTTTTCTTGGATTTGGAGATCCTCTTCTATCATGAGTTCCCTGGAACTCTTCTGTACCATTGCATTGGTGAGAAGAATATAGTCCATCACAGTAGGTCAACACTCAATGTTGATGATACTATGTACAATGTTCTTCTGGTTCTGCTCATCTCACTCATCATCAGCTCACGTAAGACCCTCCAGGTTTCTCTGAACTCTTCCTGCTCATCATTTCTTACAGCACAATAGTATTCCATTGTATTCATATACCACAACTTGTCCAGCCATTCCCCAATTGATGGGCACCCCCTCAACTTCCAATTCCTTGCTACCACGTAAAGAGCAGCTATAAATATTTTTGTACATGTGGGTCCCTTTCCCCCTTCCATGATTTCTTTGGGCAAAAGACCTAAAAGTGGGATTGCTGGGTCAAAGGGTATGCACAGCTTTATCGCCCTTTGGGCATAATTCCAAATTGCTCTCCAGAATGGTTAGATCAGTTCACAGCTCCACCAACAATGGATTAGTGTTCCAATTTTCCCACAGCTTCTCCAACATTTATTATTTTCCTTTTTTGTCATTTTAGCCAATCTGATAGGTGTCAGGTGGTACCTCAGAGTTGTTTTAATTTGCATCTCTCTAATCATTAGAGATTTAGAGCATTTTTTCATATGGGAATAGATAGCTTTGGTTTCTTCATCAGAAAACTGCCTGTTCATATCCTTTGACCATTTCTCAATTGGGGAATGACTTGGATTCTTATAAATTTGATTTAATTCCCTATATATTTTAGAGATGAGGCCTTTATCAGAAGCACTGGCCTCAAAAATTGTTTCCCAGCTTTCTGCCTCCCTTCTAATTTTGGATGCATTGCTTCTGTTTGTACAAAAATTTTTTAATTTAATATAATCAAAATCATCCACTTTGCATTTTATAATATACTCTATCTCATGTTTGGTCAAAAACTGTTCTCCTTTCCAAAGATCTGATAGGTATACTATTCCTTTCTCTCCTAATTTACCTATGGTATCACCTCTTATGTCTAAATAATGTATCCATTTTGACCTTATTTTAGTATAAGGTGTAAGATGTTGGTCTAAGCCTAATTTCTGCCATACTATCTTCCAGTTTTCCCAGCAGTTTTTGTCAAATACTGAGTTCCTATCCCAGAAGCTGGAGTCTTTGGGTTTATCAAACACTACATTACTAGTGTCATTTACTACTGCATTTCCTGAGCCTAGCCTATTCCATTGATCTACCACTCTATTTTTTAGCCAGTACCAGATAGTTTTGATGACTGCCGCTTTATAGTAAAGCTCCAGGTTTGGTACCGCTAACCCACCTTCCTGTGAATTTTTTTTCATTATTTCCCTGGATATTCTTGATTTTTTGTTTTTCCAGATGAATTTTGTTATTATTTTTTCTAGCTGTATAAAATAATTTTTAGGTAGCCTGATTGGTATGGCACTGAATAAGTAAATTAATTTAGGCAGTATTGTCATTTTTACTATATTAGCTCTGCCTATCCATGAGCAATTGATATCTTTCCAATTATTTAGATCTGATTTGATTTGTGTGAAGAGTGTTTGGTAGTTGTGTTCATAGAGTTCCTGGGTTTGTCTTGGCAAGTAGACTCCCAAGTATTTTATATTACCTACCGTTACTTTAAATGGAATTTCTCTTTCTATCTCTTGCTGCTGGACTTTGTTGGTCATGTATAGAAATGCTGATGATTTATGTGGATGTATTTTATATCCTGCTACTTTGCTAAAGTTGTTAATTGTTTCAAGTAATTTTTGACTTGATTCTCGAGGATTCCTTAAGTATACCATCATATCATCTGCAAAGAGTGATAGTTTTGTTTCCTCCTTGCCTATTCTAATTCCTTTAATTCCTTTCTCTTCTCTGATTGCTAAAGCTAACATTTCTAGGACAATATTAAATAATAGGGGTGATAATGGACATCCCCGTTTCACCCCTGATCTTATTGGGAAGGCCTCTAATTTATCTCCATTGCATATAATACTTGCTGATGGCTTTAGGTAGATACTGTTTATTATTCTAAGGAAAGCACCCCTATTCCTAAACTCTCTAGTGTTTTTATTAGGAATGGGTGCTGTACTTTGTCAAAAGCTTTCTCTGCATCTATTGAGATAATCATATGATTTTGGTTGGTTTCTTATTGATGTGGTTGATTATGTTAATAGTTTTCCTAATGTTGAACCAGCCCTGCATTCCTGGTATAAATCCCACCTGGTCATAGTGTATTATCCTGGTGATCACTTCCTGTAATCTCCTTGCTAATATCTTATTTAAGATTTTAGCATCAATATTCATTAGGGAAATTGGTCTATAATTTTCTTTCTCTGTTTTTGCTTTGCCTGGTTTTGGTATCACCACCATATTTGTGTCATAAAACGAATTTGGTAGAACTCCTTCTTCACCTATTTTTCCAAATAATTTGTATAATATTGGAATTAATTGTTCTTTAAATGTTTGGTAAAATTCACCCGTAAACCCATCTGGCCCTGGGGATTTTTTCTTAGGGAGTACATTAATAGCTTGTTCAATTTCTTTTTCTAATATGGGTTTATTTAAGGATTTTATTTCCTCTTCAGTTAACCTGGGCAGTTTGTATTTTTGTAAATATTCATCCATTTCATTTAGATTGTCAAATTTATTGGCATACAGTTGGGCAAAATATTTCCTAATTATTGCTTTAATTTCTACTTCGTTGGTGGTAACATCACCCTTTTCATTTTTGATACTGGTAATTTGGTTTTCTTCTTTCTTTTTTTTAATCAAATTAACCAGTATTTTATCTATTTTATTGGTTTTTTCATAAAACCAGCTCTTAGTTTTATTAATTAATTCTATAGTTTTTTTGCTTTCAATCTTATTGATTTCTCCTTTAATTTTCAGGATCTCTAATTTAGTGTCTAATTGGGGATTTCTAATTTGTTCTTTTTCTAGCTTTTTAAGTTGCATGCCCAATTCATTAATCTCCTCTTTCTCTTTCTTATTCATGTAAGCATTTAGAGCTATAAATTTTCCCCTAAGCACTGCTTTGGCTGCATCCCATAGATTTTGGTATGTTGTCTCATTATTGTCATTCTCTTGGATAAAGTTATTGATTGTTTCTATGATTTCTTGTTTGGCCCATTCATTCTTTAGAATGAAATTATTTAGTTTCCAATTGATTTTCATTCTACTTTTCCCTGGCTCTTTCTTACATGTAATTTTTATTGCATCATGATCTGAGAAGGATGCTTTTACTATTTCTGCCTTTCTACATTTGACTATGATGTTTTTGTGCCCTAATACATGGTCAATTTTTGAAAATGTGCCATGTACTGCTGAGAAAAAGGTATATTCCTTTCTATCCCCATTCAAATTTTCTCCAGACATCTATCATGTCTACTTTTCTAGTAATCTATTCACCTCTTTCACTTCTTTCTTATTTATTTTTATGCTAGATTTATCTAATTCTGAGAGGGGGAGATTCAGATCCCCCACTAGTATAGTATTACTATCTAATTCCTCTTGTAACTCATTTAACTTCTCCTCTAAGACTTGGATGCTATACCACTTGGCGCATACATGATTCAATATGATATTACTTCATTATCTATAGTACCTTTAAGTAAGATGTAATTTCCTTCCTTATCTCTTTTAATGAGATCTATTTTTGACTGCACTGTGTCTGAGATAAGGATTGCTACCCTTGCCTTTTTTACTTTAGCTGAAGCATAATATATTCTACTCCAGCCTTTACCTTTACTCGTGTGTGTATCTCTCTGCTTCAAATGTGTTTCTTGTAAACAGAATATTGTAGGGTTCTGGTTTTTAATCCACTCTGCAATTCGCTTCCGTTTTTATAGCAGAGTTCATCCCATTCACATTCACAGTTATTATTACTTGACTGTCTATTCCCTCCATTCTATTTACCCCCTTTGTACTTTCCCCCTTCTTTCACCTATTCCTCCTCACGACGTTTTACTTCTTACCCCTTGCCTCCCCCAATCTGCCCTCCCTTTTTATCACCCCCTCTCTTTTCTTTACCCTTTTCTCCCTTGCTTTTGTCCCTCCCTTCTATCGTCCCCCCCTTTCCCCTTCCCTTTTGTTTCCCTAAAGAATGAGTTAAGTTTCTTTATCCCAATGAACGTATATGTTTTTCCCTCTTTGAGTCAAATCTAATGAGAATAGGTTGAAACCATGCCCCCCCCCTTTCTTCCCTCTATTGTAATAGGTTTTTTTCCACCTCTTCATATATATTATTCATCCCATTTCCACCTCCCCTTTCCTCTCCTCCCCATAGACTCCGTTTTTATCCACTTAATTCTTTTGTATCATCACATCAGACAATTTATATTTATACCCTCTATATAAAGTCCTTCTCTCTGCCCAAATACATTTACAGTTCTTAAGAGATTATGAGTATTATCTTCCTGTGTAGGGATAATAAACAGTTTAACCTAGATAGGGTAACTTTTATTTCCCCCTCTGTTTACCTTTTTAAACTTCTCTTGAGTCTTGTATGTTGAGATCAAATTTTCTATTCCTTTCTGGTCTTTTCACCAGGAAAGATTGAAAGTCCCCAATGTCATTAAATGTCCATCTTTTCCCCTGAAAGAAAATGCACATTTTTGCTGGGTAATAGATTCTCGGCTGCAATCCACGCTCCTTGCCTTCCGGAATATCATGTTCCAAGCCTTGCGGTCCTTTACATGTTGAAGCTGCCAGGTCCTGAGCAATCCTGACTGTGGCTCCATGATATTTAAATTGGCTTCTTTCTGGCTGCTTGGAGTATTTTCTCGCGTTCAACCTGATAATTCTGGAATTTGGCTGACAATATTCCTTGGAGTTTTCCTTTTGGGGTCTCTTTCAGGAGGTGATCGATGGATTCTTTCAATGATGATTTTATCCTCTGATTCTATGATATCAGGGCAGTTCTCCTTAATAATTTCCTGGAATATGGTATCTAGATTCTTTTTCTGGTCATGGCTTTCAGGCAGTCCAATGATTCTCAAATTGTCTCTCCTCGATCTGTTTTCCAGATCAGTTGTCTTTCCAATGAGGTTTTTCACATTTTCTTCTATTTTTTCATTTTTTTTATTTTGCTTGACTGATTCTTGGTGTCTCATGGATTCCTTTTCTTCCAACTGTCCCACTTTAATTTTTAAGGCATTGTTTTCTTCAGTGAGATTATGCACCTTTTTTTCCATTTGGCTAAGTGGATTTTTTGAGGTATTGTTTTCTTCAGTGAGACTATGTACCTTTTTTCCATTTGGCTAAGTGAATTTTTTAAGGTATTGTTTTCTTCAGTGAGATTATGCAGCTTTTTTTCCATTTGGCCAAATGAATTTTTTAAGGCTTTGTTTTCTTCAGCTTCCTTTTCCAAGCTGCTGATTCTTTTTTCATAGTTTTTTTGTTTTGCTTTCATTTCTCTCCCCATTTTTTCTTCTACCTCTTGCAATTGATTTTTAAAATCCTTTTTGAGCTCTTCCGGAAGGGCTTTTTGTTCTTCAGACCAATTCACCTTCCCTTGTGAGGCTTCAGATGTAGACAATTTGAGGCTATTGTCCTCATCTGAGTTTGTGTTGGCTTCTTCCCTATTGATACAGAAGCTCTCAATGGAGAGGGCTCTTTTTTGCTTCTTACTCATTATTGCAGCTTATTTATTTATTCTTTAAGTTGAGGTCTGCTCTGGGGCACCAGGGTCCCTGTTTGGGCTTCTTGTGCAGGTGTATAGGTGCTGTGTGACCGGGCATTTACTCTGAGGCCTTTATGGTGTGTGGAGATGCCCCGCCCTGCACTTCCTGTCTGATTGTGCTCGGCCAGCCAGGCGCCAGACCCCAGCGTCTGATCCCGCCGTTCGTGGCCCTCTCGGCCGGTGCAGGTAAGTTTTTCCACTGTCCTTCTTGGCCACCAGATTTTTGAACCAGGTTCCGGGAGGCCTCAGGTTGTTCGGCTGCTGGCCCCGCAGCTCCTGCTGACTTGCCCCGACTCCCTCGGGCACTGGGTTGCTGCCCGAGTCAGACCGACCTTTTCCTGATGTCTTCTAAATTATCTCTGGTTGGAGGACTGTGTCTCTCTGTCTCTTTGCAGGTTCTGTAGTTTCAGAATCTGTCCAGAGGCTTGATTTAATGTTCGTTTTGAGGGAACAGAAGGAGAGCTCAAGCAGCTTGCTGCTTCCTCTCCGCCATCTTGGCTCCGCCCCCCTCATTTGGTTTTTAAAAGCCTTTTTGAGCTCTTCAAAGAAGGCTTTTTGGTCTTGAGACAATATCCTCTTCCCCGTTGAATGTTCATTTGTAGGCATTTTGACAAACTTATCTGAGTTTGAGCTTTGGTCTTCCCTTTCACCATAGAAGGTCTCAATGGTAAGGGTCTTTTTTGTTTTCTTGCTAATGTTGTAGGCTATTTTTAAACTTATAAAAATTGAAGTATGCTCCTGGGGCAGAGGGTTCACTGTTTCAAGCTTCTTACTGTTCTCAGTTGCCCCACTCTCAGCTGCCCTATTCTCAGTTGTGTTGAGTTGCAGCAGTGTCTAGTTGCCCACATAGCTGAACTCTGCTGAGCTCAGCTGCCTGCTGACCTGAGCAGTGCTGAGCTGCCCTCCCCTTTCACCCATGCAAGACAGACCTTTCCTGAAATCTTTTAAATTATCTCAAGTAGGAGGATCGTGTCTCTCTGTCTTTTTGTAGGTTCTATAGTTCCAGAATCTGTTTTGAGGCTTGATTTAATGGTGTTTTTGAGGGAAACACAGGAAAGCTGAGGCAACTTCCTGGCTTCTCTCCACCATCTTCTAGAATTAATATTTTCATTGCTACATCACATTACTGACATATTGAGAGACCACAATCAGAAAATACTTTCTAATCATATTTCCCCCATCTTCTACTTAGCAAGTTGTTTTCTGATCTCAAATGCCAGATTTTTATACTTACTACCACTATTAAAATTACCTTATCAGATTAATCTTACTGTCTTCTTTTTGGATACTGATTCTATCATTGATAATATTAGAAAAAGCCTTTTAGAGTTGGTAATTTGCCAATTTGGTGAAGACTTCTATGCTTTTATATAAGATACTGATTATAGATTATTTCTTTCTTACTAATGAGCATTGAAAAGGCTCTGGAGAAGACTGAGCCTATCTTTTTTGGTCCCAGAAACTAGCAAAAATTTCATGACAAAATGACTAAATTTAAAAAAAGATTCAGACTCATGGACTATCATGTCCTTAAGGTATATTATAGACTGTAGCTTACTCCAATGATCTTTCACTTTTTACATACACTAATATGAAATTATTTCTTATAACCAGGTATTGATCATTCTGATCAAGCATATATTCACCCCTTTTCCACTAACTGCCTCCATTAAATCTTCTAGTATAAATGCTGATAAATTTATTTTCAAAGAATTCACTCTCTTCCATAGCTCTAGTGTCATGAAATATCCTTAGAGGATTCCCTGGTTCATGCTTAACGTACTATCATCGATTCTCTTATAGTACCCCAGGCTTCCTAATATACTGAAAATGGTAATAATTCGAATTTTTTGATAAGTAAGAAAAGTTATATTTGAGGGGAAGATGGATAGCTGTTGACAATAGTCCTGATTACATCTACCTAAATACTTCTTTTTAAAAATATATTTATGTCATTTATTTATTTATTTTTGCTGGGGCAATGGGGGGTTAACGTGACTTGCCCAGGTTGACCACAGCTAGTAAGTGTCAAGTGTCTGAGGCAGATTTGAATCAGGTACTCCTGAATCCAGGGCCTGGTGCTTAATCCACTGCGCCACCTAGCCACCCACCTAACTACTTCTTTTTTTTTTTTTTGCTGGGCAATTGGGGTTGACTTGTCCCAGGTCACACAGCTAGTAAGTGTCAAGTGTCTGAGGTCGGATTTGAACTCAGGTACTCCTGAATCCAGGGCCAGTGCCCTATCCACTACGCCATCTAGCTGCCCCTCCTAACTACTTCTTAATGGATATAGGATAACTACCTCAATCAGTGAAAAGAAATGGCATTACAAAGTTACAGATAATGGAGGACACCAGCTGGCTCTTGTACTTGCTAGTTTAATTAAAAAAAAGACATTAAGAGGTAGGGGACAATTGTGGTTTCCCACTCCCCAAGGCCTGACTGGCTCCACCACACATATACACATGCATGTATACATATATATTCACACTCTTCTTTCAATAAAACACATGGACATATGCCAGACAAATTGTCTTTTTCTTTGAACCCCACCCCCTTTCTCTTTCTCTCTATCACTTTCTCTAAGCTTGTATGTAAATATATGCTGAAATATATTATAAGTATATCATATATGAACATATATGAGTATATGTACATATTTTAAACATATGCATATTGTTGCTAACTCATTTTTCAGTGGTGTCTGACAATGACCCTTTTCAAGGTTTCCTTGGCAAAGACATTAGTATAGTTAGTTATTTCCTTTTCCAGCTTATTTTACAGATGAGGAAACTGAGGCAAATATATATACATAATTTGTGAGCTCTGAAACCTTGGGCAAATTGCTTAACCTTTCTGAATTCCAATTTTCTCAGCTCTGGAATGAAGAAAAACTAATTTATATTCTCTCCCAAACAGACTAGTTAAGAGAAAAATATTTTACTATATTAACATGAGGTATAATTATAAATTCAGTTCCTGAATTATCAACTTCATTCAATTAAAAATGCCATCTATTGTTAATTATTCAGGGATACTTTCATTAAATGGCAAAATTAAAAAGTAAAGGTTTACAACATATTCAGAATGGAATAAGTCCTTGAAAAAATTCAGGGTGGGATGTGCAAGTCAATAAATCAAAGCTAGTCTAATTACCAGTGAGCATAACAAATGGTTATGTAGGGAATGTTTTCTATGATATGTTCTTGAACTGACAGGGCCACCAATGGGAAGAAAACAGGTGTTTCATCATGTTTTCTATAAGAGATAGATTCAAAATATTTTTTATTAGCATCAAATATTTACTTGATATGCCAGTTCATTTCAGAGTGAAAAACCTGAAATTGCTATGCCTTGTTAAAGCAAAAATGTTACCAAAATGCAGATTATCACATATTTAGAGGTAGGCAAAATTATAAATGATGTGAGTTTTGCATTAAATGGCTGTGGATTTTCTTTTAGTCTTCCTCCCCACAATTTTCTCACACAGCAGGCACTTAGTTCCTTCATACTATCTTTATTCAACAATACATCCACCTCTCTTCTGACAACATCTGCATAGATAGGATATGATATCATTTAGACCCTTTTACGCATTCCAATCTATGTGCTACCTCTCCCAAAAGTATTGCTATTTGAAATTAGATTGTTATTTGGAGAGAAAAGGATTTATAATCTTTTGAAGAAGACTGCAAACTAGTTCTTATTATTTAGAGGGAAATAGGATAAGCTAGATTTTTGTGCCTCTGGATGGATTCTGAAACTACAGAAGCTGCAAAGAGACAGAGAGACACAGTCTTCGAACCAGAGGTAATTTTGAAGACTTCAGGAAAAGGTAGGTCTGACTTGGCAAAAGGGAAGCACAGTGCAGGGCAGCAGCCCAGCACCGAGGGGGTCAAGGCAAGTCAACAGGAAGCTGCGGGCCACAGCCAAACAACTGAGGCCCCTGGATCCTGGCTCAAAAATCAGGTGGCCCAGCAAGACAGTGGAAAAACCTACCTACACCAGCTGAGAGAGCAAGTTTCCAGGTGGAGGGCCACGAACAGGATAGACAGGAATAGGCCCACTGATCCTAGCGTGGCTCAGGACAAGAAGTGCCGGGGCAGGGGGGGGGGGGGGGGGACACTTCATACACAATAAAGGCATCAGTGTGTAAAAAGCCAGTGACACAGTACCTATACCCCAGCACAAGAAACTCAAAACAGGGACCCTGGTGCCCCCCAGAGCAGACCTCAACTTAAAAAATAAATAAATAAGCTGCAATAATGAGTAAGAAGCAAAAAAAAAATCCCTCTCCATTGAGACCTTCTATATCAACAGGGAAGAGGCAAACACAAACTCAGATGTGGACAATACCCTCAAATTGCCTACATGTGAAGCCTCACAAGGGAAGGTGAATTGGTCTGAAGAACAAAAAGCCTTCCTGGAAGAGTTCAAAAAGGATTTTAAAAATCAATTGAGAGAAATGAAAGCAACACAAGAAAATTATGACAAAAGAATCAGGAACTTGGAAAAGGAAGCACAAACACTGACTACAGAAAACAATTCCTCTGGCCAAATGGAAAAAAAGGTGCATAATTTCACTGAGGAAAACAATGCCTTAAAAATTCATTTGGCCAAATGGAAAAAAAAAAGTACATAATCTGGTTGAAGAAAACAATGACTTAAAAATGCATGTGGCCAAATGGAAAAAATGTGCATAATATCACTGAAGAAAAACATGCCTTAAAAATTAAATTTGGACAGTTGGAAGATAAGGCATCCATGAGACATCAGGAATCAGTCAAGCAGAATCCAAAGAATGAAAAAATAGAAGAAAATGTGAAATACCTCATTGGAAAGACAACTGATCTGGAAAACAGATCGAGGAGAGACAATTTGAGAATCATTGGACTGCCTGAAAGCCATGACCAGAAAAAGAATCTAGACACCATATCCTAGGAAATTATTAAGGAGAACTGCGCTGATATCATAGAATCAGAGGATAAAATCATCATTGAAAGAATGCACCGATCACCTCCTGAAAGAGACCCCAAAGGGAAAACTCCAAGGAATATTGTAGCCAAATTCCAGAATTATCAGGTGAAGGAGAAAATACTCCAAGCAGCCAGAAAGAAGCAATTTAAATATCATGGAGCCACAGTCAGGATTGCTCAGGACCTGGCAGCCTCAACATTAAAGGACTGCAAGGCTTGGAATATGATATTCCGGCAAGGCAAAAGAGCTTGGATTGCAGCCAAGAATCTATATTACCCAGCAATCAACTTTCACTCTCTTTCAGGGGAAAAGATGGACATTCAGTGACATTGGGGACTTTTAATGTTTCCTGATGAAAGACCAGAACTGAAGAGCAAAATTGATCTAACACTACAGACTCAAGAGAAGTTTAAAAAGGTAAACTGAGGGAAACAGTTACTCCAATTAGGTTAAACTGTTTACATCCCTACACAGGAAGATAATACTCATAACTCTTAAGAACTGTAAATGTATTTGGGCAGAGAGAAGGACTTTACACAGACAGTATAAATATGACTTGTATTTGATGTGATGATACAAAGAAAGTTAAAGGGTTAAAAACGGAGTCTATGGGGAGGAGAGGAAAGGGGAAGTGGAATGGAGTGAATTACATCATATTAAGAAGTAAAAAAAAAAACTATTATAACAGAGGGAAAGAAAGGAGGGGTAAACATGGTTTCAACCCTACTCATTAGATTTGATTCAAAGAGGGAATAACATATACGTTCATTGGGATAAAGAAACTTAACTCATTCTTTAAGGAAGTAAAAGGGGAAGGGAAAGGGGGGACTGAAAGAAGGGAGGACAAAAGCAAGGGAGAAAAGGGTAAAGAAAATTGAGGGGGGTGATAAAAAGTGAGTGCAGATTGGGGGAGGCAGTGTAGGGTGAAAGAAGGGGAAAAAGTACAAAGGGGGTAAATAGAATGGAGAGGAATAGACGGTTTGTAATAATAACTGTGAATGTGAATGGGATGAACTCTGCTAAAAACCAGAAGCAAATCGCAGAGTGGATTAAAAACCAGAATCCTACAATATGCTGTTTATAAGAAACACATTTGAAGCAGAGAGATACACACAGAGTAAAGGTAAAAGGCTGGAGCACAATATATTATGCTTCAGCTAAAGTTAAAAAAAAAAAAAGCATGGGTAGCAATCCTTATCTCAGACAAAGCACAGGCAAAAATAGATCTCATTAAAACAGATAAGGAAGGAAACTACATCTTGCTAAAAGGTACTATAGATAATTAAGTAATATCAATATTAAATATGTATGCACCAAGTGGTATAGCATCCAAATTCTTAGAGAAGTTAAATGAGTTACATGAGGAATTAGACAGTAATATTATACCAGTGGAGGATCTGAATCTCCCCCTCTCAGAATTAGATAAATCTAGCTGAAAAATAAATAAGAATGAAGTGAAAGAGGTGAATAGATTACTAGCAAAGTTAGACATGATACATGTCTGTAGAAAATTGAATGGGGATAGAAAGGAATATACCATTTTCACAGCAGTACATGGCACATTTTCATAAATTGACCATGTATTAGGGTGCGAAAACATCATAGTCAAATGTAGAAAGACAGAAATAGTAAATTCATCCTTCTCAGATCATGATGCAATAAAAATTACATGTAAGAAATAGCCATGGAAAAGTAAACTGAAAATCAGTTGGAAACTAATTTCATTCTAAAGAATGAATGGTCCAAACAACAAATCATAGAAACAAACAACAACTATATCCAAGAGAATGAGAATAATGAGACAACATACCAAAATCTATGGGATGCAGCCAAAGCAGTGCTTAGGGGAAAATTTGTGGCTCTAACTGCTTACATGAATAAAAAAGAGAAAGAGGAGATTAATTAATTGGGTATGCACCTTAAAAAGCCAGAAAAAGAACAAATCAGAAATCCCCAATTAGATACTAAACTAGAGATCCTGAACAATAAAGGAGAAATTAATAAGATTGAAAGCAAGAAAACTATAGAATTAATCAATAAATCTAAGAGTCGGTTTTATGAAAAAACCAATAAAATAGATAAAATATTGGTTAATTTGATTTAAAAGAAAGAAAGAAAAAAACAAATTACCAGTATCAAAAATGAAAAGGGTGATGTTACCACCAATTAAATCAATAATTAGGAATTATTTTGCCCAACTGTATGCCAATAAATTTGACAATTTAAATGAAATGGATGAATATTTACAAAAATACAAACTACCCAGGTTAACTGAAGAGGAATGAAAATCCTTAAATAAACCCATATTAGAAAAAGAAATTGAACAAGCCATTAATGAACTCCCTAAGAAAAAATCCGCAGGGCCAGATGGGTTTACAGGTGAATTTTACCAGACATTTAAAGAACAATTAATTCCAATATTATACAAATTATTTGGAAAAATAGGTGAAGAAGGAGTTCTACCAAATTTGTTTTATGATAAAAATACGGTTGTGATACTAAAATACAAACCAGGCAAAGCAAAAACAGAGAAAGAAAATTATAGACCAATTTCCTTAATGAATATTGAACTTGAAATCTTCAATAAGATATTATCAAGGAGATTACAGCAAGTGGTCACCAGGAAAATACATTATGACCTGGTGGGATTTATACCAGGAATACAGGGCTGGTTCAACATTAGGAAAACTATTAACATAATAAACCATATCAATAAGAAAATTAACCAAAATCATATGATTATCTCAATAGATGCATAGAGAGCTTTTGACAAAATACAGTACCCATTCCTAATGAAAAGACTAGAGAGCTTAGGAATAGGTGGAGCTTTCCTTAAAATAATAAACAGTATCTACCTAAAACCATCAGCAAGCATTATATGCAATGGAGATAAATTAGAGACCTTCCCAATAAGATCAGGGGTGAAACAGGGATGTCCATTATCATCCCTATTATTTAATATTGTACTAGAAATGTTAGCTTTAGCAATCAGAGAAGAGAAAGGAATTAAAGGAATTAGAATAGGCAAGGAGGAAACAAAACTATCACTCTTTGCATATGATATGATGGTATACTTAAAGAATCCTAGAGAATCAACTCAAAAATTACTTGAAACAATTAACAACTTTAGCAAAGTAGCAGGATATAAAATAAATCCTCATAAATCATCAGCATTTCTATCCATGACCAATAAAGTCCAGCAGCAAGAGATAGAAAGAGAAATTCCATTTAAAGTAACAGTAGATAATATAAAATACTTGGGAATCTATTTGCCAAGACAAACCCAGGAACTCTATGATAACAACTACCAAACACTCTTCACACAAATCAAATCAGATCTAAATATTTGGAATGATATCAATTGCTCATGGATAGGCAGTGCTTATATAGTAAAAATGACAGTTCTACCTAAATTAATTTACTTATTCAGTGACATACCAATCAGACTACCTAAAAATTAGTTTATAGAGCTAGAAATATAACAAAATTCATCTGGAAAAACAAAAAATCAAGAATATCCAGGGAAATAATGAAAAAAACATCTCACACCTTATACTAAAATAAGGTCAAAATGGATATATGATTTAGACATAAGAGGTGATACCATAGGAAAATTAGGAGAGAAAGGAAAAGTCTAACTTTCAGATCTTTGGAAAGGAAAACTGTTTATGACCAAATAAGAGATAAAGAATATTATAAAATGACAAATGGATGATTTTGATTACATTAAATTAAAAAGGTTTTGTACAAACAGAAGTAATGCTTCCAAAATTAGAAGGGAGGCAGAAACCTGGGAAACAATTTTGATGGCTAGTACTTCTGACAAGGGCCTCATTTCTAGAATATATAGGGAACTAAATCAAATTTATAAGAATCCAAGTCATTCCCCAATTGAGAAATGGTCAAAGGATATGAACAGGTAGTTTTCTGATGAAATCAAAGCTATATCTATTCCCATATGAAAAAATGCTCTAAATCACTATTGATTAGAGAAATGCAAATTAAAACAACTCTGAGGTACCACCTGATACCTATCAGATTGGCTAAAATGACAAAAAAGGAAAATAATAAATGTTGGAGATGCTGTGGAAAAATTGGAACACTAATGCATTCCTGGTGGAGCTGTGAACTGATCCAACCATTCTGGAGAGCAATTTGGAATTATACCCAAAGGGCTATAAAGCTGTGCATACCCTTTGACTCAGCAATACCACTTTTGGGTCTTTTTCCCAAAGTGATCATGGAAAGGGGAGAGGTACCCACATGCACAACAAATATTTATAGCTGCTCTTTACGTGGTGGAAAGGAATTGGAAGTTGAGGGGATGCCCATCAATTGGGCAATGGCTGGACAAGTTGTGGTATATGAATGTAATGGAATACTATTGTGCTGTAAGAAACGATAAGCAGGAGGAGTTCAGAGAAACCTGGAGGGTCTTGCGTGGGCTGGTGATGAGTGAGATGAGCAGAACCAGAAGAACACTGTACACAGTATCATCGACATTGTGTGTTGATCTACTGTGATGGACTATATTCTTCTCACCAATGCAATTGGTACAGAAGGGTTCCAGGGAACTCATGATCGAGGAGGATCTCCAAATCCAAGGGAAAAAAAAAGAACTGTGGAGTATAGATGCTGAATGAACCATACTATTTCTTTTGTTTTTAGTGCTGTTGTTTTTCTATTTTGAGGTTTTTCCTCATTGTTCTGATTTTTCTCTTATAACAAGACTAATGCAAAAATATATTTAATGCTATTATATATATATAAAATGCTATTATATATATTGCTATTATATATTTATTATATAAATATATAATTATATTATATATATATTATATTTTTCTCTTATAACAAGACTAATGCAAAAATATATTTAATGCTATTATATATATATAATGCTATTATATATACATACATACATACATATATATATATATATATATATATATATATATATATATATATATATATATATATATATATATATATATATATATATATATAATCTGAATTAGATTACCTGCTGCCTAGGGGAAGGGGGAGGGAGGGTAGGGAGGGAGAAAAATCTGAAATTGGAAAGCTTGTATAAACAAAAGATGAGAACTATCTTTACATGTAACAGTTAAAAAGTAAATAAAATAATTTATTAATAAAAAATCCAGAACTGAGCAGAATCTTTGAGATTCAAGTATAAGAGACAAGAGAAATCTAGAAAATGTTAATTCATTTGAGCAATTGGAAAGAGTAAAATTATGATAATCAAAATATTATATTCGAATAGAAGGAAAAGGCACAGATATTTGCCTAAAATCTCACTTTATTTAAGGGTCAGAGAAGTAGTAATGGAAGAAACATGTAAGTACTACAATAGTTTTGTTATGCTGTTTTAGTTTTGGAAGAGAAAACAAAGGGAAATCAGAAGGATTATGAGAAAAAAGAGAAAGAGGAAACTGTCTCTTAATTAAAGGTATGTCAGATGAATATATAAATTTGGAGAAGAGTCGGCATCAGCATCTAAAGAACCATTCTTTTATGGGGCATGGTCAAAAGAAAATGTGTGTGTGTGTGTGTTATATTTGTATAGTTTTTTTTTATAGAATAAATTGAATTCATTGAATGAGGAATAATCACAGCAGAAACAAATTGACTTTGGAGCATAGATCTAAATTGGAGATTAAAAGGAATAAAAGTAGGTGTAAGAATAAGTAATCAGGGTTTGGTTTTATGCAAAAGAGGAGAGGGGTTACATAAATGTAGATTACATTTTTATCATTTCTCTCATTCATTCTATGGAGTGGATATAAGGTAGCAAGATTAAGAAAATTTATTTGAAAATATAATAAAGGGAAAATTTTCCACAGTAACTTTCAAGACCGTGAAAGTAGTGGGATTAACTCACACATCAAATGGAAGGGTAACAAAATACATTATTAAGCAGAATTGAACAATCTATTGTTTAAAAGGAAAAAAAAAAACTCGTGACAGTAATTCACAGTGTTAAAATGAGAGTTGAGCAGAATTTATTATCTTTTGGTAATATTGAAAAAAATCATTAAATAGCAATCATAATCTCATGCAAAAAAAACCCCAATTCAAAATAAGCAAGGTAAACAGAGATAAGCAGGGAAACGAAATTAAAATTAATGCCATGATGAATATATCAGTATTTAATATATCCACCTAATGATTTCGCATCTAAGTTCAAACTTAAAATGGCAATTGAATCATAACAAAAAATAAAAAGTAAAACTGTAATATTTTGAGATGTTTATGTTTTTATTTCTTTTCAAGTTCAATAACAAAGATAAGTAATAAACCCATCAAGAAACAAAAACTTATTGAATGACAATTTAAATCAGTTGTTATGAGGCACTCAAAAAAATGTATGCAGAGAATGAAACAATGCCTAATTTCCAGGTGCTTAAATTATTTTAGGGGAGACCACGAGTTTGTATGTATGTGCATGCATATATGTATGTTCGCATGCATGCATGCATGCATGCATGTATACTAACCACACATATTGTGTATACATATAGATACATATCATTTATAAAGAATTAATACAAGAAGAATAAAAGTGGTTAAGTACCAGGTAATTAGGGAGAGATAAGGACTAAAAAAAGCTTCACATATAATGAAGAGAAGAATTGGATGAGTTGAATGAGTAGAAGGTACATTCTAGATCTGAAGGAGAAAATGAATATTACCAAACTTAAAACAATATTTATAGGGTATTATAAGTTGAATGCAAAGAATTAGAATTCTGAGACTGGAATCAGAAAAATTTGAATTATAAATCTGGCCTCAGGGGAGCAGCTAGGTGGCACAGTGGATAAAGCACCAGTCCTAGATTTTGGAGGAACTGAGTTCAAATCTGGCCTCAGACACTTGACACTTACTAGCTGTGTGACCCTGGGCAAGTCACTTAATCCTCATTGCCCTGCCAAAAAACAAACAAACAAACAAACCCACGAACAAGAAACACAAACACACAAAAACAACATACACACATACCAAAAAATATATTTATGCATGTATATATTTCATTTTTCTTTTTATATTATGCTAATATGTGGGGTTTTTTAGATATTATTTTACCCTGGGAATTGCATTAGGTGCTTTCTAACATTTTAGTATGTTTCTGCCATTATGATTTCTTTCACATATCATTAATTATTTATACAATTTGTTCTTTGGTCCACTTATTTAGAATTTCTTTGATGTCTCCATGTGGAAGCTGGCTGATGCAGGGGATAGAGCACTAACCCTAAAATCATGATGATATGAGTTAAAATACAGCCTTTTCAGGGATTTAAATAAAATCATACTTCTTCATTTCCTCTTCAATTATTTTGTTCATTTTGGGGGGTAAATTTTGTTTTCTGCATGGTTTTCCATAATAACTTATTATCCAGGCATCTCAGTGAAACAGTGGATAAAGTACTGTTCTTGAATTCTGGAGAACCTAAGTTCCAATCAGGCCTCTGACACTTGACATTTGCTAGCTGAGTGACCCTAGGTAAATCACTTAACCCTCATTGCCCTGCCAAGAAAAACAAAAACAAACAAACAAAAACAACTTATTTTCCTCATTTTTGTCATTCTATATATTTCCCCTCTGTTTATTTTAGACTTCAAAAATATATCTATTATGAGAGAAGCAAGGGAAATGGGCTTTCCTCATTGTAAGCAGGCCATGTTGCTCAAGCCTCCAGGGCCTTCTTCCTTTCCCTTTTCCCTTGTCTACTAAGCTGACATATACTGTTGCCTAGGGCAAATAATAAGAAGGCATTAAAATCCCTGTCCAATCAGAATTTGTCCCACAAGAATGATTTCTCCCCAGAATCAGGGAGATTAGCATACTAGCCGAGACCAGTTCCTCTGTGTCCTCTAGTAAACCCCAAAATGTACTGTGCTTGTTTAATAAGCTTCATGCATAGTAACTAACATATCTGGTTGGAGATTTGACATTATAATTAGACATGCCATGTGAACAGGGTGGGGTACATGTTTAGGAGCTAATATGATATGAAGTAGGAGTGTCATAAAGAGTGTACATCTGGAGTAGCCAGCCAACAGGCAAAATTTAGGGCTAAAAAGTGAAGTTTGCTGGGGCAAAGCATGCCACTCTTCTAGAGCGTGTGTCCATTCTTGCAAGAATATAAAAAAGCCTTCTTATATTCACCAAAAGAGAAAGCCCAATGCTTTTATTTTTGACAATTTTAATCATCATCCTTTATGTATACTAACAAAACACAGCAAAAGGGGATAGAAAAGTAATCCCTCTCCAGCATGGACAAAATAACTGAAAATCCATCTACCAAATCATATTCAGGGTAAATATGAACACAATTGCAAAACACTCTTTATAAAACTCAATAAAGACTTACATAATTATAGGGGAAATGAATATTCATTTTTGGAGTGAACTAATATAATAATAATATTACTACCCAATTTCATATTGTGTCATTTAAATCAAACTATGAACCATTGCTTTAAAACAGTAGGCAAATTTATAACAAAATTCATTTAGAGGAACAAAAATATTAAAAACCCAAGGAAATCATGGGGACAAAGTCAGAATGAAGGTTAAATAGTAGTATCAGAAGTCAAAATACTAATTATCGAAAGTATATGATACCAATAAAAATATAAAAGATGATAAATGCAAATTGTTTTAGAGGGTTCATTCAAATAAAAAGTATGAACTATTATAGTGAGTATTCCCTATTTGCCAAAAGTACTCTTAAAATTGGACATAGATGAGAAAAAATTGGGTTTGAAACAACATTGTCAATTTGTTAAATACTAGTTTAAATGGATATAAGACCTAAATATTTAGAAAGTCATATCAAGGGGCAGCTAGATGGCGCAGTGGTTAAAGCACCGGCCCTGGATTCAGGAGTACCTGAGTTCAAATCCGGCCTCAGACACTTAACACTTACTAGCTGTGTGACCCTGGGCAAGTCACTTAACCCCCATTGCCCTGCAAAAACAAAAAAAAACAAAAAAACAAGAAAGTCATATCAAAAGAAAATCAGAGTGGGGCAGCTAGGTGGCACAGTGGGTAGAGCACCGGCCCTGGATTCAGGAGGACCTGAGTTCAAATCCGGCCTCAGACACTTAACACTTACTAGCTGTGTGACTCTGGGCAAGTCACTTAACCCCAATTGCCTCACCAAAAAAAAAAAAAAGAAAGAAAGAAAAAGAAAATCAGAGTGACGAAGGTGGTATCATTCACAAACATATGGAAAGGGGAAGAATTCTTTACCATATAGGGACAAAGATATGTCACAGAAGATAGAATGTATAATTCTGATTATAGAAAACTGAAAATTGTTTACAGAAATAAAAGCAATGTAATTTGATTTAGAAGTGGAAAATTTGACCAGGAAAATATCTGTAGCAAGTTTATCTGATATAGATCTCATTTTGATTATATATAAGAAATTGAAATATACGTAAAAAAAATAACTTTTCCCCAATTGATATATGGTCAAAGGACATTTACAGGGAATTTTCTAAAGAAGAAATGCAAGTTATCAAGAAACTATTAAACATTTATCCAAATTACTAATCGTAAGAGAAATATTTATCATTGCCATCTATATAAATGCTTCAGTGTTGATCTTAAAAGTTTCTGTATGTTTAAAAACAAACAAAAACTTTTGACAAAATCAGTTCAACAGGACTAAAAGATAAATTTGATTTCAATTGGTAAAATATGCTTTGTGCATCAAATACTCTCTACAGGGCACTAAAAATAAATTGAAACAAATATGCTAAAGGGCAAACTCATTAAAAGGAGTAGTATACTCCTCATTTAGATTGATAATAGTGCTTGAAAATTTGGAACCCGATTTTTCTTCCCCACCCCCTTCCAAAAACCCTTGCCTTTCTCCTGATGGAACACTCACTTCCTGGGAGTAATATTTTTATATTATATCAGAATCACTATTTTCATTTCACAAATATATAAGTATGTATGGATTTATATTCATAGAATCAGAGTTGAAATAAATATTAGCAGCCTACTAGGACAAACTATGCTCCTTCCCCACATCCAAAATCATCAATACACATGGATAGCAAGTTGTTATTCTTGAAGACCACCAGTGACAAGCTAGTCACTACTTCCTAAAATACCCTGACTTTGTAATAACAAAATTTATTACCAAGGTTTGTTGTTTTTTCTTTTTGTCATGTCTAAATTTGCCTCTAACTTCCATCCATCACTATGAGTTTTACCTTTTGCAATCAAACAAAAGAAGTCCAATTCATTTCTTCTACAGGACAGTTCTTCAAATATGTCTGGACAACTAATACATATCTCTAATACTCCTCTTCTTCAGGTTAAACACCCCTTATATTGTCAACACTTTTTTCAGAGGCCTACATGTTTCACTCTGATTGCCTTCCTCTGTACATTCTCTATTTTGGAAATATTATTTCTAAACCAATGTGTCCAGAATTCATCACAGTTTTCTGGCTTTGGTCTGGCTAAGGCAGGATACAGATATGTTGCCAGAAGTTATATCTTTCTTTACATTGCTTAAGATCCTCTTCGGTCGTTTGGCTGCTATATTATATGGTTTATTCATACCTATTCATGTAGGAGGCCTCTAAGCAAATAAAATAGTGGGGCAAAGGTATCAAACATGAATAGGCTGCATGGTGCCACAACACTCTCCAAGTGCATCCCAACATGATTAAAATGCAATTGGAAATTATTTAACAAAATAAATACAGAAATCATCAGAGTATTGTCATGAACAAAGAAAGAAAGAAAGAAAGAAAGAAAGAAAGAAAGAAAGAAAGAAAGAAAGAAAGAAAGAAAGAAAGAAAGAAAGAAGAAAGAAAGAAAGAAAGAAAGAAAGAAAGAAAATACCCACTAGGCAAAGAACAGTATGAAAGAACTGGGCTGTAGTATCAGCTCCACAATTTGTGAGACATCAGACAAATGTCATTTTATTTCATAGCATTCATGTTATACTTTTCTGACATTGTTTCCTTGTCTGTAAAAATATTTTTATGTGACTACAGATAGCTTTGATTTTTTTCATCTGAAAAATTCCTGTTCATATCCTTTATGACATGACATATTTATATCCTTTACTCCTGTTCATATCCAAAATAAACCCAATTCATCAATTGAGTAATGACTCATATCCTTATAAATTCTTACAAATTTCTCTCTATATTTGAGAAGAGGTTTTTAAATGATCTCCCAGTTTCTTGCTTCTCTTTTAGTCATGGCTGCATTAACTTTGTTTGTGAAAAAAAAAATAAAATTAAGGTAGTCAAAATTATCCACTTTACTTTCCATGATTCTCTCTAGCTCTTGTTTGGTCTTAAAAAATTCCCCTATCTATAGCTCTGAAAGGTAAAATTTTCCATGCTCCTCTAATTTATTTATGGTATTAGCCAGTATGTCTTAAATCATGTACCCATTTTAAGCTTGGTTTGGTATGATATTAGTCATTGGTCTAAGCCTAGTTTCAGTCAGACTGCTTTCCAATTTTCCCAGGAACTTTTGTCAAATAGTGAGTTTTTGTCCCAAAAGCTTACATGTGTGGGTTTATCAAATGAGAGATTAATATGGTTATTTACTACTGTGAATTGTGTACTAAATCTATTCCACTGAATGACTACTCTTTCTTAACCAGTACCTAATTATATTCATGATTACTGCTTTATATTACATTTTGAGATCTAATACTGTTAGGCCACCTTTCTTCAAATGTAGATGTAGATGTAGATGTAGATGTAGATGTATATATACATATGTATGCGTATATATGTATATATATACATGTGTATGCATATATGTATACATTGATATATAAAGATCCATATATAATATATTACATATATATGGATATATGGATACTCTTGATATTCTTGGCTTTCTGTCCTTCCAGATGAATTTTGTTATTAGTTTTTTCTAACTCTATAAAATATTTTTGGTAATTTGGTAATTTGGCATGTCCCTGAAAAACTGAATTAATTTGGTAGAATTGCCATTTTTGTAATATTGCCTCAGCTTATTCATGAGTAATTCATATTCTCTATATGTATGTATATATTCTCAAGAAATTATTTTCTTCAGTGAGCTATTGTACCTTTTTTTTCCCATTTGGCCAATTCTGGTTTTTTAAGGAGTTCTTTTCTTCAGTGAGACTTTATAGTTCTTGTTTGTTTTTTTTTTTCCATTTGGTAATTTCTGCCTTTTAAAGAGCTCTCCAGTAATTATTTTGTTTGTTTGTATCTCTTACCATTTTGCCAATTCTGTTTTCCATGATGTTATTTTCTTCAGTATTTCTGTGCCTCTTTTACAAAGTTTTGACTCTTTTTTAAAAATACTACATTAGTCTCATTTAATTTCCCAACTTTTTTCTCTATCTCTCATTTAATTTTTAAAAATATTTTTGAGATTTTTCTAGAATTCTTTTTTTCTGTTTATATGTGATTCATATTTTTCTTTAAGGCTTTTTTTAAAGTTGTTTGAACATTGATATCTTCTTCTGAATTTGTGTCTTGATCTTTTCAATAACCATAGTAAGTGGTTTTTGGTTTGTTTGTTTGTTTGTTTTTTTGTTTGTGATTTTTGTTTTTTGGTCAGGTTATTTTTTGGTGTTTGGTCATTTTTCCAGCCAGATAGAGAGATATAGTCAGAGACAGAAATATACAGAGAGATAAAGACAGAGAAAAACAGAAACAGACACAGAGATACCAACACCACAACAAGTAATGATAAGTGGTTATATTCCTGGGGAATTAGGAAAAGATGGAATAAAGTGGAAAGAAATAGAGAAGTTGGCCTTGAAAGCATAAATATTGCCTCTTCCTTAAAGATTGCATCAAAGAAGGGGAAAAAACTGATGAAAAATATAACGAAATGGGGCAGCTAGGTGGCACAGTGGATAGAGCACCGGCCTTGCAGTCCGGAGTACCTGAGTTCAAATCCGGCCTCAGACACTTGACACTTACTAGCTGTGCGACCCTGGGCAAGTCACTTAACCCCAATTGCCTCACTTAAAAAATATATAAGGAAATTCTGAAAAAGAGTTTATGAGTGTCTGAGGGTTGGCATAGATAGAGTTTTATGAAGCATTTTAGCTGGATCTTGAAGGACACAAGATTTAGAAAAAAAACAGAACAGGAACAACATACATTATAGACAAGGATATGATCATAAATAAGGAATAAGATAATCATAAGTATAACTGTTTAGCAGCAGTGAGAATAACTCAATGTGCGAGGTAGAGCCAAGATGGCTGAGAGAAGCTAGGAAGTTGCCTGAACTCTCCCAAATTTTCCTCAAAACAACATTAAATCAAGGCTCTAAGAGGATTCTGAAACTACATCACCTACAAAAAGACAGAGAGACACAATCTTCCAACTTGAGATAATTTAGAAGACTTCAGGAAAAGTCAGTCTCACTTGGTCAAAAGAGAATTTCAGTGCAGCTCTGCATAGCACAACTCAGCACAGAGCAGCTAGGAGGGCAAGTCAGCAGGAGGCTCTTGGCCATAGAACAGATCAGCAACTGATGTCCCTTGGTCCTGGATCAGTATGCTGGTGGTACAATAGACCAATTGTGAGACCCACAACCCCAGCTAAGATAGCAAACTGCCAGCTAGAGAACCACCCACAAGACAGGCATAACTGGAACAAGCCATCCCAACTCAGGGAGCAAGCCTAGGATTATGAGGAATCTATGAGCAACAGAAGCCTCAGAGCAGAAAGCCAGTGACCAGACACAAGAAGTTTTCAGCAGTAGCCACTGTGCCCCAGGAGCAGACCTCAACTTTAAAAGTTATAAAATGTCACAAAATGATTAAGAAACAGAAAAACAGCCCTTTGAGAGCTTCCATGTAGACAGGGAAGACCAAAAAGCCTTCTTGGAATAGCTCAAAAAGTATTTTAAAAATCAAGTGAGAAAGGTAGAAGAAAAAATGGGAAAAGAAATGAGAGAAATTAGAGTTACACAAGAAAGTAATGATAGAAGAGACAACAGCTTGGAAAAGGAAGCACAAAAATTGACTGAAGAAAACAATTCATTAAAAAATAAAATTAACAAAATGGGGGAAAATTGGTAATATGGAAAAACAGGTACAAAAGCTTACTGAAGAAAATAATGCTTAAAAATTAGAATTAGGAAGATGGAAGCTAATGACTCCATAAGACACCAGGAATTAGTCAAACATAATGAAAAGCATGAGAAAATAGAAAAAAAGGTGAAATACCTCATCAGAGATTAGCTCAATGGAAGTTTTCAAAAAACAATAACAAGATCTCACCAAAACCTTCCTCCTTAATAAAAACATAGGGAAAAAGGAGAGAATAATAAATATATTTTGATGCTCAATCATATAATGACTTTTATGGCTCATTATAAAGCCTTTTTTTCACTTTAATATCCCAAGAGTTTTCCCTTTATAATAAAGTTTTATTTTCTACGTGAATCTTGAATCAATCAGGAGAAAGCTCTGACCTAACTTTTTTACTCTTTTGTAATATTTGATGTTTTCTCCAAATATTTAGCTTAGTCATTACTCTTCAAGAAATATAATATGAATATGTCTTTTGATGATTTTTTTCACCTGTATTTTCTTTTTCTTAAATCATACTTCTTGTTGTTTGTCCCTCATTATCATTATCATGATTTACACTGAATTGGATTTAAGTGAAGCAGGACTGTGCAAGGTCACCAACTTCACTCTTTCCTCCAGAGCCATCTTAGTCCAGTGGCAAGATATACGGTAGGACAACAGGAAATGGCCCCAGATGTTTAAAGCAATTGGGGCTATGACTTGCCCACGGACACAATTTCTGAGATAAGATTTGAATTCAGGTCTTCCCAACTTCAGGGTCAGTGCTATAGCCACTCTGCCACCTAGCTGCCCCTACTTAATCTAAATCACACCTGTGGAAATTTATTTTGATTTGGGGACCCTACTTTTAGGCTGAGATTAGAAAATCTTAGGCCCT
This sequence comes from Dromiciops gliroides, assembly GCF_019393635.1. Classification (NCBI taxonomy): domain Eukaryota; kingdom Metazoa; phylum Chordata; class Mammalia; order Microbiotheria; family Microbiotheriidae; genus Dromiciops; species Dromiciops gliroides. The sequence continues at coordinate 202,876,315 of NC_057861.1, read as the reverse complement.
CAGGGTCTTTCCCCCTCCTCCTCAGTTTCAGCTGAGGGAAAAAGCTCCATGGGCTATACAAGATGCCAGGTCAGACATCTGGGGAGTGGGGGAAGCCCCAGCTCCCTCCGACCTGAGCGGAGCTATTGGAAAGATCCTGGATAGCCTGTGCTGAGGCACGTGAAGTGGGAATGCACCCCCCCCCCAACAAGCTGCAGCCCTGGCTGGTGGATTAGCTTGGTCTGTGGGGGCGAAGGAAGTCCCAAGATTTGAGTGGAGAGAAGAAAAGGTATATGGAGACCTGGAAGTTAGACTCAGGGGGGCTGACTAGAGGAGGATGGACTAGAGGGGTGACTAGAGGGGAGCACGGACAAGGACGGAGCAGACAGACAGAACAGGAGGCAGCGGAGAGCACAGAAGCAGTCAGCACAGGGTACAGGTTGGAGAATTGGAGAAAGTGAAGATTAAGAGGAGTTAGAAGAAAGGAGCTGAGCAGGGAAAGTGTAACGTGCCCTGAGGCAGGAGGCTGCTAAGGCCCTTATTGTATTCAAGAAGTTCGAATTGCAGCAGGTGGAAAAAAGCCACAGTGGAAAGAGACCGCAGGAAAGCAGTCAGGTTGTACATTTTATTTCTCTGTATTCTTAATTTTCAACAGTATCTCATATATAAACTCTGCTTTGATTATTTGGTTAAGAGGCTTCTTAATCTTTAGTTTATCAGTTTGGGAGCAGTGTGGTGGAACTTTATAAACGGCCCACATTAAATTAATGAAGTCAGATAGCCAAATAGTCAAAAGTCCCCAGATTAGTCCTCCACTCAGAAAGATTAGTCCTCCACTGAGCTTTAGCCCCCCAAATCAGGCCCGATCATCAAAATATTTCTACACACCATAACTTAAAGTTAGCTTTAAATGATATGCCTCTGGGGACCCTTGGCTCTGGATCAAGTCCCTGAATTTTTACTTAGTCTCCTTTGATTATTCTTTCTTCTTTGTAGCTTTCTTTGACTGTACTGTCAGCTATGTTGTAAAAGGAAATACTATCTTGTTGTTTTCTCTGTTGTTTTTCCTGGTAATTTCACTTCATAGCACCTGTGTAATGCTGACATCTATCTTAACAACTGTGTACAAAGAACTACCATTGAAAGTTAAATAGGCACTTTGTCTAAATTTTGTGGTGATATTACTCATTTTCCTAGGCTAAATTACTAATTATTTTAGAAAAAATATATAAAAGGAAGAGATGGCCTTGTTATATACATTTTGGAAACTGGCTATAGCAGGGCTTTCATTGAAAAAAGAAGAAAAGGCTACAATGAGGACATCAACACAGACCAGACTTTCTAAAATGAGAGGTAAAACATATTTGTCCATTCAACAAATATTTTGTTTTGCATCTCCTATGCTCAAAGCATTCCATTGGACCCATTGATTCTTTCCACAAAGAAGTGTAATTCTATTTTATAGTAATTATAAAATGTAGTTTTCTTTTTCTTTTTTTTAGAGAATAGAAGCAATGGAAGAATTACCAATATTTAAAAATTAAGAAATCACAATTGTCCTAGGTGGAGGGAATGTAGAGCTAATTGTGTACAAATCATATACTGACAGATATATTAATGCTACTTAAAATGCAATAAAAATTCCTACATGAAATGGAAATGTCAAACTAATTACCAGAGCATATTACCCCTTGAGGATTATTACTGGATATGCTAAAAATAGTATTGTAGTTTATAGAAGGAAACTTTTCTCAAAGATCTCAGAACAATTCCATATACTATCTCTTTTTTTTCATACAATATGAGGTTTAGAGGTGAAGAGAGTTTCCCCCTCATTTTCTAGATTGGGAACAAAGGAAAATGCATTGACTATCTTACTCAAGGACATAGAACTAATTGTCAGAGGCTTGACTAGGGTACGATTTGCTGTACCAGGTGTGGTAAAGCTTCAATTAAATCATTTTCAAAGGATCTGGCATCTCAGACTTAGAAGTAAACTCTGGGGTTACCTACTTCATTGTTGAATGACTGGAAACTCATCCAACCTAGTATATTTAAATTGAGCCAGACTGTTTTCCTGCTCCTTGTAACAATTCTTAACTCTTTCATCTTTCTCGGAACACAATAGTTATATGACTGCTACCATTTCTGAAAAGGATGTGATAATCAACTACTCTACTGGCTATTTTCATTATCTCTAGAATTCCACAGATTAAAAACTCTATTCCCTAGCACACGATCTCTTATATGTGTTATATTACCTTATAAGAATATAAACTCCTTGAGGACAGGAATATCTCACTTTTCCTATTTGTATGACCCAAATCTAGAATAGAGTCTGGTATATAATGGGTATTTTATTGAGCATTTTTTGATTTGTTGATTAATTCATCTAGGCTAATCTTTGCTTACAGACATCACTTCTACAAATTACCTGACAATTGACTATCAAGTTTCCTTGTCAAAATCTAGAATCTTTGGGAACTTACTATATTCAAAGCATCATAATCCACTTTTGAACAGGTATAATTATTTAAATGTTTTAGTTATTTTAAAATGTTATATCAAGCCTAAATTTTCTTCTCTGCAATTTTTGCCCATTGATCATCGCTCTGACTTAAAAGTTCAAAGAATGCAAATAAAAAGCTTTACTCCTACAATACAATTATTTTCAACTTCATATAACACTAAGTTTTCAGTAGGTACAGTGATGTGTTACAGTTTTCAGTTTCATTGTATAATCTGCTCTTATCATTAAATATAGATTCCTTAGGGTTAACACTAACTTTTTGTAGATGTGCCTAATTCTTCAATTGCCACCAGGACAAAACAAGATAAATCAACAACAAAAAAGAAAACCTAACAATTGTAAACAAATAAACATATCTTGCATGAACAAATCTCCTTAACTGAATCAGCTATTTGATACTTCTTTATTAATGTATAATTGACTGAATTCTCATGGATGGGGTCTCCTTGCTGTTTCTTGAAAATTATATTTTCTGACTTGCTATTTTCTTTAGATATACCTATGCCTTGAACACTTTCTCTCTTCATCTCTACCTTTTCACCTCTAAGCCCTCCTTGAAGTCCTGGGTAAAATCTCACTTTCCCAAGAAACTTTCCACATCCCTTTCTATTCTAGTGTTTTCCAATTTATTCCATCTATAGTGCGATTGTACATAATCATTTGCAATTATCTATAGCACAGTACTATGAGATCCTTGAGAATGAGGACTGTGCTTTACCTTCCTTTATATTCCTAGCACTTAGTACAGTGACTGGCTCCTAGTAGGCTCTTATTATTATTATTGTTTTTGACTGAGTGACTTACTGCTTTCATTCTTGGATGCTGTTCATATTCTAAGATTGATCTAGAGAGAAAGAAATTTTGGTTACATTCAACGAATCCAATGTTATGTACTTGTCAACCTTTATTATTTCTTGGTGAAGAAATGTCCACTTGTTCCAAAAGTATTTCTGTAGATTTTTGATCTCTTTATCATTGTTCTAAGAATGCAGTAAATCATATTGCTTGTTATTGGCTAGGAAGTGTTATTTTTTCAAGAGAATTTTAAGTAGTGAGACATCAATTCCATCAGTATTATTGTTTTTAAAGGATATTTTCTAATTCTATTTTCATTTTTTAAGTTCAAAAATATACATTAAGATAGAAATTTTTAATGGTAATTGCTTTATTTGTTGTTCAATTTAAGCTTTGATTTCAGGGTGCCAATAAGTCTCTTGATATACATACCCACAACTTTCTTCTTCATAATTTATGCTTAATGTTTCTGCCTGGAGGAATCTAAGGTAATTGTAGATATTGGATTCATTCATTGGTTCAATTTCAATTTCTTTCTGAAGCTCAGGGTGATCTACCCCCATTTTTCCTTGGAATATGTTAAGATGTTTACATTTATGGGACCAAATGACATTTTTATATCAAGGAGAAAAAAAAAAGACTGCATGCAATGAAAGATATATCTGTGTTTTGGTGGATTGATAGTAACATTATTCAGACACATCAAGAAATTAATAAGATGTTTGGATTCGACTCCCTCTTTAACTTAAAAATCATACTTCTATTCAGGGGTGATATAAATGAATTTAATGCTAAGCAGTACTACAGTGAGCTTAAATGTTTTCTTAAAATGTCCTATTTTTATATTATTGTTTTCCTGATGTTATTTTATTCTTGGCCCTAATATATTGGTTTTATATTTTATAGAGAACAGTTTTCCAAATGTGCAAAAATTAACTTAGTCTTCTATTTATTCTTTTTTTTTGGGGGGGGGGGCGATGAGAGTTAAGTGACTTGCCCAGGGTCACACAGCTAGTAAGTGTCAAGGGTTTAAGGCCATATTTGAACTCAGGTCCTCCTGAATTCAAGGCCTATGCTTTATCCACTGTGCAACGTAGCTGCCCCATCTTTTATTTATTCTTCACTCTAGTTTATATATTGGAAGTACATATATGATGAGTACAGAACTTTGCAGTAATAAGCAGTTAAGAACTTAATGACAATTTCAGGTGGCTTGTTCAATAATTATTGAAAAGTGACCCTTTATTATACCACTTGAACTTTTTGCACACTCTCTCTGCTCCTTACCCAACACATTATTGTCTTGTTTTTATTGATGTGTGTGTGTGTTTATGTATATATGATAACCAAAAATCTTGTGATACAGAAAAGACAGGATCCAGCTTGTATCTGAGAGAAATCTAATAAAGTCCATTGCTAATAAGTCAGGCACCACTGTGAAGAATTTAAGTGAGTTGTGGTAAAATATGAAAGTTTTTTAACAGTTGGTTAGGATAACTGAAAGACACCAGTTTTTCAAGGACCACCCTTTTGGGGAGGAGATGAACAGTCCGCCTGCTGCGCATGTCAGACTGCCTGCCAGGTTTTTGACTTCCGGGGTGGAGAGAACGAGAGTAGGCCTTTTTGCCTGCTTGGCGGGACTCCTGGTGGGGCGGCACAGACGGTCTCCCTCTCTCCAAAGGTGGCCTTTTCGGTTTGGTGAGTTTTTATAAGGAATATAGACTAAGCCTAGACTTAAGACAATTTGTATTGTATTTCTATTTTCCTATCCTTCTAATCAACATCACCTTGTGACTATATACAATAAAGGCTCTATCTAGAAAACCAGAAGCTTCTTCCATTTACTAGTCTGGGAGATAAATTAAGGGAAAAGTTAAGTAGGGGAGATTTATGATCTAATATCCAATTTAAAATCTCACAGTTTGGTTACCCCGAAGGGACCTTAAGGACCCTCCCACCCTCCCTAGTTTGGCCATAAACCGGCTAATTCGGTGGATTTTCCAAATACCCCCCCCCACGGACTTTGCCTCATTTGCCTAATCTCCCTTGCTTTAAGCCTCTAAAAGTCTTGCTTTAAACAGAAAAGCCGGCCCAGTTTAAAGGGCAAGATGCTCGAATATTCTACTATCCCTTTGATTTTTCTCATCGGAATGTATTGGGACAGCATAACGTCCCGACTTAGAGGAATAGTTTACTCAATGGTCCTTCATAACATTATTGGTTTTTTCCTCATTCAGGCAGCAAAAAGTTTTTGTATAATAGTATAAGTGAGAATCTTTGGGAAAATACCGTTTAATATAAGTAGAAATTTTATGCCTGCAATTGAAATACCTTTTAATACCACATCCATAGTTCATACGACTAAGGATTTATTTTTTTTTTGTTATTATCATTGTTATAATATGTGGGAAATTCTCACATATGGACGAGAGTCCTCAAAATGAAATTCTCACATATGGAGAGAGACCTCAAAATGAAATTCTCACATATGGAGAGAGACCTCAAAATGGCTGTTTCTACTAGAGATGATCCAAGTTTAGAATCAGATCAGCAGAAACTACTCCCTCTGCAGGAAACGCTATAGAACATAGTAACATAGGGAGTGAACATTCAAGTAGAAATATAGCCCCTTTAGACCAAGTGACTAGAGCGCATGGAAATCAATTCATCCCTAGTTTTGAGAAAAATCCAAACACTGTAATTTCACAGTTACGGACTATATTTAATGCATATCAACCCAGTTGGGCTGATGTTACTTGCCCTTTTGGAAACTTTACTGTCCCCCAACTGAGATTACCGATATTATCTCAGCAGGAAATGCCCTTGTTGCGAAAGGTAAGGCCGATGTGGAATGGCCCCTCTAAAGGATCCAGAGTGGAATTATAATACTGATAGGGATTTCCAAAGATTAAAAGATGCTAGAGAAACACTTCTGAAGGGAATGGAATCTTGCTCTAGAAACCGGGAAAATGGCAGAATTTTTAAGCCTAACTCAGGAGGCTAATGAAAGACCAAACAGATTTTATGATAGACTTTGTGAGGCCGCCTAGACAGTACACCAGATTGGATCCAGTAGATTTAAGATATTCCTATATCGTTCTCAACACATTTGTTATAATTCACTGCCAGAAATATGCAGATACTTTCTGAAACAATGTCCAGACTGGAGAAATCTCACAGTAGAATAGAATTAAGGACTTGCAAATTATGTCTTTGACTCACATGAGGAAGATCCAGATCACCCTAAACAGAGCATTCTTGGCACCAGCGATTCCTAGTCAGCCATGTGAACACCGGAGCAAGGACACTAAGGTGAGTTGTTACTGTTGTAAGGAGGGGCATGAATTGAGAGAATGTAGGACTTGGAGAAGAAATTCTAATTCTAATTACAGGCGAAATCAAACTAGAAATAGATCTTTTCGGAGGAATACAGAAAGGTAGTCCAGAATAATGGTAACCAAGGTCCCCCTCAGAAGAGGACACAGGAATGATGGTGTCTTGGGGAGGAATGGAACATAGATAATGAAAGCCATATATTCCCAGATCTGGATTTTTTGAAATGCACTTGTGCAGTCCATTCACCTCCCCCCAGAGTAATGAACCCCATGTCACCTTAAAAGTGGGGGAGACTTATTATGATTGTCTGCTAGACACAGGAGCCTCTAAATCAGTATTAGTAAGCAAACCAGATGCTGGGTGTAGACTGTAGGAATTTTTGCATGTAGTGGGAGTCTCAGGAAAGAGCCAGAGAGTGGCAAAATGAATCCTGCATGGTGTCTATGGGGCCCTTAACAGTTAGAACATTCATTTTTTACTCATGCCTGATGCCCCTGTAAATTTATTAGGTCGTGATTACTCCTTTGCAGCTTAGAGCAACCATATCTTGTGCTCCAGATGGGGCTGTCTCCCTACAATTGCAGAGGATACTGTTCATTTATTACCAATTTACTTACAGAAGCTCAAGGAACAGCAGGGGAGGTATCCAAAATCCCCTCTGACATTCCTGAGTCTTTATGCGGCCTCATCCCTAATGAGGTGGGGCTCCTTAAGTCTGCCATGCCTGTTACCTTTAAAGTTAAGGGGGACCACCCCCCTCCATTCCACAGTATCATTGTCTAGGGAAGCAATAGAAGGGATCACCCTATAATTGAGGCTTTGAGAAGCCAGAGTATTATTATTCCATGTCATCACTCTCCATGCAATACGCCCATTTTGCCAGTTAAAAAACCCAAGCCTGGGCCAGATGGTAAACGGTTTATCGTTTTGTGCAGATCTTAGAGCGATTAATAACTTATGTTATTCCTAGACATTCTATAGTCGCAAACCCGGCTACGATAATTTCATCAATTCCTATGAATCTACATGTTTCACAGTGGTAGACCTTTGCTCTGCCCTTTTTCTCCATACCAGTACATGAGGATTTCCAATATTTATTTGCTTTTACCTGGAAAATAGACAGTGGACCTGGACTAGACTCCCACAGGGATTTGTAGACAGTCCCACATTATTTTCCCAAATTTTACAGCAGGATCTGGCCTCTATTACCTTTAAAGGCTCCACACTAGTACAATATGTTGATGACTTACTTTTGGCCTCTCCTAATGCTGAAATTTGTCAGGAAGATAGCCATCACTTACTGCTGGAGCTGCACAAGAGAGGACACAAGGTTTCCAAGACAAAGGTACAATGGTGTTTGCCCCAGGTAGAATATTTAGGATTTATTTTGGCTGCTGGAACTCGCTCTGTCTCTTCTAAGTGAGTCCAGGCCATTCAACAACTTTCTGCCCCCACTACTAAGAGGCAGTTGAGAGCCATTCTGGGAGCAGCTGGGTACTGTAGACAATGGATACCCTCTTTTGGTGAAATTACTAAACCCCTCATAGCTCTTACAAAAAGTTCTGTTCCAGACATTTTACAGTTGGATCCCCAGCATCTCTCAGCCATAAAAGAATTAAAACGGGCCTTGTTATCAGCACCTGCCCTAGGACTACCAGATTATAGTAAGCCTTTCACTCTCTTTGTGCATGAACAAAGGGGGGTGGCTTCTGGAGTCCTGACTCAGTCACTGGGGCCTAACCAACGTCCTATAGCCTACTATTCAATTCAGCTGGACCCTGTAGCGGCTGGAGCGCCACCTTGCCTTAGAGCAGTGGCGGCCACAGCGCTTTTGGTAGAAAAAGCCTCTGATTTGGTCCTAGGTAACCCTCTAACTGTGCAATGCCCTCACGAAGTGGAGGCTCTCTTACTACGTCACAGGACACAAACCTTTTCAGATCAAAGGCTGGCTAAGTATGAAATAACCCTGTTAGGTAATGAGAATATCACTTTAAAACACTGCACAGTTCTTAATCCAGCAACACTACTCCCTAACTTACCATTCTCGGGGGAACCGTTGCATGACTGTGCTTCTTTAGTTGATATGGCTGAAAAACCCCGTGATGATCTTTTTGATACACCTTTAGAAAATCCTGATCTTGTCCTCTATACAGATGGTTCCTCATTTATGAGAGAGGGAACCCATTTTACTGGAGCTGCTGTAGTTTCTGATTATGACACCCTCTGGGCAGCTTCTCTGCCTTCCCATTTTAGTGCACAGGCTGCTGAACTTGTGGCTCTTACACAGGCCTGTAATATAGCTAAAGATAAGAGTGCCACCATTTTTACTGACTCGAAATATGGCTTTGGCATATGCCACTTTATTGGTATGATTTGGCATCAACGAGGCTTTCTAACATCCTCGGCAAGGCTATTGCCAATGGGGACCTTATCAAGGACCTCTTAGATGCCCTGAAACTGCCTTCTTCCCTAGCCGTTGTACATTGCCCTGCCCACACAGGGAATAGTGATCCTGTTTCAAAGGGAAATGCACGAGCCGATTCTGCAGCCAAGCTTGTTGCATTAGAAGCTCCTGAACATGTATTTAACCTTTCACCTTCTGAGGATATTCCTTCCAACCTAACCTATGACGATTCTGAAGTAGAAAAGTGGAAAAAGAAATTTAAGGCGAAACAGATCAATGGCATCTGGGTGTTTCCGGAATGTAAGCCATTTCTTCCCCGGAAATTCTACCACCAGGTATGCCTCTCTGTTCACAGAAAAGGCCATTTTGGTACACAAGGCATTGCAGACTCTATTAAGAGAACCTGGATAGCACCAGGTGTGACTAATACAGCATCTCGAATCTGCTCGGGCTGCTCCACATGTCAGTCTTATAATCAGTATGCTTTTAAGGCCAAAGCTTATGGAGGGCGTCCTCTATCATATACACCTTTTGAGCACTTACAAATTGATTATATTACTATGCCAAAAGCAGGACATTATAAATTTTGCCTTGTTATAGTTGATCAGCTCACTCGGTGGGTGGAGGCCTTTCCCAGCCCCCGAGCCACAGCTGCCTTTGTTGCCAAAATTCTTCTTAAAGAGATAGTACCTCGTTTTGGCCCACCAGCCCGCATCGATTCTGACAAAGGCACACATTTCACTGATTCGATTTTATCCCAAATCTACTCTTTCTTGGGAGTGACTCCAAAATTCCACACGCCCTACCATCCACAAAGTTCAGGCCAAGTCGAACGTATGAATAAAGAGCTTAAGAGTATGATTGGCAAATTATGTACTGAAACCCATTTGAAATGGCCTGATGTTCTACCATTGGCATTATTCTATCTACGAAGTAGACCAAGAGGAGAACTTCATATATCTCCTTATGAAATGCTTTTTGGTCACCCTCCTATCCAAGCTAAAACTTTTTCCCCAGTTTATACATCACTGGTGGGAGGTGATACTTCTGTTGCCTCCTATATACAGGAATTACAGACCAGGCTACGTGAACTCCATGAGGCAGGAGCTGTGGTCCAGGCAGGACCATTAGACTTTTCATTGCATAACTTCAACCCAGGAGATAAAATATATGTAAAGAATTTTCAGAGAACCAGTGGAACTCAACCTGCCTGGGAAGGACCTTTTCAGGTATTATTGACAACTCCTACTGCCATTAAAATTGGTGAAAAAGACTCATGGATTCATTGCTCTCATATAAAGCCTGCACCATTCATAGGTGAAGAGATTTCAGATAGACCTGAGGTAGACGCTAAAGAGGTAAAAACCCTAAAGATAGCAACTGTTAAAGAGCAAAGAGTGTTCAGAGGAAACAGGCAGTTCCCATTTAATAATCCCACTGATCAGTTAAATGCTTTGGGACTCAGTCTTCGTAAAGTATCAGGAGACGGAATTTGCCTTTTTAGGGCTTTAGCAGACAAGCTAGAAGGTCACTGTAGAAATCATCTCAGACACAGACAAGAAGCTGCTTCTTATATGATTAACCATAGACAAGAGTTTGAGTCTTTTATAGTAAATGACTCCCCTTTTGAAGAATATGTTGATGAATTAAAGAAATTTGGAAAGTGGGGAGGAAATGATACAATTGTAGCATTTGCTAAGCAGCATCAGCTGAATGTTGTGGTTCATCAATTAAATCAGCCTTTATTGAAAATCAGTGGCACAGACAAAACTGATGCTAGAGAACTCCACATTTTCTACCATAAAGAACATTATGACAGCATTAGAAAGATCAATGACAATTCAGAAACCCCTGCCACTTTGGCATGCAGAGAATTGGGGAACCAGTTAAAACAATGTGGCATACCCCAAACTCTAGCAGCTTAAATACCTTAAAATTTAACAAGCATTTCCTTCCACAGGCAAAAGCACTGAAGCACATGGCCTAGTTTTCTGGCCCACCTCAATTTCTCCCACCCTTTTCCCTACCCTATACCTATTTTTTTTTAATCCTTTTTGTTTTTTTGTTTTGTTTTGACTTTTGAAAGGCACTGAAAAGACCTGGAATTCACCACACCTTTAAGTTCTTTAAGAGCACAAAAGGGTGCTTAGCGAATCTTTTGCTTTTTATTTTTGGTTTTTGGTTTTGCTTTGTTTTTTTTTTTCTACTTTTGTTTCTTTTGCTTTTCTTTAAAAACCCGATTTTGTAAACTAAGTGACTTTTCAAGGGCATTTTAAGTATATGCTATTGAATATTGAATCTTGCTAATTGAAGTCTTATTTCTTTTTGATGAATTAATCACCACTTTAAGTATCTGCTACTGTTATACTAGAGAATTCATGTATAAGATGATGTGGTCTACTTGCTAAAAGAAAATTATGTAATAATGTCTAAAAGAAGATTATGTAACAATGTCTAATATAATCAGCTATTTACATTCGTTTATTATTTATATGTCATTAAGACTCTGGGTATGGTTTGGAATTATTGTATATATCACTAACATGTTCTCAGTTATGCAGCATAGCACACATTTTTACCATCATACTGTCTTTGGTGAAATTAATGAGATTTCTGAAGTATGGAAACTTATCATTTCAGAGACTAACTTGCTGTGAACTCTGATGCAGGCCCTGGAGAGAATATATGTGCAACAAAAGGAGAGACAGGTATACGTAAGTCCATGGTTTGCTTATGATGGTGACTATGTAGAGCACAATTACTAGGCACAGTCCAGTATTCATCCTCTCTCCCTCCTAATTTAACCTAATTTAACTGAACTTATTTATCTTTTTATCTCACTCAGTTGAATTCACCTGTGGCCTAGCACAATCACTGGCTGTCTCAGAACCATGAGATATGGTATGATAACCTTTCCATAACATTTTCAGGTGTCATGAACACATACTAAATTTGGCTTTGATCCAGACACATGGTGTTAAAAAGTGTTACACATTGCATAACTACCTCAACCCTCTATTACAAGTCTAACCATATAAAGGAGGGAATGTAATGGAATTTATTAATTTGATCATTGACAATGCTATGCTAAGGTTTTAAAAATACAGCAATTCAAACAGTTAAAGAAGATAATCCAGCTTTCCAGACCAGAGACCAGAGTCCAGAATCCAGACCAGAGTCCAGAATCCAGTTTCCTCCTGATGACATCTTACCACTTCAAGAAGACAAGAGAACTCAGAGACTTTATATGAACTGTTTTGCTTTATTAGCTTTTACTATCTCCTTTCTGTTATAATATATACTATCTGTAACATGTACTCTCTGCAGAGGTTCTCCCTTTGCAAGACTAATGTCAAAGCGTCGGTTCATGAGGAAAGAAAAAAAATCGCCCCTCTGGACAAAACTTTCCTCTCTTCCTTTTCTGTATTGTTGTTCGCATATTATTAGTCAGCAAAAGTTATTATATTCTTTTTACTGTTCCATCAAGGAAACATTCCATTTCTTGAGGAAGCAAAGGGGGGAAATGTCATAAAATATGAAAGTTTTTTAACAGTCGGTTAGGATAACTGAAAGACGCCAGTTTTTCAAGGACCACCCTTTTGGGGAGGAGATGAACAGTCCGCCTGCTGCGCATGTCAGACTGCCTGTCAGGTTTTTGACGAGAGTAGGCCTTTTTGCCTGCTTGGCGGGACTCCTGGTGGGGCGGCACAGACGGTCTCCCTCTCTCCAAAGGTGGCCTTTTCGGTTTGGTGAGTTTTTATAAGGAATATAGACTAAGCCTAGACTTAAGATGATTTGTATTGTATTTCTATTTTCCTATCCTTCTAATCAACATCACCTTGTGACTATATACAATAAAGGCTCTATCTAGAAAACCAGAAGCTTCTTCCATTTACTAGTCTGGGAGATAAATTAAGGGAAAAGTTAAGTAGGGGAGATTTATGATCTAATATCCAATTTTAAATATCACAGAGTGATGGTAGATCTTCTCTATCCCATGACACTTTCCAGTTTCACAGAAAAGCTAGAATTTCCTGTTTAATGTGACTGGACATATATAATCTATATCAGATTTCTTGCTGTCTTGGTGTGGGGAGAGGGAAGGGAGGGAAAACATTTGGAACTAGAAATCATAATGACAACTTTTGAAAACTATCTCTACATGTAATTAGAAATTAATAAAATACTTTATGATAAAAAATAAAAAAAGAAAAGATTGAATTTCATTCAACATAATTTTATGTAAGTATTCTTTTGATTATTATATTAATATTGTTCAGGCTTTAGAACCCTTTTTTGATTTAACTTACATCTTCTTTGTGCTGGATTTCTTGCTACCATAATCCCTAAAATTTCCAGTTGCTTTTCCCTTAAGAGTGCTATTTCTTTTCTAATGTCTTTATTTTTAAGCCTCTGTAGCAATGGGTTTTTTTCTTTTATTTTCTAATTCATTAATTTTTTTTGTTCTACATCTATTCCTTGCTTCATCTTGACCTCTTTGCTCTTCTTTCAAAAGCTGATTTTAAAAAAATAGTTTTCTGAATTCCATTCCATATATTTCTTTATTCGTGTCTTTATCTGTGAGAGATAGCATTGATGTTTTCTACTCCATGAACCAGCTATTTGATACAGTGTCCCATTGCTTTTTCAAAGATCAGGAACAGATCCATCAAATTGCTAATATCATTAAGGAACTGTTATAAGACTTGGTGATGAGAACACCTTTAACCCAACACAGAATGAAGTCTTGGAATATAACTGGAAAAATATAATTTCAAATTTGTTATAGTTCCATTGAATTATGAAAATATTTGTGCCATCATTCCATTTTATGCAGATTTGTGATTTTCCCCATGCTGTTCAGCAGAGTATTCATCACCACCTGCACTGAAGCATTTCTAGCAGATAGGTTAATGGTATTTCTGATTTGTTCTTATGTGACTTGATTTTTTCTGGCACCAGAATAAAAAGGAGCAGCATTGGTTGTTATTTCCTCCAGGTCAAATTTATCTTTAAGACAGTTTTGAGTAGGACCAAGCTGCAATTCTTAGTCACTCTGTCTACTCTTAGGGGCAATGACCTCATACTGAAATGAGTGCTGACTTACCAAGTAGTATCACCATAGGTCAAAACACTAGTATTTTAGAGTTGTTTCCAAGCTTTTAAAGGAACTTGAACAGACTCAGAGGAATTAAAGTTCCAGCTGCTTCCCACTACAGTGGATAGAACTCTGAATTTGGAGTCAGGAAGACCCCAATTCAAATATAGCCTTAGATACTATCTGTATTAATCAGGGTAAGCCACTTAATCAATTTCATCTCTTATTTCATCTAATTTAGGGTTAGAGATGAAAAGAATTTCTTATGATTTCCCCACACTAGTCAATCAGACAATAAGCATTGATTAAGCTCTTAATGATTAGCATCTAGGTGACTCATGGGAAAGCATGCTCGCCCTGGAGGCAGGAGTATCTAAGTTCAAATCTACCATTTGACAGAGACTAACTATGTGAGGTTGGGGAAATTTGTGAACCTCTGTCATTGTAAAATGGGGACAACAATAGCATCTAACTTCCAGAGTCTTTGTGAGATTTAAATTAGACGATTTTAGGATGGAGCCAAAATGTCACAGGAAAGGCAGTAAGCTCTCAGAACTCCTGACACAATTATTCCAAAAAACCCCAAATATAGCCAAAAGACAATTCCTGGAGCAGCAGAACCCACAAAAGGATGGGTTGAGATCATTTTCCAGCCAAAACTGTCTTAGAAAGTCAGCAAGAAGAGGCTGCTATGCCAGGCATGTGAGTGGAATCCAACCCCATGGCTGTGCCAGCAGAGATTCAGCCCCAGGCAGGCTGAACCAGAGGAATTTACCCCCAAGCCTCCTAAGAAGCTCCAGTACTGGTGTCTTCTAGAACTAAGCTCATGGTCTGGTGAGAAGGCTGAACAGTTGGCCACGGGGGAGTCTGCAAGGGTTTCTGCAGGAGCTAAGGTGAAATTTTGTCCTACCCCAGCAGGGAACCAGGAAGAAATCATGAGTGGCAGAGACCCAGGTGGGGGAGGGGTGCAGGCTCTTTAGAGCTAACATGCATAGCAAACAAAATTTCATTGCCTGGTGAATTAGCAAGTTGTCCTGAGGTTATTTACAGACAAGAGCATGGGGAAGGCTAGTGAAGAACCTGCCCCTCTTTAAATTATATTACTTAGGACCCCCTGAAGCTTGGGACAGCCTGGAAGCAGGGCCCCACTTTAAGAAGGGGTTAAAAGTCAATATATAGGCTAGCAATATGAACAGACAGAAAAAAATGCAGCCCATAGAAAGTTTATTTGGTGACAAGGAAGATCAAAATACACCCTCAGAACAAGATAGCACAGTCAAAGCTCCTACATACAATGCTTCCAAGAAAAATATGAATTGGTCTCAGGCTATAGAGGCACTCAAAAAAGGACATTGAAGATAAAGTTAAAGAGGTAGAGGAAAAAATGGAAAGAGAAATGAGGGTGATGCAGGAAAGACACAAGAAAAAAGTTAACATCTTGAACAGCCAAATGAAAAAACTCTCTGAATAAAATAATTGCTAAGATTTAGGATTGAACAAATGAAAGTTGGTTACTTTAAGAGAAACCAAGACACAATAAAGCAAATCCAAATGAATAAAAAATAGAGGACAATGTGAAATATCTTCTTGGAAAAATTGCTGACCTGGAAAATAGATTCAGGAGAGAGAATTAGAAAATTATTGGACTACTTGAAAACAATGACCAAAAAAGAGTTTAGAAAGCATCTTCCCAGGGATTGTTATGGAAAATTGCACTGATATTCTAGAAGCAGAAGATAAAATAGAAAATGAAAGAATCCACTTTTCAGCTTTTGAAAGAGATACCAAAATGGGGGCAGCTAGGTGGCACAGTGGATAGAGCACTGGCCCTGGATTCAGGAGGAACTGAGTTCAAATCTGGCCTCAGAAACATCACACTTACTAACTGTCTGACCTTAGGCAAGTCACTTAATCCCAATTGCCTTACAAACAAAACCAAAAAAAAAAAGAGATATACCAAAATGAAAATTTCCAAGAATATTATAGCCAAATTCCAGAGCTCTCAGGTCAAGGAGAAATTATTTCAAGCAGCCAAAAAGGAATAATTCAAATACTGTGGAGCCATGGGCAGGATAGCAAAGGATCTAGAAGTTTCTACAGTAAAGCATCTGAGGCCCTGGAATATGATATTTTAGAGGGCAAAGGAATTGGGATTACAACCAAAAATAAACTACCCTGCAAAACTGAGTATTATCTTTCAGGGGGCAAAATGGGCTATTAATGAAAAAGAGAACTTTCTGGTATTTGCGATGAAAAGACCCGAACTGAATATAAAATTGACTTTCAAGTGCAAGATCCTAAAGAAGCATAAAAGACAAATGGAAAAATGAAACCATGAGGGAGGTTAAAATGCTAAAATGTTTACATTCCTACATGGGAAGATGATATGTCTTACTCATAAGAGCTTTCTAAGTTTTAGGGCAGATGATAGGAATAAATTTAGACAGAGGGCACAGGTTGGAATTGATTTTGAATGGATGCTATCTGTAAAACCTTTATTTTAGGGTAAAATTGAGGAGTGAGAGTATTGCGCTGGGGGTGGTGGAAGGGGAGAGGTAGAATTGGGTGAAATCTCACATGAAAGAAGCAGGAAAGCACTTATAGAGTAGATGGAGAGATAGAAAACGAGTGGGGCAGTGAATGAGCCTTACAATAATTAGAATTAGGTCAAAGACCTTAATCTCATCAGAGTTGGCTCAAGGAGGTAATATCATACACACTCAATTGGGTGGAGTAATCTAACTAACCATGTAGGAAAGTAGGAGGAGAAAGGGTTAAGGAGAGAAGGGTGAAAGAATGGAGGGCAGAGTCAGGGAGGGCAAAACACTTTTGAGGAGAGATAGGGTAAAAGAAGATAGGAGAGTAAATATGATGTGAAGGGAATAGGATGGAGGGAAACCATTAGCAATAGTAATTGTAGAAAATTTTGAAGCAGAGGCAAAAGTAATGTAAAGTGATAATTGGTGATGATGATGGATAGATGGATTGGTGATGATAAGAGGAAGATGAGGGATTGATTGATGATAACGGGGATTGACTGAGCATGATCATGAAGCTGTATGTATGATGATTGATTGATGATTATTATGATGGCAAAATGTATGGTACTTACTTTGCTGGGCTATTTTGAAGAAAATTCTTTGTCAAGACAAGGTACTATATAAATCTTATTCATTACTGTTGTTGCAATAATCATCATCATGGTTTTATTGTAAGGAAATCTTGCTTTGAAGTACTATATACATGTAGTTTACTATTTAAAAAAATTGATGAGCAGGATTCTATCAGAAAGACCTGGAAGGACCTGCATGAGCTGATGCAAAGTGAAATGTACTGTATAGAAAATAACAGTAATATTGTGAGATAATTTGCTGTGAATGAATCAGTTATTTTCAGCAATGCAATGATCCAAGACAACTCTGAAGGTCTTATGAATAATTCAATCCTTCTACAGAGAGAGAACTGATGGTATTTGAATACAGTTTGAAACATAATTTTTTGTTAGTTCCTTTATGTGAAATTTGCTTTTGTCTGTTTTCTTTCACAACCTGGCTAATGTGGAAATGTTTTGCATGACTGCTGATGTATTGCTTATATTCAAATGCTTAAGTTCTTGGGGTGGGGGGAGGAGGAGTGGAGGAAGATAATTTGTAACACAAAGTTTAAAAAAATATGTCAACATTTGTATTTTGCATGTATTTTGGAAAATAAAATTCTAAATAAATAAAAAAGACAGTTTTGAACAATTAGCACAGGGAGTGGCACATGGTAAGCCCCTAACAAATGCTTATTTTTTTTCTTTCTCTCCTCCCCCACCAACCCCCACTTATTATGTCCCAGTAACTGTGCTAAGCACTTGAAAATTAATCAAGCTGAAATAGAGTTTTGTACTAAAATATGGTTCAAAAAATATTTGCACTATTGCTGTGGAGATATCCATGGGCTTGAACAGGTTATGCTAGCAGAGTATGTGCTTTTTTAGTTTTGCTAAATTGAATGTTTTGATCATAGTCCCAGAAACAGACAATGTTTGAGTTCAGTGAGCAGACTACCTACTGACAGGTTTGGCCAGCAATTTTTTTTTTCCTGGCTCAAACAACCCAGGAATTTGGACTAATAAATAAAATGGCTTTAAATCCTGTATAGCTCCCTTCTACTTCCATGGTGAGTATGCTGAAGCAATAAAAACAGGGTACAGAATGGTAAGAGTTGCTTAAATCTAGCTGTTGACTGCTTTTCTGTGTGGTGTTTATCAAACAACCAAGTTGACCATACTTGATATACTCATAATGTTTGCTTAGTAAGTCCTTTTTATATCTATTCAGTGTCTTCAGAAAACTCCACATTCCTTTTCATCAGAACACATCTCCTTTGGTCTCCAGAATTTCATTCTTGACTGCCTTCTCACCTTTCCTAATGTTTCCTGTATTGTTTTGGACCACGAGTTTCTACCTACCATTATTCTGAATCCTTTGAGACTAATTATTTTTTTAAAGGAGGAAAGGGTGGCCCAGATTTGGTATCATTAATAGGAAACAGATCTTTTTCAGCTAATCTGTGAGATTTTGGTTCCCTAGCTACCCTCATGTGGTCACATCTAGAACTTACTTTCCTTTTTGTTAAGGCTAAGGACAACCAGTTGAGCAAGGAGGGGACCTTGTACTTTCCAGTTTTCATCACTGTCCCAAACTTAGCCTTGCCCTAACAACCTCTGAACCATGGAAAAATTAAGGAGCAGAAACAGCAAAGCATTAGAGAAAGACAAGGTCCCCAGTGAGATAAATATAGAGAAGTCCCTAGGAAGATATGACCCTCCAAAAGGGAATGAAGGGCTACCTCCTCCCTCTATTCCCCAACATTAAATGTATCTTCCCCCATCCAATTCATTTCCTGAAGAGACCATTGGAAAATTGTCTTTCAGCCAATAACTCTTCTACCAAAATGTCTTTTTCCTTGTTCAAGTCTAATCCCTACCCCAATCAAGATATTGTGTTCTATGTGGCCCTCATATAGACTGAGACTAGTCTACCATAGTCATAACTTGATTGTACTATGACCACTTCAACTTTCTCCTTATTTCCTCTAACCACATAATGCTGGACCTCAGTTTATACATCTGAAAAATGGCTATAATAATAGTTCCTCTGTCAAAAATTTGTTGTAAAAGTCAAACGAGATTCTACTTCTCACAAGGTAAGTGTTAATAAATTCTTATTGAGCTGCCTGAATGATGCAAATGCTTCATAATCTTTAAATTGCTACATAAAGCTTAGCTATTATTGTTCTCCTGGCCCACAAAAGTTTAAGGAACCTGGGGGAGGACAAAACTTCAAAAGAAAGAATGGGTCCATGTTAAGAAAAATGAAATGTCCCCAGCAAATCATGGCTTTCTCTAACAAGCTAAAGCTATGTTATATTCTCCAAGATTGCCTTGCTTCAGGTCCCATTCTTTGTGAACTGATTATAGGTGAAGGATAGCTCGCATTCAGGAATTCCATCCCCATTCCCCAACTATACTAAGATAACAAGATGTTACTGTGAAGCTTTTGGACAATCTGATCAGGATATAAGCTTTCTTAAATCAGCATGCAAAGTGCACTGGGATACCTAGAGTACAAGCATTATGAGGCAGAAATCCAAAATCTTCTGCAACAGTTTTTTTTCATTTTGCCCATCAAGGATTTTTTTTGAGACATCAACCTACTTCCTAGCCTGCTGTCTTGTCCACACAACTTAGTGTTGGAAGGGGCCATTAGTTGCATATAGTAGGTTTCCACCAGTCGCGGACGACAATGGATCAGCGCTTTGAAGAGCCACAGGCCACAGTGTGGCTGTGCAGTCCGATGTACATAGAACTTAATATTTGTGTGTATGGGTTGTTCAGGGATGTCTAGTACTTCTGGTTGTGAGGGCTAGCTTATCTACTTTTTTGTGTCCATCTACCTACCAGCTATCACATGTGACTCCAAGAAGCTGTAGAATTTGTAGCAGCCACATCCTGGTAAAACATATTTCTCCAGGTGAGGTAAACTAGTGAGGGTAACCAACAGACCTCAAACCTATCAGTGAGTTCAGGGATGTCTACCAAAGCATGTGAAAATTTTCCCAGTAGAATAGGCAGATGTGAACATTTTATTTCAACAGATATGAAAGTGGCAGAAGCAGGTGCTGCAGAGTGGCTTAGAGATGGGTCAGACACTTGGGATGCCCAGGTCATACATTGCATCCAGAGCCATCACAAGTCATCTTAACTTTTTTCATTGCTATTGCGTCAGCTGACTCCAGAAGGGAGAATGAGGCTGATGACTTCATGCAACCCTGGCTTACTTAAATACAATTTAAACATGAGTCAAAAGGCATCAGTCATACTTTTTACTCTTTCATTATTTCAATAATATTTTTATAATTTGATCACTTTATTATCTAAATATTCTACTATTTTATTATTTTGTTTTGTTACTATTTTGCTATCTTAATATTTTACCTACCTAAAGGCTTGTGATAACAAGCTAATGATGAAGCAGCAGATGCAGATAGACTATGAGCTATAGAAACAACTGTTCACAAAGGTGGTCTAGGACATAGGATCCTTTTCTCACTAGATTGAAGCAGCAGTGGGATTTGGCAGCCCCTGGGTGTCTGAGCAGCCTTCTTAGGAATCGCACTGCTTACCTCCTAGGGTAGGTAAGGTACTAGAAAAGGTGCCCTAAAACTTTCCTTTTTAATATATTCTAACTCTGGTATGCTTACCAAAGTTGGTGGGGATCTTACTCTTACACACACACACAAACACACACACACAAAATGCAAAAAACAAAAACAAAAAACTCTTGTGACTATGATTCCACTCAACATTGGTAAATGGAAAGTGCACATGCTTATGGACAAGAATTCCAGTCGACCTGAAAATGAAAAGCTCTTGTTGAGAGAAAACTCCAGAATGTATCACACCAAACAACATTCCTGAGTGAAACCAATGCTGGTAAGTGAAGGTCAGCTACCAAAGTCAGAGCTGGATACTTGTCCTCTATAATGGCCACAGTGAGGTTAGCATCACAAAGCTGACATATATTTTTCAATCAAATCTAATCTAGTTGAAAACTTGTATGGCCACTCCCCCCCACCAAAAAAAAAAGAAAGACAATTAAAGGCTTATGACAATGAGACTGAAACTTGCAGGAAAATGTGATGTCTTTGTCATCAATGTGTATGCTCCCATCATGACAAACGCTGATGAGGTCAGAGAAAAATTGTATTAAAACCTGGATATCCTCATTATCAATGTGCAAAAAGAGGAAAAGGTTGCAATTCTGGGTGATTTTTGTGGTATTTCTCCATATGTAAACATTTTATTACCGACTTAGAGGGAAAGCTGAGACTGACCATTGTTAATATTGAAGCAAAAAAGGAGTGAGCAGCTTTCAGAGATTTTATGTACAGAACTACATTTGTTCATCTGGGCCAGAACTCTCACAAACATCAGGAGTGTGTTTATGAAAATGATGAGGAAATTCAGAAGATACTAAAAGAAAAATGAGAATTCTAGGGTCTCTTAGCAGTACTAGATCATATGTTTTTTTTTAAAAAGGAGATTTAACTTCCATCAAAAGTAAAAGTGAGAGTGATAGACCTTAGCTCTTCTCAGGAATTTAATGATAGAAGACAATGCAAAAGACTATGATGGAAAATGCTCTCCACATCCCCGAAAAATAACTATGCAATCTGATTGCGATTGAAGATAGCATTTTCACTTTTTTTTTTTAAAGAACACGTGCAAACAGGGGCAGTTAGGTAGAACAGTGGATAAACCATGGCCCTGTATTCAGTAAGGACCCTGAGTTCAAATCTGGCCTCAGACACTTGACACTTACTAGTTGTGTGACCCTTAAGCATCACTGCCTTTCAGAAAAAACAACAAATAAATAAACAAACAAACAAACAAATAGATGAATAGATGAATAAAACAAAGAAAGAAATAGATAGACAAAGAAGAAATAAAGAAAGAAATAAAATAAGAAGAAAAAAGGGGAGGAAAAAGAAAGTAAAGTGAAAGTTTCGAGATATGCAGATTCTAGGCTCAGTAAGAAGGCAGCACTAAACTTTAATTTTAAGGTGATAGTAACAATCAAATGAGGTTACAGTGCCCTAAAGGCTATTTACAGATGAAAGATCTTTGGTGCAGCTCAACTACTCAGCACTCATAAGAGCTACACTTGATCAATGATAGGGAAGTGATCTAGATAAAATGAGCTATAACACATACACCGTGTTTTCAACAGGCCATCATCAGGCAATGCTGAAACCACTGACTTCACCTCAGGTTGAAATTAACTCCTCTCTAGGGTTAATTTTCAAACTGAAGAAGAGGGTTTAAATGCCACTGAGCTTCTCTTGTATGGCAAAGTGCTTAATACTGATTCCATCATAGCAGAGATCTATGAGGCCGAGGGTCCATTGCACTTAAAAAAGCTGAAATTAATCTTCTAGGTCATATAGCAAGAGGAGGTTATCCTCCAGGATATTAAGGATGCCCCCATTCTCCATATATACAAAGGAAAAAAGAAATAGTTTGTCCTGTGACAACCATAACAGCTTTTCTTTCATAGTCATTTGGTCTCTTAGTCATCTGGCAAGTTTCTTGACAGAGTCCTCCTTAATTGGCAAATCCTTAACCAGGAAAATGGTCATCTACCTGAGAGGTTCAGAAAGAGCTGAGTGATGATTGACAAAGATTTTGCTGCACAACAAATTTAAAAGAAATGTCAGGAGTAGAGCAGATGTCTGTAATATTCATCACTCTAACCAAGGCTTTTTATCTTGTTATTTGTGATGACTTGTTGAAGATCATGACAAAATTTGGTTGCCTTAGTATTCTATACCAGTTTTATGATGTCATGCTTACCTATAGTCTGGAAAATGGACGATGCTATTGTGCTTTCCCAGTGACCAATATAGTGAATCAGGGCTGTGTGCTTGCTCCCATGCTTTTAAGCATGATATTTTCAGTGATATTGTCAGTCATCTTAAAGAAATATGAAAGGTAAAATAAAGACCAAGGTAAACTACTGCAATGATGATAGATAAATTGTTTAACTTGAAAAAGCTACAAAGCCAAGACTAAAGCAGAGGAAGAGTGTGTGAGTGACATTTTATTCCTGAAGATTGTGCACTCAGCGCAGCCTCTGAGGCTGAGTTTCAACAGAGTATGGATTGGTTCTATGCTTGTTGTTCCAATTTTGGCGTGACAATTATCACCAAGGTGGTCTACCACCAGCATGCACTGCACCATCCATATGTAGAAACTTGACTACAGCAAATGAAAAAATGTTCATCAAAGTGGATAAGTTCACTTACCTTGGCAGTATACTTCCCAGTAATGTACACATAGATGATTAAGTTCATGCATGCATTGCCAGGACCAGCTCAACATTTGGGAGGATCTGAAATAATGTGAAGGAGAGAAGAGTTAATAAGCTGCCTTCCAAACTGAAAGCCTATAGAGCCATTGTGGTAAATTCATTTTTGTATGCCTGTGAAACCTGAGCAATCTACCAGAAAACTTAACTGCTTCCATTTGAATATCTTAGGAGATTCTGAAGATCCACCTGTCAAGATAAGCAACTGGACATTGAAGGTTTGCTGTTGTTTTTCTTGAGCTGAAACTGCTAAACCACTTCAAACTCTATGACAGAGAGCATAACTTTACTGGTCTGGCCAATGTTTAAATTACAGACATACTTTTTCTTAAAATCATAATTTACAAATCACACAAGGAAGGTGCTCACATGGTGGTCAGAAGAAAGATGCAAGGACACTTTTCAAGGTCTCTCTGAAGAACTTGAGTATCTATTGTGAAATTTAGTATCTATTGGTGACTCTAGCACAGAAATCACCTAGCATGACATGCCCCTAATAAAAGAAGATGTTGTCCTATATGCGCAAAGCAAAGTTGTGGGTAGCTCACAAGAAACATCAAAGTCGAGATTTCTCCCTCCCAAATGGTCATAGACTATTTGTT